>NC_058113.1:16920628-17520628 GCF_914725855.1 Thunnus albacares | reverse complement strand
GCATTAAACTTTTTGAGTATCTCTTTAACTTTGTCCTTGTTATCCGAGTTTTCAAACTCAAATGTGTTGTATACCTCAGCAGCCTGTGCACCAGCTACAGTTAGCAACAATGCGATCTTCCATGCATAGGGTTTACTGTCCAGTCCGACGGCCATGATGTAACAATAAGAATTGCTGCTTAAACGTATGCTGTGTGCTGTTAACATTTCCAAAGGATTTTAAGTTTTCTGGTGGCTTTAAATTATCCATGTTGCTTCTCACAACAGACAACGCACAGGTTTCACTCCCAGTACCATCTTTTATTCCTTATTTTGTTAGAAGGAAAAGAGATCAGACACAATGTGATGTTGCTAGCATGAAGTCCAAAACTTTATTGACCTCTGTAACCTTAATCAATACTGGCCTTGTCGAACATTACTGACACCTTTTTGTCATCACATGAGTGATTAACTACATATGACAACCTGCACAGCTGGAAAGTAGCCATAAATATTTTATGACTAGATTTTCTTTTTCTTTTCTTTTTTCTTTTTTACAAAATATAAATACTTCACTACACAGCAGAAAAAGGAAGCAAAAATGCAATGCTCACACCTCAGCAAATAAAGCAAGGTTTAGTCATTTGACTTTGTGCAACTTCACCCCACACTGTTATCAGTCTCATTCAAAATAATAAACATGCAAATTAAAATCACACAATTTAAATTAAATTAAACACGAATAGCAATTAGAAAAAAAAACAAAAAACAGAAACACTCTTCATGGTAAACAGTGAACAGTGCAATTTTTTTAAGGTGAGTGAAGCTTTTCTGCCAACCTAAAAACAGAAAAAATATATTGACAAATCATTTTTTTAACACTGTTCATGCGTGACTTAATTTTATTGAGATGTCACACTGAATTTAACTAAAAAGCACCCAACACCCATTGTAAAAAACAGTTTATACCAATATGAAATACTGGTTAGCATTCAAATAGTAATCTGCAGTCCATTTAAATCATAATCTCCATCTAAAACTAGAGTATCAGTATGGTTTGATTAAGTCACACTGAGTTTACATTATAAAATTAAACTCACATGTCTCCTTTTTCCCCATTCCACATCGTTTCATGAAACCTTAGGTGCTCAGGATCTCTCTGTTAAGATAGTATGAAAACACAATTCAATCCAAACAGCAGAATTATTATTTTGACCACTGAGGACATACCATATTAAGATTTAATACAAACACCCAACTTACCGCCTTGGTTAAGACTATGGGGTGCTCTGGCAAGAATTCCGGCTTCTTCCTGGCCTCAGGACAACTTGCCAAACCAATTAAAAAATCTCTTGTGTAAGATATTCTGCCTACAAACACATACATATGAAAATCAATATTATAGAGTACAAATCAGGTAAATAAAAAGGGCAAAAGGAGGATTTTATTCTGACTATAGATGTCACGTGTCATTAACACTTGGTGTCTTACCTTCTTTCTGTTTGTGGAGGTTGATAATCTTGTAGAACTGCTCTATGTCAACATTTGTCTATCAAGTGCAAAATCAAAAAAATAATCTTGACAAATGTAACTGCTTAATGGTCAAATGGTTTCAAGTCATTTTCAATGTCACAAAAACCTCAAAGCATGAATGAGCTGAAATGATTCATCAGTTATTGGTTCAAAAATAATTTAATTTGCAACACTTTTGAGAAGCAATAAAATTAAGTAATTTATTAAGCAAAAATGCCAAACATTGTCTGGTTCCAGGTTCTCAAATGTGATGATCTGCTGCTTTTCTGTTTTATATATCATTACTATTGTTTGGACAAAACAACCTACTAGAAACCTCATCTTGGCTTCTGGGAAATTCTGAATGTGATTTTTTACATTTTACTGAAATATTGTCCTCTTTAGGATTTCTTACCTCTTGATCCATTACCTCCATCAGTGTCTGTGCACATGTAGCAGCACTTATTTGGGGCTCTAAATGAAGTAACAGAATCCTCATTACGAGCACGCCATTAAGAATGAGCACAATTAAGTTTAAATTAACACCCTTGATGAATTCCTACAAGACAGCTCCAGGCAGCTTACCGATGTCAACATGGATGCAGCGACGTAGTGGTCTCGCTGGCTCCAGATGTTTTTGGAGGATTCTTCTCCTTGATACCTCCATTCTGCTGTCAGTGATGTTCAAACATATTTTAAGCCTACTACACTCCTACAAGACTTACTCATCAAATTTGTACTGAGTAGTGCTATATTAATACAGTCAGGCACATACTCATTTTTCAATGTATTAGTTTTCAGTGATCTCAGAAGCAGGGTTTACAGACCATTAGGGGTCCTGTAGTGGGTCAAAGGTACCGGCAACATGTCAGGAATTATTTCACACTTTAAGACAACAGGTTCACAATTTTTCCAAGTCTGTCTTAAAACAACAGTCAGGTGTCCATATGGACACTGAAAGAGGTTTTCCTCACTGTAATCATTCCTCCTGTTCATACTGGCTATTAAAAGACTCCCTTCAAATGTGTTTTCAGTGTAAGTGATGGGGGCCAAAATCCACAAAACTCTTTCTGTGCAAAAAAGTATTTAAAAGTTTATCTTAAGTTAATATGAAGCTTCAGCCGTCCAAATTAGTCAAATCAAGTACATATCTTTCAACATTAGTCTCCTTAGTGACAAAGTCCCTCTTTTTGTTACTATACTTCCACCGAAGCTCAACAGGAAAACACAAACAGGGAAACACAAAGAGGGAATTACACTAAAAAGACTGTAAATGTGGCAGATATCCTCATATAAGCTTCAGCTAAATTTTTAAATGACTGTGTGGACACAATGTGGATTTTCACTTGAAAGTGCATTTACATTTAGTCTTTTTAGTAAAATAAGAGGGACTTTTGCACTAAAAAGACTGTAACATTGAAAGTTATCTACTTGATTTGACTAATTTGGATGGCTTCATATTGGCTTCTCATTCAAATGAATGGGCAAGGGTGTCTAAACCTTTAATCCAGTTACTATAAATACATTTTTGCACAGATGGACACACCCCATCACTTACATTGTAAGTGCATTATGAAGGGATCTTCTAATGACCAGTATGAACAGGAAGAATGATTATGGCAAGAAAATATTGTAATATTGTCAGTGTTCATTTGGGCACCTGACTTATTGTTTTAAGACAGATTGTACAACTGAAAACCCATCCTTTAATTCAAAAGTCTGAGACATGTACATGGATTATCATTTAGATGTCAGGCTTTTTTTTGCCAATCTGAAGCATACAGGTATGTAATAGAAAAAATATTAGGTGTGCATTAGCTAGATCACAAATAGCCTATCCTATAAAATGTGACAGCAAGTTATATAATCCCTTAGAAATATACATATCTATATCTATACACACACACACACTATAATGCTATATAGCAATCACTAACTTGGGATGTAAGTTACCAGGTTGAGTGTAGCATAACAGCTAATGTTAGCAACTGTGGCTTTTATTAAGTTTTGAAAAAGTTAAGCCGTTTTTGTTGAACCGCTACTAGCTTACGCAAGTTAAATGTAAGCTAATTTTACGCACATTAGTACTACGTAGTACGTTAATATTTCTAAAACTTTTTCTAGCGTAATTGTAGGCTACATAAAAGAAGCAAATTTGGAAAACAGGTGGACATTTCTTCTTGCCCACTGTAAAGCGTTATATGGCTGACATCTGTGAAAACCGTATGATGTAAACCATTAACTGCACTATAACGGCAGGTGGTTATGATTACCGGTTTTGTGTTTAACGTCTACACATCATTACCTTTTAACGGTCGATTGTGTCAAGCGACAAAACACGATTACAGCTGTAGCATCACCACAAAATGATGTAATCCAGTAAGTTCTAGTTGGCTAAGTGATGGCAAGTGCAACTTCACAGTGATGCAGAAATTTTTAACTCTGCCGAAATCACAATTCTAGCTAGCAACATTAGCCTTATAAACTCATAGGGCAAAATTAGGCGCTCGACGTAATGATGTTTACAACATAAAGAAGAGAATTTATGTTTGATTATTCACCTGTTGTTCTACAAAATTCACTCAGCGTGGTTTTCAGTCTGCTCACCTCACCAGTGTCATTCCAGTGAAAGCCAAAAGCTTAGCTTCTTCTTCTTTAGTGTTTATTTGGCAGTTGGCAAACCAGCTTAGAGGCGCATTACCGCCACCAACTGGACTGGAGTGTGGAACAAGAGCGTAAGCAGAAAAAAACCCTCTAGATTCTTTAAACTCAAGAAGTTTCTTTTAAAAACTTAATGTCACAGTATATCTTGCCTCCGTTTGTAATATTGTAACAAAGCTATCCTCTTAATAAGAGAAAATAATCAATTATCACAGGAGAATAACATAGATATTTTGCCAAATGATCATACAAGGTACTTGTAGCTTATATTTGACATTGCAAAAATTAAATGTGGCTATCTTGGATATTCCCTCTACATACATTTTTTTAAAACATGACAATCAGAAAGGTCAGAAATGCTTACAAGTCCCCATTTTCTTTTTTGCAAGTAAGAAATTGTTCAAAATAGGCCATAACATTCACAAACAGGGATTTATTACAGTATATTATGATATAGCTTTTCAATAGGGTACTGGGAGGTCCCTACTTTGAGCTGATTTTTAGAAACCTTTTTTAATTTAAATACAATGACTGAAACCCAAATGGCACATAAACTGATATACTGCAGAGTTTTGTGCTCCTATACCTACTATATGATATGAATGCCATTGCATGTTTAAGTTTGTTAGGTTTGAGATGTTTTGGGGTTTTTTTTCCCCAATGAGACATAATTTTATATGTTGACATCTGTGCAGCTTTCACTGCCCAACACCGTCTCACAAGTAATCCCAGAGAATGCTACATCTACACTGGTGTTGAGCCATTTTTAAATCAGTTTTCCTCTCCCTAGTGATCATGATTAAATCCTGCTCTTAAACTGATGGATTTTTATGAAAGGCAAATATATCCCAACTTAAAATTCAATCATCAACACTGAAAACCACTCCAGGGTATCCCACTGAACTTAATCTTAAAAGTGATAACTGATCTCTTGATTGAGGATTAGCCTGTGCTTTTAATTTAAGATTTATGTCATCAAGCAAAGTGGTTTGCACTTTCAAAGATCTGTGAAGAAAGACCGACAATAATTCAAAAGTATGCATCTTTATAAAAAAGAAAAAGATCTGCACTTTTTACAGTAACCACAGATTGTAAATTGAATTTTCCATACATTTTTCTACAGTGTGTGTTGTAAATTGAGTTGAACATACTTTAATGAAAAAAGCAAAAAATCAAGTATTTCACTCTTAAGATGGGCATTGCAAACAAAGCCATATGTTGTGAATTAACTATATTCAATTATATCACAATAAAACAAATGTGGTTGGAAAAAAATCTACTATATAGCTAAATTTACTGTTCACAACCACCACCACTTTAATAACAAAAAAACAGGAAAATGCTTCCCTTAAATCAGCTTTGTTTCAGTCAATATTGGGTGCATGTCCAAACCATAGTGCTTCAGTATGTAAGGTGCCATGAAAACCAATGTCACACAAATAGTAGCTGTATTTTTCTGGCACCTATTGGTCTTCCACTCAGTTCCTCAATCGCTGTCAACGCCTCTGGACGAGACTCAAATACTACAGTCGCAGAAGTTGCTCCACTCTTGTCATACTGCAGTGACACAGATCCAGGGATAATACGATATCCATAGCAAAAGTCATAGATTTCTTCACTTTTGATTTGAAATGGCAAGTTGACAAGCTTTATACAGGTGGGACCATCAAAATTCTGCACTGAGGAGTCAAAACCGCCATGAATGCCATTACCGCCGTCCTGTGGAGCGAAACGTCCTTCTGCATAAGGCTCATAATCATAGCTTTCATGGACTTGGGGCTGTGCATTAGTCATTGGTATATTACTATTATGACGTTTACGCAAGTCAGGGTACTCTACGAACCCAGGGCGACAGGATACCTCGTTGCTTCTGCCTGAGTACCGCTCCTCTCTTAGCAGTTGCTCTTGCCCCACTGGTGGCTCAACACCCAATTCCCGCATCTGAGAATGCGAAATACATTTCAGTGCAACTTCTGACCCAAGAAACCTTCGTCCATTAAGTGAGAGTGCTCTTGTTGCCTCTGCCTCAGACTGGAAGAGAACCAATGCCTTTCCAATCCCAGCACCTGTATCGTCGTGCAGCAAAAACACCCTGTCCTCTGTGACGTTGAACCCAAGGAAGAAGTCCATGATCTCAACTTTCCGCACATCAAATGGCAGATTCCGTACAAACAGACACATTTCCTCAGAGTCATAAGGATTACCGGCGTTTTCAGGTTGGGCATCCATGTTCTGCGATTCCAGAAGGGTGATCATGTTCTCTCTTGAGATTGGGCGTACAAAAACCCATCGGTTGAAAAACATAACTTTGTCGTAAGTTGTTGCATCAGAATAGTCTCGCAGACTCTTGAACAGCACAAATGCAGATCTGGTTCTTCTCCCATCGTTTCCAATCATGTACAGGATTTGGTCATCCTCAAGCCTTGCGTTGCGAAAAAACTTTTTTATGTCGTCTTTTTCCACTGCATAAGATAGGTTTTCCAAAAAAACACAGTACTCCTCGTTGGAAGAAGCAGTGGACCTCTGGGCCAATGGTGATTGTGACCTTGCATGATATTGTGGATTCCTCTGACTGCGAACAGGTGATCTCTCTCTCTCAACCTTGCCAGCCGTGTTGGAACCAACAGCTCGATGCCAATCATCTTCTGTTGTTGTGTAGACCTCCACATACCTTGACCCCATGTATTTCCTATCCCTCCTCAGGCCTTCGCTTGCATCCTCTCTTGTTGCAAATCTGACAAGACCTCTTCCATTGTTTTGGCCCTTTTGATTTTTCAATAAGACTATTTCGTCAACAAGTAAACCACTGAAAAAGTTAAGCACATCCTTTTCAGTCACAGAGAAGGGCATTCCTTTAAGAAACACACACAAAAAGTCAGAGTTTGAAGCCCTCTGGTGACGAGGTGGAGAGGTATGACCTGATCTGCTACCTGACCTCCTGCCCGGTTCACGGTCCACAGATCTTCTAGCACGTCTTGCGTTCTCCTCAAGTAGCCTCCTTTTCTCCCGTTCTACATTTCTTGTACTTTTTTCAAGCATACTCTGCATCTCTGCTTTACTACTTAATAGCAATGTAACAGGTGATCCTTTAATGCTACCCCCTGACCGTGTCATGGCTCTTCTCGCGTCTTCATCTGAAGCAAAAATAATGAAAGCTTCGTCTCGCTCCCCACCAATTATATGCACCCCTCCATCTGGAATTTTGAGGCCAGTGAAGAAGTTACGAATATCCTGAGAACCTGCTGTGACTCTCAGTCCCTGTAAACGGATGACGACCGCCATGCTGAGACACAAACAACAGCACCTGCAGACAGATAGAATAGCATTATTGCCAACAGAGTTTCTCTAACGCAGCGTCAGTTCCTTGGCATTCCAACATAACACCGCTGAACCTAAACAGCAATGTGAGATAAAGGACATCAGGGACAGGGGACGATCAACGCCCACAAAAGCCACCTTTAGAACAGAAGAGAGTGCTGAATTCAAATTGGTGAAGTTAATAGCAATTCAACATACGCTGTCGCTCACTCTCTACAATGAAAAGTCTCACCACACAATATCAACATAAAGCATCTGCCTTGTGTGGTGAAATGGCAGCTAAATTAAATAAAATATGAAGTACAAACCACTTTCCAAACAACCACAAACACTTTCTTTCACTGTATACTCAATAGAGTTCCACGCAAGACTCTTCACTTTACCATGAATAACCTCGTCATTAATCGGATATTTCTGAAACACACCAATGACACAGAATTCACCAGTACATTCAAAGATGCAGTCAGATGCTGGCTTAAAAAGGACAACATGGCAACAAGTCAAAATAAACAAAACCATTAAAAAGAGCATGATAATTATCTATCAGGCACAATCATTTACCTTCTTACCCTCAATCAATTTAATTAGATCCCTATAATCAATCATTCTACTGGAAAATGTAAAAAAATAAATCAACCATGTTATCTTAACCCTCCTGTTGTCCTCGGGTCAAATTTGACCTGTATTCAAATGTTTTTATATCAGAAACATGGATTTCTTTCATCTAATTGCCTGAAAATAACATGGATGGTTCCATACCACACACTTTGCAAGTAAAAGTAATGATCACTACTTTCTTTGAATTTTGGGTCTTTTATTAAAATTTTTAGCATCTGTGGACTTTTGTCCTCCTGGGTCAATTTTGACTCAGGAGGACAAAAGTCCATGGTCGACGGGAAGACAACAGGAGGGTTGAATACTCGTGCAGAAAGTGTTGTGCACACCTCACATTCTAACTACACTGACTCAAATTCTTAAATCTTTGGTTACTATTATAATTTATCACATATAATACAACAAAAGCAGACCAAAGGCTAATAGACTGCACATGTGTCACTTTCCTAAATGCACCATTCCACAAAGGACTCCGCCATAGCCACCATTTATTGTTTATGATCCTTCCTTCAACCAATATTAATGCTGCATCCAGGAATTGCCCATCACAATGGTTAGGTCGAAATTTTTCAAGTTTACCAAGAGGTATTTTCTCTTATTCAGCCAACAAAGTGATCCATAATAGAGTTGAATAAGTATCTCCCCGATGCATTTGGAGGGGCCTCCAAAAAGGAGACAGCCTTGTCGATCCATCATGTGTTCAGTCTTGAAATGCAGCCGTGGAAGAAAGCAGTCCTTCATGTGGGACACAGCTACTACGCAGCAAAGACAACATCATTGTGATGTTATGATCACGTAATATCTACAAAGCATTTGCATTCTCTTTGCTAGATCAGCACCAGCTATGGTCCAACCAAAGCAATAGACAACAATCTCTAAACATGAAATACAGCCTTAATGAATGCCAACACAATCAAAATTGTCTTGCAGTTATGAACAGCTCTGTCCCTTTTAATAGTCAGGGTAGTGCTGTGTATTAAAGGACAGGTTCACAATTTTTCAAGTCTGTCTTAAAACAACAGTCAGGTACCCAAATGAACATTGAAATAAGAATTTCTTCCCATTATCATTCCTCCTGTTCATACTTACCATTAGAAGATCCGTTCTTAATGCACTTTCAATATAAGTGATGGCTTCTGATAAACTAAACTTAGATAAACTAAACACACTGGATTTTAGCCCTCATCACTTGCACTGACAGTGTATTTGAAGGGGATATTTTAATAGCCAAAGCCAGTATGAACAGGAGAATGATTACAGGAAGGAAAACATCTTTCAGTGTTCATATGGGCACCTGTGTGAACCTATCCTTTAAGGATTTTAGGTTCACTGCAACATAGTGATGAGACATTATGACAAGTCTAGCTGCTTTGTTCAAGACCTTTGCCCACGATGTATTAAGTGAAACCAAATAGCAGTTCAGCTTGACCTTCAAGCTATTGAATGGCTGCACATTGCCATCAAATACCACGACAACTAACATCACCTCTTGTGTTGTAAACACAATACAAACTTCATTAAGCACCGCACTTCACCGCAATATGCCCTAAGCCACTGATAAACACGAGCCATGACCAGTAGGCAAATTAACCATGTGACAACTAGTTAAGGCCTTCAAAGTTGGTAATCCACATAGCTAAATTCACCATGCAGCCAATACAAACTCAGCGACAGTGTTGCCAGATATACAATAATTATCATATTTGTACGATAATTTTGCTTTCTGTACGATCAATAATGCACAATGATTTGATCATTTTTAACACTTTAGTCGTTTTCACCTATGAACTCCAGGAAATGTTCGGAGAATCAGGTCCGGACATTCTCCAGAGTTGCCCTTTCACAGATGTAACACACAACAGGAGATTGTCCGTGTCAGACGCGTTTTAAACTACTGGAAATACTGAAATACTTAAGCATTTCCCATCTGGCAACACTGCTAACCGATGAACAATGGCATTGTTAACACAGTAATGTTACATTATCTCCCACACTCCGCAATCTCATTGAACCAGCCGCCATGACTAAAGCCGACATTTCACAGGTAACGTCCAACAGCACCGTTAATCGCCGCTAAATGTCACAACAGACACGTTTTGAAACCGCTGTAACGTTGAATGCAATTCAGCGCGGCTAACTGGTTAATTTCATCGGTTAGCAAGGTAGCTTACGCTACAAACGTACTCGCCGTCCAAGCAAATACAACTCACCAACATGTCCAAAAAGCTAAGCTAATGTCAGCTAGTTATGTAGCCAGCTAGGCCTCTAGCAATAACTTATTTCACGGTCCAAGACTGACCTGCGGCAATGAGAATATATTCTTTATGTAGCCTGTAAATCAAATCGTCAACCAACGACAAAACTTACACAAAGTGACAAGCACAGTTTCTTGAGTAAATATGTGAATTGTGGACAAAATCAGATCAGTTTCGCTCTGCTTCGTATCGTCTGCTTCGTATCGTCTCCTTTTTCCTTTTTCCTTTTTCCGTTTCCCTCTTCCTCCCCCCTTCTTCTTCTTCTTCTTTTTCTTTTCCTCCTTCTTCTTTGTTTATTGGCGGATCGCAAACCAACTTTAAAGGTGCATACCGCCATCTACTGTATCGGAGCGTGTAGTTTCATGGCATTTATCTGAACACTGATTAGTATATTTAAAATAAATAAATAAATAAATAAATCACACAATATTTCCTAATCCTGCCTGTATAATATAACCTATCAACCCCCTTCTGATTTCCCTGAACTCCTGTCCTGTCTCATGGACTATATTTCTTAATGTCTCCCTCTCTGAATTATATTTACTACAGTGCGTAATGTGTTCTACATCTTCCAGAGTCTTACGCTACAGATACAGATTTGATTGACTTTTCCCCATTAATTACAACGTGGAGTGAAAACTTGCATGCCCAAACTATAATTGTGTAATGATTACCTCCTCTCTGCACTTACGATATTGTCCTTTAAACTTTGAACTGACTTCTGTATAGTACAATAATGTCTCATTTTATTGTCTGTATCCCGTTCCTTCTGCCAGGCGTTAATTATGGCTGTTCTAATTAATGATTTTGCCTCTCTACAACCATAAGCTACTTTTATTGCTTGTCATATACTTTAAGAGCCCTCTTTGCCAATTTATCTACTTGTTTATTACCTTTAACACCCATATGAGCAGGGACCCAACAAACCTGCACTTCTATACCCATCTTTTGTTTAAAAAACAAACAAACAAAAAAACAATGAATTGAATTTCTGTCATTAGATCTTATCTGACCATTTGCCTTGATGACAAACCTCTGAGAGCTGCTGCTGAATCTGAAGAAATGACTATTTTTAATGGCTATACTTGCTCTATCCACTGAAGGTCAAAATGATTTCTGATGAAAATATTGACAATTTATCAGTCAGTCTGTGATATATGTTAACATTAAATTCTGGTGTGTGTGTGTATATACATATATATATATACATATATCAATCCCCACATGCCCATCATCAGTATTCTTTGAACCATCTGTATATATTGTCAAAAATCTATAGAATTGTCTTGAACATGATATTCAACAATATGATGAATGTTATCTGTCACTGACCAGTTTTTCTTTTCTTCTAGGAGGTTATGGAGTTTTCCTTCTTCTTCTTCTTCCTCTCCTCCTCCTTCTGGTTCTTCTTCTTCGTTTGTTTAATAGCGGGCTGCAAACCAGCGTGAAAGATGCATGCCGCCACCCACTGTATTGATGGGAATGTGCAATATCATGACGTCATCTACATATTAGACCGGAGGGGTGTTTCATAAAGCAAGAGCAGGTCCTTTTTATCATGGTCTCATAATTTCTCACCTCATACATATTTCATATGGAACAATAAGCACATATTGTATAAATAAAAATCTATCTTTTTGAATCTTGGTTCCAAAACAACACTATTGTGGTTGATCAATTGTTTAATAGACATGGCACATTATTTACCTATGAGTTTTCATCACAATACAACATCCCTGTAACACCTGGGGATTATGCAAAGATTTTTGGTGCAATCCCTTCTGGTCTATGTATGCTGTTTAGGCAACAACCAAGGGTTAATCATCAGTTTTGACCGTCTCTTATTCCAATGCACTCTCCTGTAGGGAAAACTACTTTTTCTTTGCATCCCTGTAATAATAATAAATCCATAAAATAGCTTTTTCAAAAAGAAATCATCGCAGTACCTATGTGATCTCATACTGGAATCACTTTGTGAATAACATGACATGGAAAAGGGCCTAGTTCCTACCTCATTGGTATCTGATAACTAACAAAATGAATAAAGTTTCTTTCAAACTTATTCATAAATTTATAAGATATATTTTAAACATTCAATTCAGAAAAGATATTGATTTCAGTTATACATTTTGTTGTAGCTCCCCTGAGACTGCTGTTCACTTATTTTTTGAGACTTTTGGAATAACATGTATCTTTATCAACAGCTGTATTGCTGAACAATTTAACATTATCTTGGAAAACATGTACTGTTTGAAATACTAGATAATAACTAAATAACTAAATTGAATTATCAGCTATATGTTACAAATCTTTCTTTCCTTCCATCTTCATTGGCCAAATTTCATATTCATTAAAGCAAATCTATGGGTAAAAAGCCAAACTTGGATTTTACAAAGGAGGTCAAACAGTACATTGATACAATCTGATTCTCCTCTAATCCAAAGGCTGTAAAAACTATGAATATCTTTTTGTTTAAAATCTTTGTATGAACTGTAACTCCCTGTAGCTCAGAGTTTGTTTGCACATACGTGTGGATCTCTGGTTTCATGCAAGCACACAGATACACTGTGGTCTGAACAGAATAGATCTTTATTGTGAATTGAAATATGCTGACATTTTATGACTTACTATCACATGCAGGAATACAATGCAGTACCCTACTTACAGTACATGCACACTTTAAAGGATAAGTTCACAATTTTTCAAGCGTGTCATAAAACAACCATCAGGCACCCATATGAAAACTGAGAGAGGTTTTCCTCGCTGTAATCACTCCTCCTGTTCATACTGGCTATTGAAAGATCCCCTTCAAATGTGCTTTCAATGGAGGCCAAAATCCTCCATGCATTTAAAAATAGATCTGAAGCTTATATGAGGCTTCAGCAGTCTGAGTTAGTCATATCAAGTGGATATTTGCCACATTTAGTCTTTTTAGCATAAAACTCCCTCTTTGTGTTTCCTCAGACTGTTTCCCTGTTGAGCTGCAGTGGAAGTATAGTAACAAAAAGAGGGCCTTTGGTGCTAAAAAGACTATAAGATATCTACTTGGTTTGAATAATTTGGATGGCTGAAGCTTCATAGAAACATTTTAATACTTTTTTACACAGAAGGAGGCTTGTGGATTTTGGCCCCCATCACTTACAAGTACATTATGAAGGGATCCGCTAATGGTCGGTATGAACAGGAGAAATAATTATGGCAATAAAAAACAATTTCAGTGTTCATTTGAGCACCTGACTGATGTTTTAAGACAAAACAATTGTGAACCCATCCTTTAAATTGCTTAGTTTTGTATGGCTATTTCAAGAGAATAATATTATGTTTACAACATAGACTGCATAATTGAGATCTGCAGGGAACGTTTTCTAGGAGAGACTAGGTACCAGGTAATTTTAATAGGCTGTAATCTATCACACAGAACATCATTAAAACAATGTTAGTAATTGAGTTGCTACGCTTGAGTAGATTAATCTGATACCATTTTGTTAAATCAGGATCAACATGAGGATGTAAATATATCTGTGACCTCTTATATATTCTTTGAAGGCTGCTGGAAACTATCGGTCCGACTTGACTGCAGCTTTTTGTCAGTGCCCCCTGCTGCTGCCTGATCCCGTCCACTTTCCAGTCGAGGCGCAGTTCATCCTAAACCAGCCTATTGGTAGATGGCTCGGATGAATCGGACCCGCAGTGCGCTCCAGGGTTCGCGCCAGCTGTGCTCCCTCATCATGTGATGCTGTTGAGCACAGCAGCCACCGCCGGAGCGGCACTGTCAGGACGTGTGTGTGGAATAAAAAAGGTACTCCAAAGACATGTTCATAATCCTTCCAGCGGAGCAAGTTGTCAGTTTTTATTGTAATTTACAGCTTGGCCAAATTAAGACACTTTCTGTGGCTTGGTCTTCGTGATCGCTTGTGTTTTTCCTCCAACTCTTGGATAACTATGTGAGCTTCATGCTAGCTCTATCAACAATCACCCAGTCTGAGCAACAGCAGCAGCGGAGCCACTGAGCCGACGATCATTTCCCACAGCTCCGTATGGATTTGACGTCTGCATACATTGTTGCTTGATGTTTCACAGAGGGTCGATTACCGGTGATTTCGAAGATGGGGGAGCCGTGTGACCTTAAGCACTTGGTAAAGTGAGTATCTCGAGAACCGCGGCGTTACGTTAATTCTGGCAAGCCATCTTACTACACACAAGTAAGACAAAACATCACCAGCTAGCATGCTAGTAACTGTTAAAGCCGGGTGCAGAGGCTCGAGTATACGAGTCCATTATATCCTCAAACGGAAACGTATCTGAAACCCTTCCTGCTAATTAATAAAAATTAGAAAAGTAATGAGCTCTCCACTAGGCAAGAAACCCCGAATTACCGCGACTTTACACATCCGGTAGAGCTCAAAGATCGATAACCAAAATATAAGTTTTGTAGCGTTAGCTCTTTGCTGCTAGTGCGAGAGTTAGCTAACCTAGCTAGCTGCTAATGCTAGTAGAGTTCCTCGGCTAACGTTTTTCGAAACAAATGCGATTGTTTACCTCTGCTGCTCAGCCAAAAAAACTGTTAAACATCACGTCGGCCGCATTTCCAAGCATACACCTGTCGCCGATTTACATTAACATGCATTAATTATACATATCATAACACGAGCTAACGCTATCTTTATAGATGGCCCACGAAAGCTCTGTAAATGTTAGCTTACCCAAGTTAGCGTAGCTGGTTCTGGTAATGTTTATAAACCAGCGTCACAGTCAAATAGCTAAGTTAATGTCGTCTCACCTGACAGCTAACTACTTCTATATATGTTGTACTACTAGTAGTTATTAAAGGTTGGTGAAATATTTCACTAAATTGGGTTTGCTATACATCCTTCACTCGTTTTCACAGTGGGTAGGTTCATTCTTTTAAAGGCCATGTTTTGGCTGCTTTCAGTCCTCCAGCACTGGCCATGCTGTGGCTAGTTAGTTGCTTAATGTGTCTCGAACCAGTCGCCGTTTGTTTTCAAGACTGTCGATGTGTTTGTTCACATAAATCCCCATTCAACAGGACACCCTTTGTTTTCTGTAGGCCATTTGCTTGTGCTTTACATGTCTAGTAATGAGATGCATGCTCGCTGCTTGTCCTGCATCCATGTTTTTCCATTGATCCTCGACCATGATGTGCTATATTTAAACCACAGGTGAATGTAACCTTTTGTTTTTGTTGTTGTTGTGATGCTACTAGGTAGAGTAGAGAGTCACACCAGCAGAGAAAAGGGGAAATCTTCGTCTCAGACATATTAAGACGTGCAATGGGCTTCTCTGCCACATTGCAACAATAGATAACAATCTTAGGAATGGACGCCTGTAGAGAAGTCATGAGCACTCGCTTGAAAGCATGGGATACCACGTACTTTTTTACATGGTGCACATATGTATGATGCTTTTTGTGCAAGTCAGTCACACCGTTAAACACATTTATTTAGTATGCCCAACAAAAAGTTGGGTTTCTGCATTTGTAGAACTTGCCTCAGATGTTGATGAATTATAACTGTTCCTGACAGAGTAGCTGTAAGCTTAAATGGATAAACGAGACCCAGTTCATCGCAACCCCTATCTTTCTTTTTGTCAGGTGTGGCGTCACTTTGGAGGGCTCATTTCTCTGATTTGGATTATTCTTGGCCAGCAGCCTCTTCAGGCCTACTAATCCTAGACGAGTTTCTCAATGGACACTCTGCTCAAGTCAGAACTCAGGTATTAGACAGTACAAAATGCAGTTCACAGTGTATGTCTGTTTAAATTAGTTTGATATCAATTTGGGGGAAAAAAATTGTATGGTTAGATTTGTATTTTGTTTTGGATGCCGTCTGTGCACATCTTTCTGGCATCTATTTATTGTTGAAAGGTTTTGATTTCAAGGTTACCCAAAGCCCAAGGTCCTGTCATTATTTATACACTATTAGTTATTTGAACATAAAAAATACAAGACTATCCTCTGCAAAGAGTTTTGGTCTCTTTGGTCTCTTTTTTAATTTAAACGACTGTTAACATGTTGTTGTCATATGCTTATTTTTTTTACCTACTAGTGTGTATATAGTTAGTGTTTTGTGAGGCCACAGATGCGGTGTACATCACAGAAGTGTCTGTGTTAGTAGTATATGATGGCATAAAAGTCTCTGTATAGAAAGTGAAGACAAGTCATTTACTTCCCTTGCATGAACAAAATGACTACATCATTAGTTGATAAATAACTTCAATTTCTGTGATCTAGTAGCACTTGTTTTTATGTCTGTATGGGATCCATGGATGAACACAGTGCTTATATTGGATATTATGTGCGTTTATGCTCAGTGTTTGTTAGCTTAAGAAGTAAAACAGTTGTGCATTATAGTTGGAATAACATGTTTATCTTTGGTGTAATATATTTTTGCAAGGTCAAGCTAAAATGTTGAAGTTCTTGGTCTAATAGGTCCAGTCCATTAATCATTTGATTGTAGACTGATAGTTATATCTCTTTCTATATAACTGAATGTCACTACAGATTCGTCCCGTTTTGAAGGTCAGAGAGAAAAAGGAAGTCCTAAAGGATTAAATGACCCAATTGTTGCCTAGCATCCATATTGAGCCTACCCTGAGGAAAACACACACTCTTTAATAGAACAAAAAAGCAATGAAAACCCAATTATTCAAAATCCCTTTACATGTTGAATACTTACACCTATGTGCTTCTTTGTTTTTTGTGATTTGTTGCCTCTCCTGTTTTTTTTAAATTGGCAACACCAATTGTTAATCTCAGCAATGTACACTTGCTATATAATGGGAGTTGGAAGTTATTTTACACCCTTATTTTAGGGACAGATAATCTAAATTTACTCTTCATTATTGCTTTTGGTGGGAGAGGTCTTCTTACGGTCTGCTATACTTAGGTTTAGGGTTAGATTTACACATGGATGAAATTAATAGAACCCAGCAATAGAAAAATTATAGTCTGTAATCCAAACCTCAGACCACACTTAAAAGTGATGTCACAAAGTTATTGTAACATTGTAAACGTAAACATTCAAATCTGTCATCATCATATTCACATGAGGGGAACAGTGCTAAAATGGTAAAGAGAAGATGTGCAGACAACTGCACAAACAGATTCAGAAAGAATTTGACTGTGCTTTTAATGCCAAAAACCAAAAAGAATAGATAAAACATGACAATATTTTCTAAGGGGCTGTGTAACATTGACGAGACAAGTACACGGTTTTTTAAATGAAACATGAAAAAGTGATATTGAGGGCATCGTCTATTGTACAATGCTGCATAATTTTTTGGAGTGTGAAAATTTAAATGGCTAGATGGAAGCAAAAGCAGACTTCTTAAAGTAGAATTTAACTGTACTGTATTTTTTTTTCAGACAAGTGGATTTCTGAATTCAGTCAGTAGGATATAAAAACCTTAGATCTTGAACATTTGTTTTATTCAGCAGTCATCTCACTGTAAGAAAGTCCTGGAGTTAAATATCATGTTGGTAGCTTACACACTCATTCCATTTGAATGGGTTTCCTATGGATGCACAGGTTTTCTTCTACACTAAAGTCATGCATATTAAGTATTAGCAGTGCTCTTGCCATTGCTTTTGAGCAAGGCACTGCACTTATAACTGGAGTCTTAGGCATTTGAGAATGATAATCCACAGCTCCTAAATAGTTATGATGGATCAAATGCAGAGGGGAAATTTCTCAGAACAAAGCTTTTAAGCACTTTCTCTCGAGGTTTGATCTCATGGTTAATGAAATAGTCAAGACCACCAACTACATGCTGAGTATTTATGTAGTTTTAGAAACACTTCAATATTGATAGATTTCTGTAGAGAATACTGACGTATACCATCATCAGCCAATCAAAGCACTATACTGTTACCCTTCTGTTTCAAATAAATTAGAAATGTATGATTTTATCTAGTTTTCAAGTTACTACTGGCACCTACTCCTTCTTTTCAGTTATTCCAGTGGTCCGTTCTCCATGTAAAACTCTTCAAAAAATCCAGTATACTGTATCTGACATCCATAGGTCAGTGAACCTGACAGCCACAGGAGTACGTTGTGTCATTTACCTACCATTTAAATCCATTGCTCTCAGTCAGTGTCTGTTTGTCATTGTACCAAGTTGTGCACATAGCCTACACACATACGACTGATGTGATATGTCCTGAATATCCATTCAGTGAGTTTTGTCCCATGGTAGCCATTCCCCTCATTTCCTGTCACTCTCCACTATTGAATGTCTTGTAAATGACAAAAATGGTTGAGATGATCATCCTGCAAGGTTTCTTTGAGAGTTTTGGTTGCTTTATTCCTCCTGATCATCTAAAAGGTGCTATATGTTCTGTTACATGAACTTTGTAAATTGATTTCTGTCTTTCCTCTTTTTTTATGTTCCTATGAATGGCAGAGAGGAGGGGAGTAGTGCTTCGGTAAGTCTTAACTTAACAAAGCTAATAAGTGTTAATGTCTGCTTTCATTTGAGTATATTGGCAAATTTTCTTATGATATAATTTCAGGTTTTTCTAAAAACTCAGGTCACAGGTTTATTTGTGGTATCTCTTTTATTGTAGGTAAAGGTGGAGGGCCTATCCAAGGCAGCTCTAATCAAAAGCCTGTCCCCTAGAGTTGTGCTATCCAACCATCTCTTGCCTAAAGGGACCAAGATGAAGGTCAACCTAGAGGATCAGGGTCGTCAGAAAGTGTCCTTCAGCTTCGCGCCGACCAAGAAGCCACTGCAGAGCTTGTTCTTCATCCCTCCCAGCCCTGACAAGTCTGTTGCTGAACCTAATGCTGCCTTGTCTCAGTCAGCCTCAGACAAAGGAGGACAGAGTACAGACAGCAAACCTGAGAAAAAGCAGACACCTGTGCTGCCAACATCAATAGCAGAGACACCTTCTCAAACACCAGTCACCTCAGCTACTAAACTGAAAACGGATGTAGCAAAGATGCATTTCAAGAAACAAATTCTCAGTGGATCTGTGACTGAAGAGAAACCAACATCTGTTGTGCCAGAGGAGCCATGCTCCCCTGAACCGCAGGTTCTGCAGAAATCAACAAATAAGAGTGAAACCGAATTCCCAACACCTCAGCCCCAGAATGTTGCCAGAGTCTGCCTCTCTGAGAATCCTCACGTTGAAGCTGCTGAGACAAGGATAACCTCTAGTCTCAAGAAACCCGCTGCGTCCTCAGGAAAAGATGGAGAGAGTTCCAGCAGCACTGAGCAGGATAATAAGGTATACAAAAGGAAAACCAGGTCCCAATCTGATAGTGCTCCCCCTGGCTCAGAATCGGATGGAGATTCAGTCCAGATGTCTTCCAGCCGCAAATCAGTTGACTCCAAAAGTAAAACAAGCTCGGACAGCAGAAGCAAAGCAGTAAAAAAGTCTTCCTCTGGTTCACATGTGGAGGAAAAAGAAAAAAGTTCCTCTAAGCGGTCAGAGAATCATGAACGGTCTTCTAGTTACTCCAAATCAGACCGTGATTCTAGACACACATCATCGCGCTCATCTCGATCTGACAAAGATCGCAGAAGGTCCAGGTCTAGATCACGGTCTAGATCAAGAGGGTCTCGAACAAGTTCATCTCACTCCAAAACAGAGAGATCCAGAGGCGACAGAGGATCACGCTCTGAAAGGTCATACTATCATGATTCTGACCGGAGATCACACAGGAGTTCTCCACGTAGAGACAGAAGACGTTCTCGTTCTCGCACTGACAGAACTCGGGACAGTTCTGACTCTGAAGATGACCATAGGAAGACGCGGACAAGGACAAGTGACTCCAGTAGATCATCCACGCACTCAAACTCTCATAAAGAGTCGAAATCCTCTTCCTACTCAAAATCTGAGAAAGCAGCTAAATCAGTAGATTCTCCTCATTCTTCAGAGTTGGATAAAAGAACACAATCCTCAAAGTCTGAAAGGACTTCAAAGCGGCTGTCAGACTCTGATTCACAGCGCAAGTGCTCTCCTGATCTGGACTCAAGTTACCGTAAGTCTAGCACCCATCATAAGTCAGAGACCAACAGCAAATCCACTTCTTCCAGCCAGCATACCCACTCTCAAACATATGAAAAACGCCAGAAAAGCAGCTTGAGTGACTCTGAGGCAGATCATAAGGGAAAATCACAGGCCCCTGACAAAAGCTCTGGTTCGGAGGACAATTGTAAAAACTCCCAAAAGAAAACCAGTAGACAGGACTCGAAACAGATGACCCCCTCTAGGTCTTCTGTGAAAACCACTGGACATGATAGACAATCAAATGACATTTTTCACAGCCCCAGCAAAGCACCAACATGTGCAGCCACCACAGAGTCTTTTGCTCATAGCAAACATGGCTCTGAATCCCAATTAGATGATACAAACCAGAGAAATGAACAAAGTAATCAGGATGTTCTGGAGATGGTCTCATGCACTGATAAGAGTTTGCAAGAACCATCATCCAACAGATCAAACGAAACAATATCAGGTCTTGAAGTAGAGAATAAAAATGCCTCAGCTATAAGCTCAAGTGAAAGCCTAAAGCATGTAAATGTTGCCTTGGAAAACTTGACCAACTCTCAAAATAGACCACATGTTAACTCAAATGCAGCAGTCTTAAATTCATGCAGTAGTAATGATCACATAATGTGCAGCCAGGACATGAAAGTTGTTGACTGTTCTTTAGGGCCAAAGTCCTTACTTGATACAGCAGATATAACTGTCACACATGATGCCCAGCAGAACACTAAACCAGAGATTGTTGAGTTGAAGCAAGTTTTGACTGTCAATGACCAGTCTGGCACAAATGCGCCACTCAAATCTGATTTATCATGTCTTGAATCTGAGAATCAGCTGACATATGGCCAGCAAAATGCAGATACTGTTAAAAAGAGCAGCAGTGCTACCAAAAAGTCTCGATGGGATATTGTGGGGCAGGACACCTCAGAGAGTGATACTTCACAGAGAACACTTTGTGCAGAAAGTAAGCCTACTGTTAAAAAAGTGATCTCCGTCAAAAAAATTGAGTTTTCTAAAGACAATAGCCAACAAGACTCTGATATTAAAGACAATACTCTGCAAGAAGTTGAAACACATTCCAAACTGGTGAGGCAGACTGAGATCTCTAAGCAGGAAGTCGGCTCAGACAGCACATCTATGACTGACAGATGCAAAGACCAAAGTGAGCCTTCACTAGCAAGCACCAGCATTGACCACTGTGACTTAAAACGGACTGTTTCTCAAAAAACAAACACAGATGAGCCCCTGCACTTAAATGATACATCACAGGTTGACAAAGCTGCAAAGATGCAGAGTTGGAACGGTGATGATCATGAAGAAAAATCAGAGGACAGTGCTCATAAGAGCAAATTGAATAAAAGAACATCACTCAGTCAGGATGCATTAGGAGGACAGAGTGAGGCCAGTGATAGTGACAACTCAGAGTATGACTCCGATTGCGGAGAGGCTATAAAACGGTTGCACTCAGTGGTGGTGGTGCCAAAGAATTCTTCCCTAACAATGGATTCACAGGACACTGGAGCTTCCCCCAGCAGTCCAATTAATAATTCAGAACTCCAGAATGCTAATATAGCAGCTGGCGTGAATATCAGTGGAATCCAAAATTGTCCTTCCATTGCATTTGGGGAAACCAGTGTGGGTATAAGTGATTCATCCAATGCCAGTATGTTGTGTCAATCCCAGAGTAATATGATTGATAGCACTAGTCACTCTGAGGGTTCCAGCTCTGTTGGTGTCCAGCCTTACACGACTGGTCATATCAGTGCCCATGGAGGTACCACAGATCCTGCCCACAGCCTTGATAATTCCAGACATTGTGAGCAAGGACACAAACAGCATAACGTAAGCAGCAGAGGTGAAAGGATGTACTCCCATTACAAACATGATTTCTCCAATGCTGACAACATCAATGACAAGCACGGGTTCAGTCTGGGTTGGGATTTTTCACAACCAGAACAGCCCAGTAGTACATATCAGCAGCCAGACAGCAGTCATGAGCCACAGTTACCGAACACTAAACTGACAGAAAACTGTCCCAAGGGACAGGAACACAGGCAGAGTAATGCCTCCTGGAACCACCAAACCCCAAACATGCAGAATAGTAGAAAAGCCTACCTCCATGTGCACGAACATTATCAGGACCCTGCAGGTGAAATCCATCCTGACTCGCTCACTAATGACCATGATGACTACAGTGGCGATAAACCATCCAATCTTAGTAAAACAGCTGTTGAATGCAGCGCACCTAACACTCCAGGGTCATCAAGCTTTGTACAAGGTCATGAAATAAGCAGCAACAGCAGGGGCTCTACTGTGCCTGATCCCCCAAGAGAAGACAATTTCAGGCCCCACAGAGGCAGGGGCCCTCCCAAGAAAAGGCGACCAGAAATTGAGTCCGATTCAGACAATGAGGCAGAAGCCGGGCCTGCAGACAAGAGGGAGCGTCAAGGAGATACTGATGTCTCTAAGGAAACTCTTGTCAAAGCTGAGGTGAACCGCCCATCACTCACTCTGCGGGACTTTCAAGACTCCAATAAATGGAAAGACTTGTCCAGGTCTAAAAAAATGCCGCCCTATTTTGACTTGATAGAGGAGAATCTGTACCTAACTGAGAGGTAAGGTGTTGTTCATCTTGATTAACAAAACATCTGATTTCGTTTGGCTTGAGATTTGAAAGTTTTTAAATGTTATTTGCAGAAAGAAGAGCAAATCTCATCGAGATATCAAGAGGATGCAATGTGAGTGCCCAGTGCTGCCCAGAGAAGAGCGTTCAAGGGGAGTATTGGCATGTGGGGAAGACTGTTTAAACCGACTGCTGATGATTGAGTGGTGAGTTGATTATTACTGATAAAGCTGTGACACAGCATGTTATAACTCAATTTTTTAGATAAAACATTTGCACAAATGAAAAAAAGTGCACAATTAGTAGAGAAATCTTGACAAATTATGGTTGTTGCTTTAGCAATAGGGAATCTAGTAACCTGGTGCACCTAATAACAACTAGACAAGATTCGCCATCAATCATACTGTATACAATTCAAATTTGGCAAGTTAATCCTGGAAAAAAAGTGGTATTTTGAAATCAAAACTGTGTAGGAACCTGTTGACATACATGTACTGACTAAAGAATATGAGCTTAATATATTCTCTTTTATTTTGAACTTGTTTCTTCGTAGCTCATCGCGGTGCGTAAATGGAACCTACTGCTCTAATCGACGCTTTCAAATGAAACAGCATGCAGACTTTGATGTTATCCTCACAGAGGACAAAGGCTGGGGACTACGGGCAGCTAAAGACCTGGCTCCGTAAGCCTCTTAGAAGTTTTGGATAAAACACTTTTAAATGTGTAAATGTCATTGTTATTAGAGAATATTATTTTAAGGTTTAGAGGAAGGTTTTTAAGACAAAATGGTAAGTTGTGAGGGTGGTATCATCAACATTGTGGACACAAAAAGCTAATGTGCCAATTGAATAAAATCATTGTGTGGCAGTAGATGTTCTTAAATGTTGAAAAACATTTTCATGACTGGATAATATATCAACTTGCTTGCTTTTATTACTATCTCAGAAACACCTTTGTACTAGAATACTGCGGGGAGGTTTTGGACCACAAGGAGTTCAAAACAAGGGTTAAAGAATACGCTCGCAACAAGAACATCCACTACTATTTCATGTCTCTAAAGAATAATGAGGTAAGTGATAAAATGACACATTGCAATTAATGTGAACATTCAAACTGCAATCTGGTTTAATGGTTTGGGTAAAGTGGCTGGCAGAAATACTTGACATTGCATAATGTCTCTTCAGATCATTGATGCCACGCTGAAGGGTAATTGCTCTCGGTTTATGAACCATAGCTGCGAGCCCAACTGTGAAACCCAAAAGGTACAGTGGCAAAAGAAAGCACTTCAATAATACTCTGTCAGGTTACCTTACTGAAAGTTGACTTACCGGATGATTTTTATCCCATTTCAGTGGACGGTCAATGGCCAGCTTAGAGTTGGGTTCTTCACCACCAAGGCAGTCACTGCAGGAACTGAACTGACATTTGATTATCAGTTTCAGAGATACGGGTATTGTTTGTTTGCAGTTATTAACCCCTCACACTTGTATTTTGTGCTGTCTATGCGTGTGTGAAATCATTGAAGCTCACATAGATATGCTGATAAAGATATGGCTATTTAACCTTTTAACTGATGGTCTAGTCATAGTGATTTCACCATTGTTTTATCTTATCCTCCAGCAAAGAAGCACAGAAATGCTTCTGTGGAGCTCCCAGCTGCAGAGGCTTCCTGGGTGGAGAGAACAGAGTTAGTGTTCGAGCAGCTGGAGGGAGGATGAAGAAAGACCGCAGTCGAAAGAACGCTCTCACCACGGTCAGTTCTTTAAGTTATATCTGAAATTCTTTCGGGCATCTCTTTGAAATGCATTCAATGGTTTTATGAAGAACATTTTGCTCCACAGGTATGTCAAGTAGAAAGAAAGAACTAAAGTATAACTTGATAAAGTTTTTACAAAAATCACATTACTTGTTCTCAGAACTTTAGTTACTAGTCCCATCCATAATCAACACAGTTAAAACACAAAAGACAGGTTATGAACAGTAATGATAATAAAAAAATAATAATTTTGAATGAGATATATGGAAGGTTTCTTTGAGCAGTAGACAATGGATACATATATAATAAGTTTCCATCATCAATTCATCTGCTGTTTTTTTTAATCTAGTCTATTAAATGTCAAAAATAATAATGCCCATTTTAAGTTACTAAAGCCCTGTTTTTAAAGCTGCTTATTTCATGCTTATATCAAATACTCAAAGGTATTTAATTTACAATTACATCAGATTGAAAAACACAACCAAATCTTCTAGATTACGAAAATAGATTAGATTAAATAAATCATAGAAAAGAAAAGTTGTGATCAACTCTATGTTGATTACTTAAGTATTTGTTTTAATTATACAGTTGACTACAGGGTTAGATTTTTTTAGCATGGTCAATGATGTGTTTAATTCGAAGGCTTTCCTTGATATATAATGCCCCGTTAACAGGCTGCCAATAATGGTAAAGCAGTGACACTTAGCTAATCACAACAAAGTACATTACCATGCCATTTGCATAACTCTTTTGACACAATATGGGTGTAGTTGACACTAAATTGTATGATTACCGACCACGGTGTCTATATACCAGTTTCCCCAAGACAAATGTGTATTGTTGATGATAACCTCACATTATCCTTCCTCAGGTTGATGAGGAACTGGAGGCATTACTGGAGAATGGAGAAGGCCTGTCTGATGAGAAACAGGTGGTGTCCCTCTGCAGACTTATGGTCCGAGTGGAAAACATGGAGCAGAAACTCATCTGTCTAAAGCTCATACAAGTACGACTTGAGCGACTGAGTTTTACAAAATATTGTGTCTATATTCCTGATGTGATTTGTCTTGCATGGTTATCATTTGCAGTAGATAATGACATGTTTGTGTTGCACAGGATACTCAAAATCCGTCATGCCTGAAGCAGTTCCTGGACCATCATGGATTGTCTTTGCTGTGGATTTTCATGGTTGAGCTTTCTGAAGCTAAGGGCAACAGTGCTAATAACATCAAACTGCAAGTAGAGGTGAGATATGTCATTGACTTACCGTTAAATAATTTATAATGTGGTCACATCTTATTGAAGTACCAAGAAATTTTAAAACCCACAGAGCATATATGGTCATACACACTGCCATTTGCAATTTAATCACTGATAATTAATTCTGTTTACAGATCATGAAGACCTTGGCTGTGCTACCGATCTCTACTAAGAACATGTTGGAGGAGAGCAGAGTCCTGACTTTCATTCAGCGATGGGCTCAGACAAAAACACTCCCTCAGCCTGCTGAGATGGATGGCTACTCTAGCGAGAACACCTCCCGTGCTCAAACGCCTCTCAACACCCCTGATGGTTCCTCTGCCAAACTGGGACCAGAACTGGATGGTGACACCTCCAAACCGGCTGTGTACCGTCGCCTTAAAATCATCAGTGAAAACAGTCTGGATAGCGCACTCTCTGATGCCAGCAAAGCATCTGATGGGAAGGAAGAAGAAGAGGAGGAGGATGATGATGAGGAGGAAGATGAATCTTCACAAGGAGGAGTTCCTGATGACAAACAGTTGAAGCCAGAGCCAGCGGGTGGAGCTGCAGATCCAACAAAGGAAGTAACGGAAGAGTCAGTCAAAGAGGTCAAAGAGGAGACACAGGAAGAGGCAGGAATGAGTTCAAGCAGCCAACACCAACCTCAGACTGAGGAGGTTAAAGACAAAATGGAATTGGATTTGGAGAAGAAGGACATTGAGATGAAAGAAGACACAAGTGATGGTCTGAAGGAAGAACCTGAGGTGCCAAAAGAGCCTAGTGAAGAACAGGAGAGTGGGGAGGAGCAGACCAGTCAGGCAGTGTCAGAAAAGGCTGAATTGGAAGGAGGCGATCCCACTGTTAAAGTTCACGAGCCAGAGAGTCAGTCTATCCAGAAAGATGTTGCTGATCTTCCACCTGAACAGCCCTCAGAGCAGATGGAAGTCCAGCAGTCAGAGACACAGGAGCCTGAGAAACCTCCTCCTGACAGTGAGGCGCAATCTGGTGAATCTACTACTGAGGCTCCCCCTAGCTCTGAGACCCCAGACGCCAGTATGCCCTCTGAGGTCAATATGTCCTCTGAGGTCACAGCAGCACCTGTCGACCCATCAGTGATAGGAACTCCCTCTCAGGATGAAGAGGAAGGTGTATCAGATGTGGAGAGTGAAAGGAGTCAGGAGCCCCAACTTAGTGCTTTGGATATTACTGGCATGGCTGCCAGGCTTCTGGAAAGCTGGAAGGATCTGAAGGTGAGTTCAAATAGCAGACATTGTCAGACAAATGTAAAAATGTAAAGTATTAACCATTTTTCTGTCTGTAATCTGGTTGCTTGCTATGTATTCTAGTGTTTGAAGCCAAATTATGCTTGTCCTTTCAGGAGGTGTACAGGATACCAAAGAAGAGTCAGGTGGAAAAGGAAGCGAATGGTAAGTTTATTCCAATGCTTATTGTAGACCTGGCAATTATTTTTGTATGGTTTTGACTAATCAAATTGTCTCAACACAGACCGCAGCCGAGATCGAGAAACAGCTTTGACACCACGCACCACTTCTGGTAGCAGAGAACGTGAAAGGGAGCGAGAAAAGGAGAGGGAACGCGACAGAGACAGAGATTATGACAGAGACAGGGATCGAGAAAGGGATCGAGACAGGGATCGAGACTGGGACAGGGACAGAGACAGAGAAAGAGACCGGGACCGGGACCGGGATCGTGATCGCGATCGAGTTTCTGACAAAACTCCGCGCAGTACCGAGAGACGGAGGAGACGCTCCACATCTCCGCCACCCTTATCCTATGAGAGGAGCAGCCGACGCACCGAGGAACGGTAAGTATTGTTGTGGATCAGGCACGTTGAAGATTGCATCTTCCAAGCATAGTGTATACCTTTACACAGCTGTGTATCTTAGAAAAGTTTGTGCTTTGAATCATTGTTTTGTCCTCTGTATTTTTAAGGTTTGACCCATCTAACAGCAACAAGACACCGAGGGGAGTTGGTGGCAAGGAGCGCAACAAGCTGTCCACAGAGGAACGCAGAAAGCTGTTCGAGCAGGAGGTTGCTCAGCGGGAAGCCCAGAAACAACAGCTTCAACAGCAGCAGCAGCAACAGCAGCTCCAAACTATGGCTTATGACCCTGCGTTGGCCTATGCGTCCAGCCCTGGCTTCATCACCTACCCTCCTGGTTATCCCATCCAGACCTTTGTGGATCCCTCCAACCCCAATGCAGGCAAAGTACTGCTACCTACCCCTGCGGTTGAGCCCACCATGAACTATGAACAGACTCCTCCCCAGCGTCTCATCTCCGACCTCAGAATGTCCTCTCCATCCTCCACTTCCCAGGCCACTCCAGTCTCAAGTATCTCTCAGCACATCACCACCACCAACCTCGCCACTGGCAACCCCCAGCAGTATGCCCAGCCAACTGTAGCAGCCCAGGACGGAGGGGTAGCTGTCCTCTCTGTACCTGCCCAGACGGCCCCTCAGGTACAGAGCCAGCAGAGTTACACCACTCTCTGGGACCCCACTACTCAGCAGGCTGTAACTGTGCAGACCCAACCAGCACAGCAGTATGCCGCATCCCCAGCAGCAGCTCAGACACAAACAGCCATCTATTACCAGGGCCAGCCATGCCAAACCATCTACAGCATCCCCACTGCCTACCCTCAGGCCAACACTCCCGTCATACAGGTAGGGTGCCAATCACAATGCTGTTGCTCTGGTTTTATATTCTTGATTGTACTGTACTTTCATGTTGACTTGTCTGTGTAAAAAATGCTGTAAACCACAACTAAATGTATATTTGTTATAAATGTTTAGTACCCTTTATATTAAGGGTTTAAATATTTAAAACCCTTATGGTTGAACCCAGTAGGTACGTTAGTATTAGCATATTTTCCAGCAGATTATTTTGCAAAACCAGAAGCAGTGCTGTACAGTATAAAAAATAATGTCATCTCACCTCATTCGCTAAATAGATTTTAAATAAAACAACATTTTCAAGTGATTATCTGTATTGAATTAGGAACCTCGTATCAACCTTATTTGATTTCTGTGATGGTTAGAGGACTTGTCTGATCTGATTGTACTGTGTGTTTTTTGAAGGCGTACACTGAGCCCACAGCCGGCTACCTGCACGGCCAGCCTGTGTATCCTGGTCATCAGCAGGGAGTGGTGGTGCAGCAGGGAGGCACCGTCACCACCATTGTCACATCCCAAACTGTCCAGCAGGTAACATATTCAATCTAAATCTCTAAAGCACACGGAGTAAAGAAAAAACTGCTCCTAATCTCAAACAGATGACTAATGATTTTTTTTAAAAGACCTCTTATAATTGTGTCTTTATATCAGGTAACTTGATACATTTCCAGTTGAAAGAGGATGATTGTACATGATGAAACACAGTGAGAGATTATTCTAGAGCTGCAATGATTGTTCAATTAAGCGATTAGTCGATTGGCAGAAAATATATCAGCAACCATCTTACTAATAGATTAATCGTTAAAGTCGTTTTTCAAGGAAAAATGCCTGATTTGATGAAGAATTGACTGCTTTTCTTTGAGCTCTAGAAATTTTTCACTGGCATTTACAGTGTTCTCTGATGTTTTATTCATCAAATGACTAATCGATTAATCAAGATAATTATAATCTTGTTAATCGCTAATGAAAATAATCATGAGTTGCAGCCCTAGATTATTCACAACTGTAAACTATTGGGGTACTAGGTAAGGAGAGTAAGGTAGTTTCAATAGATAGGAGAGGCAGAGGGGATAGGATTGCTAGATATTTGCGAGGGTTTTATTGGTTAAGGTTAATTAGGGTTTGGGCAGCATGAGTAGTGGCAGCATAAACAGTTATGATCGTGCAAAGGTTTTCCAGGAAGCTAAAGGGTCATTTTTAGAAATCCATATTTTGCTACATGAGGTTTTAGGTCTCAGTGTGGCCACAAGGGGGTAGTGTACATCTAAATTATGCAACTTTTAAGAGCTATGTGGGTGGAAGACCTGTCTCATACAATGTCGCGACCTGGAAAACCTGGAAAACAGTTGACCAATTTTCCAGTCATGGAAAACACATGGAAAATCAGAGAAAAAGTAAAATGTCCTGGAAATCTTGTGTTGTCCTGGGAAATTATTTCAAAATTCTCCTTTTTTCTTTAGCTGAGAATGAACTACTAGACTATCTATCAGAGCTCCCCAAAGCGGTTAACATTGCCATCTGAAAGGGCTAAGTCATGTTCAGGATCACATTAATGTTTAAATGGTAGTTTATGGATGAGAGTATTTTGAATAGGCTGCTCTCAGTTATGTTGTGGAAACGCTATGAACACAATCCCAAGTCATGTCACATAGTAGAACATGCAGGTTGGATGACATTACAACTTAAGTGGCTGAAACTCTGAATAATATAAGTTACATTATCCTTCAAATGTAAATATTAGTCACCGCTGGCTTGTTACTGTGGTAGTTTTTATTAGGTTTATAGATTAATGTTGCTTTCTTCCCAATTTGTTTTAAATGGTTGAATAATGTTAAAGTGGTTAGCAGGTTGGGTTCAGTTGCTAAAGTTGACGTGCTTGCTAGCTTGTTTTGCCTGCAAAGGTTTAAGGTTTATGATTCAACTCTGGCCAGGAGCAGTGGTTTCAAATGTGTGTTGGGCATTGTTGAGAGAGTTGGATAATAATGAATGGAAAGCTGTGGTCAAAATAATAATTGGGGGCCCAACTGTATGTGAGTCAAACACCGGTTAAATACAGGCTAATGGTACTTTTTTTACTTTGGTTGCATTGTCTCTTCAAACGCAATGCTGCATTGTTAAGGTAAAATGGACCATAACATGACATATTTAACTTTTTCAGTGGTAGCTCACAGTGGCCGTGATTAGCTTTGTTAAAGACTCCATTTAATATTACTAATAAAGAGGTTTACGTATGGTGTGATAAACTGATAAGGGTCAGTGGCAGTTAATAATCCAAGCAAACTCAACTACCTTTAGGTATGTAAAGTTCAGTTTAGATTTGTCAGTAGGCAAAATTCTAGGCTACTATTTGTGTTATTGGTGTTCAGGCTATTCAGTTATTGAAGGCAGCAATGGCTAATATAATTCTTCAGGAAAAAAGGGATTCAGGTTGTAAATTAATAATAATGATGATAATGCATTTTATTTACATAGCACTTGCCAAGCATAGAGCACAAAGGGCTTTCCAAAAGAAACAAAATACAATACAATGACGGAATACTAGAAAAAATAAAAATATAATAACAATATTAAAACAGCGTTAAAACAAGGCAAGAAATAAAAAAACATCAGCAAGAAGAGAGGGTTATGCCTGTATAGTGACATGATTCTATAACACTTGTCCTTTAATTACAGGAGTGAGTGACAGAATGTCAGGAAGACAGTTCAAGAATGAGTGGAAAGAAGACCCTCAGTCCCCAAGGGACTGGTTAGGGGAAGTATCAGGAGATGTGCATAGGGCATATTGCAAGTTTTGCAAGAAGTCTTTTGATGTCGGTAATATGGGCATCTCAACACTGAAGAATCATACATGAGGGCAAGGCCATGTCAAAGTTGCTGGACAATTAAACAGTAGTCCCTTTTACACAGTCTGATCAAGGCGGGAATGCTGCGCCTTTATTCCACCTAGCTGTTCTGTATAAAAGGTACAGACACGGGGTGGGGGGGCAGAGTTGCTCCGCCAATAAGCCAGCTGCAGAGGTAGTCACAGAGCCAGATCAACATCTGTGTAAAAGGGAAAGCTGCCACAGTGAGACAGGGAGCTGACGCTTTTGTGTTACACAACACACCTCTGATTCGCTGCAACGCTGGCATGATATCTAAAAGCACACATGAGGGCGGCATTATGCCGACTTTGTTTGGTTCAGTGTAAAAAAGCAAAGGCGGCTTAATGACAGATCTTCTTTATGGCTATAATGTGGGATATCTGTATAAAAGAGCCTAAAGAGAGAAAAATAACACATTTCTTGAGGGTGACACCTTCAAAAACACAGGAGAGGGAAGTAGCTGTCCAACAAACCAAGAGCCACAAATAGCCACTCTACATAAGGAAAGTGGCAGTCATGGAGGCACAGCATTACAAGTGTCCAGTACAAGTAAACAGGGAAAAAGCTCAGTAGCACAAGGCAACTCAGCATTTTTTTTTAAGCCAAGCCATGCTTGAAGCAGAGATTCACGGGGTAATCAAGATGGTCATGTCCCACCACCCATTAAATTCCAGCTCTGATATGTCTGTCATTGTTTGTAAGATGTTGCCAGACAGTGAGATTGCCAAACAGTTTTTAATGTGGTGCAACAAAATTGGCTTACTTTATATGTTTTGGCTTGTGTCCCTTTTTCAAAGAGTAGGTGATCTGAAAGATATAAGAAAAGTGCAGTGCTATGTAGTCTTGTTTAAAGAATGGCTAAATAAAGTGACGCAGACAGAACAGATGGATATTGTTGTGCAGTACCAGAGCTAAATGTCAAGGGAAGGCAGCTGTGCATTATTTTGATTCAGAATTTATGGGACACCATCAAGCAGAGAAGCCTTTGGAGAAAATCGAGAGCCCTGTCACCACTTGATCCTAATAAGCACTTGCAGGTCTCGATGGATGGGCCTATGGTCAACTGGAAGTTTCTGAGATTATTCCAAGCGGAGGAGAGCCAAGTGGACCTGGAGGACGCGCCAAATATTATCAATCTGAGAAGTTGTGGTTTGCATGTTGTGCAGGGAAGCTTTCAAAATGGAGAGAAAGAAGCAGGCTGGAAGGTGGGAGATGTACTGAGAGCTCTTTTACAGTTGTTCCATGACTCACCAGCAAGGTGAGATGACTTCATTGAGGTGACCAAAACAACAACATTTCCTCTGAAGTTCTGTGTACATTGATGGGTGGAAAACTTAGCAGTTACCAAGCGGGCAACAGAAGTGTGGCCAGCAGTGCAGGAATACATCAGCAGCCACAAGAAACTTATGAAAAGTAATGTGCTATCACCCGCATCCTACTGTACAATAAGAGGCCACTGATGACCCTCTTTTTCGGGCTAATCTCCAGTTTTTTGCATTTGTTGCTAGACAGCTTTTTTGGAGACATTCCAGACAGATACCCCAGTGGTGCCTTGTTTAGCAAAGGAGCTCCAGTCCACCCTGAGAGCCTTGCTGTCACGCTTTATCAAAAGGGAAGAACTGGAGAAGATAAAGATCCCGTCCAGCTGCTGAAACCGGACCCACAATACAAAGCAATCCATGTGCCACTCAAAACAGCTGGACATGGGATTTGCCACAAAGGAAGCTTTGGAGAAGGCATATAAAAAGCTCCAGGAAAATCCAGTGAATATACAGGTGATCAAGAAAGAATGCGTCTCCTTCCTTGCTGTGACATGCAAGGAAAATCATGGAGAGGAGTCCTCTTATGTACCCGGCAGTGCGGCACATGAGCTCCCTTGACCCTGTGACCATGGTAACAGAAGCTGAAAGTGCAATTGTAATATTTGAGAAATTCCTACAGGTTCTCCTCAATGCGGGATGGCACACTGCCTCCGAGCGTGACAAAGTTCTTGCTCAGTGTAAAGCATTCTCCTTGCATGTCAGTGAAAACCATAAAGCAGAGCTCCAAGATTTTGTTTACAGCTGCAGGCTTGATGAATTTCTGGGAAAATTTGTTAGTGGCAGAGCTGAGTATGCAGCATTGTGGGACCTAATGAAATGTCTTCTCACACTGTCTCATGGACAAGCTGCAGTAGAAAGAGGGTTTTCTGTCAACAAGGATATGGTTGTAGAAAACCTGAAGAAGAGGACTCTAGTAGTATTGCGCTTGGTCCAGGATACAGTGGCTGAGCATGCAATAGATGAAGCCCTGCCAAAAGACTGCATTCAACACAGCAAAGGAGCAAGGATGAGTGTAGTACCTGGAGGATGAAAAGAAGAAAAATGACCAAATTGTTAACGAGAAGAAAAGAAAGGAGCTCCATCATGAAATGACAAATGTCAAAGCAAAACAGCAAAGAATAATCAAAACGATGCAGAAAGAGTCAGACATAATGGTAGTCAGGGCAAAGAAAAAAACAGGACTTCACATTACTGTCAATATCAAATGCCTATCGCAAAGTGTTACAGAGAAAAGGGAAGAGCTGGCAGCTCTAGCCAAAACTCTGGAAAACCTGCAGCAGAGTGTCAAGAGACCACACTAAACTCAATGAAGAACATTTTTATTTGAATGTGACATTTGCTTTGTTTTATATTGACCACTTTGCAGGATGAATATCCATGATACAGCAGCTATATTTTGAGTTACTTAAAAATTAATGTTTGTGGCCGTGGACATTTAGATGTTATTCAGTTCTATGTAGGCCAATTTATGTGTATGTACTTTTACCTAGCCTTTTTTAGAGAAAGAGACAGGAGAGAAAGTAAGAGAGAAAAGGGAAAGCTGAGGTGATAGTTGCCCAAACCATCATTGTATCTTGCTTGTACTAATAAAGTGAAGTGCTGTACAACTGCAGGTGTGTTTGCATTATTCTATGATCAATTTGTCATAATTTTTAAGCATGTAAGAGATAATTTCATAGATAAGTTATAGCCATAGACTGCACATCTTTTAAATCAGACTTCCACAGAGAGGAACATATTAGTGTATGGTGCGATCCCTGTCTGTCATACCGGCTAGATCATCACTGAAAATGTCCTGGAAAAGTCCTCGAAAATGATCTCACGAAAAGAGTGGGAACCCTGAATGTGAAATTGCCTTTTAAGATGTGACTAAATCTTGAAGAAATTAAGGAAAGGGCTCAGTGGTTCCCCACTTGTAAATAAGAATCTAAATACTACCACGTATGACTTTAAACCACAGTCATCATCAGTAATAAAGCTCATATGAATCAATTTCTCGCAGCAAAACCCAAGAAAAATTGTGGGTTTTTATAAGGATGCGTTGATTTTCTGTTGGAACTTATTCCCCATGTTCTTCTCTTCTCCAGGAAATGATTGTACCCAACAATGTGATAGACCTGCCTCCCCCATCTCCCCCCAAACCCAAAACTATTGTCCTACCTCCCAACTGGAAAGTGGCCCGGGACCCTGAAGGAAAGATCTACTACTACCATATTGTTACAAGGTTGGCATTGCCATGTTTCTGTCTTAGTGTGTGTTTATGTGCTTCCAGAAAACCTCTACATGTATTTCCACCTCTCATTATTTCCCTCTGTACATTAGGCAAACACAGTGGGACCCTCCAACCTGGGACGGAAATAGTGACAACACTAGTGTGGACCATGAATCTGAGATGGACCTGGGAACACCCACTTACGATGAGAATCCTTCCAAGGTGAGCTTTTAGAAGCAATGAATGAAACATAAAAGATGTGTAATAGTAATGCGCTTGATTTGTGGGTTTTTTTTATAGTACCAACACATAAAATTAAAGAATTTAAATAAAACTTTTTTCGTTTGGTCCTCAGAAAGTTTGTGCTTGGATGCAAAACATGATTATAGTGTTTGTTCCTTGAGGTAATTGAAGATGCTGCACTAGTGATTACTTTCAGCTGTGCGTCAAGGGGAAAAAAAAAGAAAAAACTCTTCAGAACGACACCATATTCAGCGAGCGTGATGACCTTGCCGATGACTTCTCCTCACAAAATGGCTTCATCAGAACCTACACGGAGACAAAGACTTGAAGAGAGAATGCACTCACCCAGCCCCCTGCTCAGCTGTCTGTCCCTTTGCCTCAAGGCTGTAAAGGGAGGAGTGACTCTGCTCATCTCCTCTTCCTCTGCCTCGTTTGTTTTCCCTCTTCATTTTTATCCTGACTTTGAGGATAATGGGAACCATCTGGAAGACCTAGCATTCGTTTATTTGCGGTTTCTTTTATTATTGTCCAACTACGCCAGTGTCCCTTTTGTCTCTTTAAAAAGATGTAACAGAGTTGCAAAAAAAGCATCATAACTGAGATGGAGAGATCCTTTTTTTTCATGCAACGTTTCCCGCCAAGAACAGCTACAGCGTCATGGACCATTTCCCAGCATGTGTTTAGATAGTGGTGGTGTCCACATGCAACACTTTAAACTATGGCACATAGTCTTTGTTTGTAAACCGTTCTGTTTCACCGTCTCTGGATTCCTGTCCCTGGCACACTGTGTGTGAATCTTTTGTGCTTGCATTAATTCCTCACCACTTTGTTGTGGGCACAGCCAGTCAGCTGTTGCCTGCTTGCGTTTGTTGTTGGAAGGGTAGGGCCAGAGAGGCAACATCCTGGCAGGATATCCTGCTTTGTGTCAAGGAGCTGGTGAGCAGGTGCTGTTTGATACCCCACTGACCTTGATAGCTACTGTTCTGCAGGCAGTTGTCACATTCAATCAAACCGGTGCACGGGTTTGGCCTCGCTTGTGGTTTTAATTTTTTAGAACTTTACCCCTCTGCAATTCTGGATTAGCCAGTATGATATAATAATAATAATAATGTCTTGACAAAGTAATGAAGGAATTTAATGGGAGTTCATGACAGGTTGCACTTGCAAAGCCAAGGATTTAATGTAAAGCCAACTATATTTCTTCGATAACAAATCTTTTCATGATATCATTAATTTCTTTTACTGTTTTGTTTTTTTTAACAGTTCTCCACAAAGACAGCTGAAGCAGACACTTCCAGTGAACTGGCAAAGAAGAGTAAAGAGACATTTCGCAAAGAGGTGAGCCAGAGTCTGCTAACACATGTTTTATGTCCTGTTATTTGATGTTTGAATTTTTTAACCGATTAATTCTCTTTTTTGACATGTGTCTATGTGTTTGTGTTACTCAGATGTCCCAGTTCATTGTGCAATGTCTAAATCCTTATCGGAAGCCAGATTGCAAACTTGGTCGCATCAGCAACACAGAAGACTTCAAACACCTGGCTAGAAAGGTAAGACAAAACAATAAGATGTTTGCACGTGCAGTTAGAACGCCCGCAAATGCAGAGAAACTTTCAAACATTTCCTGGCCTCTACGTGGTGAGCACACAGTGAAAATATTGGTCAGCTTTTAACTTAAAAGGAAGCGTTTTTCAAAGTTCTCCCTCAAACCAGAACTAAAATAGTTGAGCTCCCACGAATTCTTTCTCCGGCCAAATGTTTTTGTATTCTGCCTCTGGAAGAGACTAAAAACACATTGTACATGTAAACTATTATCTCCCTCTCTTTTGTTTTACTCGTTCATTTCTAAAAGCTCTTTTCAGCCAGCATTTCTTCAAAGGCTAGCGTTCTTTTTTTCCCCCATGGTTCCCCTGGTGCGTCCATGGATTGTGTATGTGGGGAGTGGTTTGTACTGAGTGTCTCTCGGACATACCAGGACTCTGAAGACATGGGCACGACAAACAAGAGAGACGAGTTTAGCTTCGCTCATTTAGAGATCGAGTTTTATTGTCTCAAATTGAATAGAGCAGAGTCACTTTAAGAGTATTAACCATCCACCCACACCACCACAACTTATATATACATTGTAATTATATCATTTACCGTCTGGTGACAAGAAACATGTCTAACTCTCTCCTCATCTATCCCCGTTCTTCTAGCTAACTCATGGAGTTATGAACAAGGAGTTGAAAGCTTGCAATAATCCTGAGGACCTTGAGTGTAACGAGAATGTGAAGCACAAGACCAAGGAGTACATCAAGAAGTACATGCAGAGATTTGGCTCCGTGTACAGGCCCAAGGAGGACACAGAGGTGTACTAGCCTCAGAGGCCGCAGACGTTTCACTCCGCTCTATAACACAGGAGAAGCACAGATTTGCCTTTCCGTTCACTCCTTCGTGTATGAACTGGCCAGCCTGAACCGTGAAGTAGTTTCTTACGCATATTTATGACTTAAATTATGCACTGCTGCCCAAGAAGCTCTCCAGGCCCCATGGATCGCGTAGGAGCCCTATGATTCTGACTGTTGGAGACTCAAGCGTCACTGAACCGACCGAGACTCCAGGTGCAGTGTTCTCAAAGGACAACACTGAGGGGTGCTACAGAGACTAATGTTTTCACTGACTGTTTGATTTTTAGCATTTTTGTTTTTTTTCCATTTGTGGCTCTTAAATGTTCCCGAGATGATCACCTCAATTCCACTTTTTAAACTCGTATAGACCTGAGTGAGAATTACTCGACAGAATCTGCTTTGGTATGATATTTATCAAAGTTTCTTTGTTACTTTCCACTGTTTCAAATGGATCAATGACAGAACAGTCCAGTCCCACCTCTTGTTTTTCTTGTGCACGCTTTCAAACCCCCCCTCACCCCCCCCGCCACTGATTCTGTATCTGGTGCTGCTTTTTAACTGGACTGTGGAGGTCCAAGCTTCCACTCCTCAAACCCTGCCTTCTAACCACAAGACTTTGGAGCCTCTGTCGTTTTATGAATGCATGATGTAGGCTGAGGTCAGAGTGGTATCCTTATGGAAATTCCTTCATTTTCCATGTCTCCTGCTACATGTACTGGGATGAGCTTTTTACTTACAATACACTTAGGGATCTCAGTGAACAGCAGGTTGGCTGTTAGTGGTTAGTGATCAATATTTCCATGTCTTTTTTATCAATTTATGTATAATAACGGGAGCAGGGTTTGAATGCTATGTTTGATGTGCTGTTTAGCTGTGTATCAATCCCCCCCCCCCCCCACTTCCTGTTCAGCTCCTCCTCCCAGTTTGTTCCGCCCTTGTTTCTTCTTCTTACAGGAATGACGCTGAAGATGAAGGTTGTAGCATTGCAGTTTTAACAGTTTCTTAACATCATGTGTGTTCTCGTTCTTTTTTTTTTCTTTTTTTTTTTTTTTACCACTGTTAGTCTGAGTTAGACGTTATAGAGACACTTAGGCCGGCCTTGCTTCACAAACTTATTCATTTCCGAGATTCTTCCTGGTGTCAAATTAGTTTCATTAGCATTAGGTTGCCAATCTGTTGCAGCCTATGAAATTGCATTAAAGTTCCAACATATGTACATTGCTTTATATGTGAATATATTGAATAGTAGTTTTTGGGAATGTTTAAATAAGCAGAAACTTTGTAAAAGGAATATCATTTCATGGTTGAAAGTGTAAATACCTGTAATATTACCGAAGCTGCACGCAGGAGAGTAGGGTCAGGGAGCACAGTGAAGCCCACCCATCCTCACCAGCTCAACCCTCCTGATGCAGTTCCCAATTCAGTCTGTCAAACTCAAAACTCCACTGACACACAGCGCTCTATTTTATTTCAGTGGTGGGGGAGACTTTCATGTGTTTCTCTTTTTTGTTTGTTTCTTTGTTTATTATTATTTTTCTATGTACAAAGTACGTTTCACCCTACTCTACTGTAAGTATTGTGTAAGCACATTGTCATACCGAGTGTACAAACATTTTAAAAAGATAATAAACCTTTTTTGTAAAATTATTTCCCTTTTCCCTGCCTTGTAGCGGAAACCGTTTTGCTTGGGTGTCAGTTAAATAGACTGGAGCAGATATAAGCAAACGTGACTGACCTCTGTTACATGATTAACTGCTGAGTGCACACCCAATCCCATTTTAGATTGGCTCACTCCTCTAAGAAGGGGCGCACATGGCATGAATGCATGTACAGCACATAACGCAGCGTCAGGCCAGATGTTTGGCCCTAGTAAAGGGAATCAAAGTGATCAACTGCCTTCATTAGAGACATTCAGTGCACTCTAAATATGGAGAGCCATGACAAGTGGAGAGAAGCGCTGCTGTGCTTCCCCTCTCTCCTTCTTCCTTAGTCCCAACCCCCCTCCCCTCCCAGCATATGCACATTCCGCAGCTCCATGCCTGTGTGCTCCAGACCGCAGTTAAGCAGTCCCGTCTGGAGTGTGTGACGGCATGTAACGCTGCCCTAGGCCATGCAAGATGCCTGCTCCCACTTAGAAGTGAAGGCAAAGAGATCATTAACAGATTCAAGTTGAGAACAGAGCAGCAGAGGGGGAAGCAGGAATCAGATTGTGCCTCAGAGAGAAAGGGGAAACTTTCCTCCAGAATATTTTGGATGAAACTATTATTTTCATTTCACCCTCAAATTATTAAATACCTCTTAACTGATTTCCCTCAAGGTTTTGGATAGGAAATGTTCTTATACACTAAATCCCCCGATAAGGCGTAGTATATACCAAATATGTCCAAACTTCCTCACTGTGTAATCCATCAAGTGGGATTTATACTTAAATGTAAGTGACAGACATGTCTCAAAACTATAGCTGTAGTCCACTTCAGCAGTAATTTTCATATTTCCATAAACGTTTTAAAAAAAAATTATTTTGGTGTTGCTATCGCTACAATGGCATGTAACACAGTATCCAAATTATAAAAGCAGTGCAAGATTTTGAGCAAAGCTGCTAATTGTTTAGAGCCTATATGAGGTATGACACAAAGATACCTAAAAATAAATCTGGATTTGGAAGAGTGTAGATTTGGAGGCCTGTTGCAACAAAACAGCATGACTTATCAAAGTTATTTATTAAATGAATAAAAATCTTACAAAAACAAATCGAGGCATAGCATCAGGAAATATATACACAAAACCATACATAGCTGGCATTAAAAAAAAAAAAAAAAGATCAAACCATCTGAGGGCATCACATAGTGTAACTAGCACACCACAGATGTCCATGGTTCTCATAGATTTTATTTAGTTTTAGACTTGAAATGGTTGTGAAATAAATACAAAAGCAAGAAGGGAAGTTGGGGCACAAGCAGTGATGTTAACAGTGTCTTTTTTTTCTGCGTCTAATTGATGAAAAACCAAGGTGTCAAACAATAAGGCTGTGTGTGATGAATATTCACAGTTCATAAAATGATCTCGTTTTAAGCCATGGCTTTCAAAGACAAGTCAACATTAAAGATATTTACAGTCACATCAGTGATTATTAGGAAGAGCTAAGAATGTTTTTTTTATATTCCACAGATTGCTTCATTTCTGTGTCTCCTAAGAACTGAAACATCACTGGTGCATCATACAAATGATCCTCGGTGTAAATAAATACCAAGGCTACTTAGTGGCCGCATCAGAAAAAGAATAAAGACAGCAGAAGAAGGCGACACAGGCGACACTTAAATTTAAGTCCTGTCTAGCATTTATAAGCAGTATAGAAACACACTATGAGGTAGTTGTAAGCAGATATAAGGACATTTAAGTGTTTCTTAATGTAGAGAATTTGTCAATAATTATAACATCTCCTATAAAGACGTATTTTATATTTTTACAACTGTGTTTTATTATATTGTCTTTCATTATCTATTTATACACCAGCCTCCGCTTACGGCATGGGTGCCCACAAGAGTTATAATCTTACAACTAATAAACACTTATATCTACTAACAACTACATTATAGTGTGTTATAAACCATTTATTAAATGTTTGTATACTGGTTTTAAATGCTAAATAGGGGAACTTAAAGTTAAAATGATCTAGTGAGTAGCTCCTATCTACACATTAGATAAAGTGTTCTTATAAAGAAAGTAGCAACCGCAAGCATAATCGGGATAATTAATAAGATTTAACCCTCGATTTCCGCTGGAGAAATCTGATCACTTGGCCATGTAAACCCTTAACTGGGATTCTTTCTTGTTTTCTTTTTTGAACGTGCACATGTGCTCAGAAATGATCCCAAATAGGGAAAGCCACATCATGCTGGAAATCAGTGTTGTTGGAAGAAAGTATCTCGTTTTGGCAAAAATCAACTGCAATACCAGAGCGGTTTTGGAAGTTGTGATTCATAAAACGAGGCTAAAAACATGATGATCTACGCCATCCGCATTTGTTTACAATAGCACGTGGAAGGCTGATTTTTTTTTTTTTTTTTTTTTTTTTTTTTAAAGGGGGCATCATGATGAATCTGATTACTGTCCAAAAAAACGTATAAATGGTGGTTTTAGAATAATCACACTCATGCAGCACATGTAAAAATAACATTATTCTATTTCCTGCTGCCACCTGAATACTCACCGTAACCAGGATTTGTACACATGGAAACGACACTGTCCCTCGAACAAGGCACTGCGACTTCACCAGAATTGAAGAATGTTGCTCCCTATGCCACTCAGCATCAGCAGTAAGAGGTCTGTAAGAGGTCCCCTGGTAATTGTTAGCACATTGCAGGAGGTACTTTTATGTAAATGGCACCATGTGAATTCAAATCATGACATAAACTGGGAAAGAGGAAAGCATTACAAGAATATTTTTTCGTTCTCTTAGTAAAAACTGAATTATAAGTGTCCAGCAAAACAGTTAGCGCTATCAGTGGCACCCTCCAACAGTGAGAGGTGTTGATATCAGAGTGCCTCCCTTGTCGTTTCAATGAGAGTTTCCCCTTCTTCACTTTAGTCTGTTAGTGTCATACGTGTGTCTGAGGAGCTGTCAGACCACAGAAACACCCTGCGTGGGGCAGTTAAGAGCTGTTACCACATCAGGCCTCTCAATGCGAGCCAGTGCAGAGCACAGCAGTCCCAGTGTGGAGCCTTCTTTCTGGGCCCAGTTAGAGAGGAGCGTGTGAGAGGGGGCCTCTCCACGCCCAAACAGGTCCAGCTGTTCAGACTCATAGCCCAGCGCTGCGCCCAGCTGCCTCCACCCCCGACCCCCTCCCTCCTGCAGGAGGCGCTCCACCTCTTCCTGTCTGTGGGGGGCTAGGTTGATGTACAGTCGAGTGTCCTGCTTGCTGTCCCTCTTAGTGCCTGTAGAAACAAAAACAAAGTAAGTGTCCACTCCACTCATTTGGCTTTTACTAATCCCATAAGATCTTTTCACTAATAATAATAATATTAATTATATTATTAATGAATACTCAAGTTAAATGGCAGAATTAAAAACGGTCTTAACAGAAATACCAAGTTCAACCATTTTTGGGGCATGAAATTAGAACACTTTCTTGTGGGAAACATTAGGAACTTACGTAACCTGTAAAAGTTTCCTGTTGACAAACAAATTTATGTTTACAAGTGTTTCTTGCCAAAATACCACTGTGTGAATCCTTGAGGCCTAAAGAATGTGTTGCATTTCCTTCCTGATAAACCATATGCAAAGCTAAAGGTGGTTTCACATCTACATGTATGTTGGCTAGCTAGCAGTCTTCTTCTTCACAGCCTTTTTTTTTTTTTTGGCACATTGCTATTTTTGGCACGTTACTGCCATCAACAGTATATCAGCTTATTTACATATATGTTAACAAATTGGGGACCCGCTCACAAAAACACTGCTCCATATAGCACTACTAGTGGTCAGATACTCCACAGGGTACCTTTAAGAGAAAGTGTTCTGTTTGGAACAGAAGAATTTTATCATTTAACATAATATTTTATAATAGACAGTCCTGTTTCAAATTTTCTAAAGAAGTGAAAAGATTTCAAAATCATATCAATAGCCCATGAGCAAAGGATTAATTTTCTTTTTTAGTTCTTTTCCTGAATAATCTAAGCAGCATGTAATTCAGGCATGTACACGCATTCCAGCACATTTCTGAGTTAAACAAAGTCTAACTTTAGAGAAAATGTTTTCATAACCTTGTTAAAATGCCTTCTCCTTCCTGCCTCAAAAGCCTTACTTTTGTGCCTAATGGTAGTTTGAAAGAGCTTGTGTGTACCACACCTTTGCTAGGCTGATTGTCCTGTAGGCTCTGAGAGTCTAGAAAAACACCGCTGTCACTTTGGAGCTTTTCTCCCTCTGGAGATGTTCCCAACTCGGCTGCACGAGCTTTGGAAAGAGCCTTCTTCTGTTTACATGATCTCCAGCTGAGAAGAGTAGAGGAAAACAATGTCAGTTAAACGACCTACAGTGAGCTATTTTTCATCCCAGGGCCAATTTCCTAATCACTATTACATCCATTTAAGGACTGGGACCCATTCTTAGTGAGATCTTACCATTTATAAGCAACATAAAGAAGCAGACCCAGCACCACAGCAGCCAGGACAGAGACATAAGCCAGAATGTTGTTGCTGCCACCCTCATCCTGGGGGGTAAACTTGGGTGTTCCAGGAGCAGAACTGGACTCCCCTTCCTCCGTCACCTCCTCTACACCTGGCCAGCGAGGAGAGTCACGGGGCCCATCAGACTCAGCGGGACGGGATAGAATGTGCAGCCTCTTATCTATTAAGATTGAGAAAGGGAGACGTGTCAGTGACAGTATCAGTATATCTGCACATATGGATGTCAGAGAAACATTTGGACTGCATAAATTAGGGCCAGAAATAAATCCACAGAAGCCTGTACGCCTGATGTAATGATAGCCTCAGTCACCCTGGTCCCCTGGGGTTTTGAAACCTTTCACTGCCCCTGTTTCCAGCCTCTGTCTCCCTCCTGTGGTCTGCCTATTTTGGGATCAAACGCTACAAGGTACTGTGCTGACCTCAGGGGGGTCAAAGGGTCATGACATATGGACCCAGCGTGTGTACAGATGACCTTACTCCTGGAGAGCGAGTGTAGCCATTTGGGAGCAAACAGACTAGTTGTAAGGGTCAGCATCCTCCCTTGGCCTGAAGGTTCGGGGGGGCAGTTAACCTAAAGACCTGTCAAGCTTATAGCAATTGGACTACAGCACTTAAGTGGGCTCTTTTTTCCCTACTCATGTTTCCCAGCTCGAGTGTTCAGATGAGGTGTGGATGCAGGTGTTGACCATATGTCCTTGTGTTCTCCAAAACCCTCCCACTCCGTGTCCCCCTCTCTTTTAACTCACTCTTCTTTTTATCTTTCACTATAGCATATTTTCTTTCTGTCTGTTTCTTCCTTACAACTCACCCATGCAGAGCGTGTCAGAGTTGGGCATGCAGGCTCGGATCTCCACTTCACTTTCAGAGCATTGTGTGCAGCTCTGGCAGGGACTGGTGCTAATGTTCTCCTCAGAGAAGGTTCCCGGGCCACAGACCTGGCACCGCGTGTCTCCCTGTAGGCCGCACTGCTGCGTAGCACCCATACCACGGGTGCATTTGGAACAAGGCGCACACAGGCTGTAGTTGCGCATAAAGAAGAAGCCGCTGTCACATTCACATTGTGTGTCTTCAGTGGCAGAGCAAGGGGTCGCCATGGGAACACCGGATGGGCACTTGGAGCAGGGGAGGCAAGGGCCGAGGCCTTCAGAGGAAGAATATGTTCCTAGGAGACAGATTACAAGATCAATGTCAGTCTGAATGTCGTTTTCTCAATAAAATCAGTATTAATGTGGCGTCGCAGCACCATCTAAAATCTTCCAGCCAGATGACAGAGATAATGATAAGGCAGGTAAAACATGTTCTATATTGGTGGCAGTAACATTAGATTATAATTGCTCACCCTGTGGGCATTGTGCACACTTGGTATCCTCTTTCCCACACTCAACCTCCACTCCAAAGCCAGCGGGACACTGACTGCAACACTGCCCTGATTCAGTGAACTGGCCACTGGCACAGGCATCTCCAAAAGTAACCTACAGAAGATAGATGACACAGTTAGAAAAAAAATACCACAACTGTGTTTATTATGAAAGAACAAAACAAATAACTCGTAGCAGGCTTATGTTAAGATTATTTTGACAGTTACGGGATTGACATTTAATTCTACTTTTAAAGGAAGTAGTTACCAAATAAGTGAGCAACAAAGGAGGCATTGCTTTATCTAGGGAGTTTTCTTCCTTACGCCACATGAAGGAAGGAAATCACACGCATCCCATTCCTATGCAATTAAAGAAGCCGAAACTGAACTGAAAATGGCCTTTTTAATCTTTCTGTCTGCCTCAGTTTTCACCCTTAAAGTGCTCTGAGTCCTTATCTACAAGTGGGTAATGGAGAGCCCGGCTTAAGTTATGACATGAGGGATAGATCAGACATTCCTAACGGCTTGTGCAGCAGAGTTGGTGCCTGACAGGAGTGGCTGGCTTTAATCAGATGGCTTTGGACGAGTGGAAAGAATAAGACATAAAGGGGTGAGGGAAAACACTCAGAAAAGGAGGAAGGAAGAAGTAAAAAAGAGCTTCCGCCCTCCCACTCATATCAAATCATTGTGAATGACAATGTGTAACTGTGTGTGTGTCAATATAGTGTGTGTGTGTATTTCTTGACATCAGAAAAAGAGGGGGGAGGTATATAAAGGAGACAGTTTGAGCCCGGGGCAAGGGTGTCAGTTAACCAAGGCTGCCCAGCATGCGAGTGTCTGTTTGGGTGAGAGGGGGCCTTTGAAGTCGCCAAGCCCCGCAGGTGTGTCTATGAAGGTCAGTATTTCACTACTCCCCTTCTCCAGGCTCTGAACGACGGCATCTTAAACATGCGCACATTTAAGGGAGATTGGCCTACTCCGCCTGAGGGCTGACAAGAGCAAACAGATGTCTAACAACTAACCTCCTGCAAAGGGGAAAAGTAACAGCTAAACAACCTACTGATGTATCTCTTTGTCTCTGAAGTCTGCCAAGAAACACAGGCAACATGTGTGAACCTGTAGAGCCTCCAACACAAAGCCCACCAGAAATACACACATCACACACACACACACACACACCGTGCCATGCCCCTAGTCGCAAAACACTGAAATGTTCCATGCTGATAATACAGAAGGAACAGCTTTGAAACGGGGCTCGCCTCGTTCCAAAAACAACAGCCAGTTTTACTGCGGCGCTTACAGAGGAGCCCGATGATATCTGAACACCAGCCGCAGAACCCAGATCAGAGGTATTAGGGGTGTCGGGGTGGTAGGATCCAGCAGGCAGGAACCAGTGGGATGTTTGGGGTTGGCAGACTGTGACCAAGTTTGGATCATAATAACTTGGAGCAGAAAGGTATCCTAGTAAGTCTGATTGACCCTCTCCATGTGACAGATGGAACTCCTCTGCTAATGCTAGCTACTCTTTTAGCCCTCAATCCATACTTTGATAAATATTTGGTGATAGTGGCTCTGTTTTATTTTTATCTGGCTTTTTGTCATTTTACGGTGCCTGGTGTGAGTTTTGGCTGGTGTAGCTCTGTAAGCCTGGCTGCAGGGCCAACTCTGCTCAGAGCAGGAACTGCCAAAGGTTTGGCACTTCACCCAATGGTGCCCAGCGTACAATGAAATATTTAGTCCATGCCTCATTGGAGAGGAGATGAAACAGTGATCTACTCAGCAGAGGAATGGCTAAGGAATTATCTACTGTATATACAGTATGAAATCATACTATATATGGATAAGTCTGCAACTAACTGTTATTTTCATTATTAATTAATCTGCTGATTATTTTCTGGATTAATAATTTTGTTAATAAAATGTCAGAAAATAGTGAAAAATGTCCGTTGTAGTTTCTTAGAGCACAAGGTGACAACTACAAATGTTTTGTTTTACAATCAACAGTCAAAAATTCAAACATATTTTTTTTATGTGTCATATTTACTATCATATATGACACATAAAAGCTTCAGAGTATCACATTTGAGAAGCTGCAACCAGTAAATGTTCATCATTTTTTAGGAAAAGTGCTAAACAATTATTTGATTATCAAAATAGTTGCTGATTAATTTTATCTTCATTGACTCAGCTTTAATTAATTATTTACCTAATTAATCACCTATTGTTACCAAATATTGTGAAACCCTTTACCCTCTTATATTTGCTCTGCAATATCATACAATGGCTTTATGTCCAATTTTCAAACAAAGATTAATTTGCTGAGCATGCACAAAAGAGCATTCAGTCTTATCTGTTGTCTTTGGGGCAGAGAGTTGGAGTGAAGGGGGCCGCAGTTGCTTTTTCCATTTAGGTAAGAAGCTGCAATCTGAGGGATTCCCCAGTGAGAACAGACGGACCACCGAGGAGTACTGCTTTCAATGGGGCTCTCAACTCCACGGCTGCCGGAGTCACTCAGTCAACGCAGATCACACACGCACACACACACACACACACACACCCTTCACTCTACCTAAAACATTTTTTGTGCCCTTTTGAAGTGAAACCACTTTAGAAACATGCGTCCTGGAGTTTTCCACAATTAATCTCATCTGCATGAAAATAAGCACACAAAAGGATGCACTCTCTCTCCCTCTCTCTCTCCCTATGAAGACACTGACCCATGAGCTTTCACAATCTGACTGTGACGACAACAGACAGGTCTTTCAGCAGAAACTGAGGGAAAGTTGTGTAAGCTGCACACCCTATCTGCACCGATTACTGTGATTAGTAGACAGGGAGCATAAGGGACAAATTAAAGGACATGAGTTCTTTTTCAGAAAGCTCATCCAAAAACTATGATCCTAAATCAAACAAGACAGAACAAAGCGATTCCTAACCAGATTTCTAACTCTCACCAAAAAGTCGTGAAGAGGTTAAAATGTTTAAATGATCCTGAAGTTCACCCCCCAAAGAAGTTTGTTTAACTACTGAATGGAAATTCAAATGACTGTGGTAACAAACTAAAATAACCCCCCTCCCCAAATCACACACACACACACACACATACACCACAAACTAGGAGAAAATGATGATAATTGCTTTGCTCCGGATATCCAGACTCCAGCAAATACTCAAAGCTAGGCCGCATTTTCACCAGGGATTGCTGAGAGCAACAAATGTTGCAGCATGTACAGTGAACTACAGGCGACGTGACCCTTAGAAACTTAAGAGTTAACAGCAGAAAATCTTCAATGCCCCAACTTAAGATACAATCACCTTCTGCACTAAATCATCTGGTGAGTAATGAGAAAATCATCTGACAGTGCAAATGTTGACTTTTCAGTGTAACCCGGGCCAAAGAAACATCTTAAAGTGACTGTGTTTTGAAACGCAGATGAGAAAGGGCATCTAAGATTTCAAAAAGAAACCCTGTTGATATCACACCCTTATGAAAGGAAAGATACACATCTTTTTAAAGGCTGAAAGTTTATCTAAATACTTTGATCTAACAAAAGTGCTTTGACTCTTGAGGAGCATGTCCAGACAGGACTACAAGCCCCGTGGGCTTTTTGAGGTAGATGAGTGTCAAATTATTGTCTGCAACTGTGTAGACAGGGGCTTTCTTTTCACACTGATCTCAGTTTAATAATATGCTATCAAACGTCACTAAAACTATAATTTGTCCTAGAAATACATCTTTTATTACTGAATAGGTGCATTCACTTTGTAAATTGTGTGCTACCGAGTTGGTTTGATGTTCCAAGTTGTTTGTCCCATTCTAGCCACAAATTTTATCATGTGAGGGGAAAAAAACGAAAACTGACTTTCCAATTTTCAGAGTTGATTGCATTAAACAAAAAGTTCCAAAATGTTCCAGCATGAGGAATGGACAGCCTGCGTGTAGATGTACAATGAAGTATGCCCTATGAGAACATATTCAAGCTGCTAAATGAGGAGTAGTTTGATGTCACTGTTGTTTTAGTCAGGAGAAAATTGAAAGACCGGATGAGATTTAATCAAAGCTCTCCTTTTACTCTCCACTCTTTTTTTTGCCAACTACAGGATGACAACAAACATATTCACCAACAGTAGATCACAGCCTTAATGAGATATGGCTCTGTAACGCAAAACAGGATGTAAAACATTATTTCCTTGGGGAACAATGGTGTAGATTTGAAGCCAGTAAGGTTTAAATTGCCTGATAAGAGTGATGCTGTGAGTGTGAAATAAGAAAGCAGCAGGTTATAAAGTTTTCCGACTAAATGAAAATGTGTGTCATTATGCATATAAAGCAACAATTGTCTTACTTTTAGAAGAAGAAGCGCGCAGATGATAAACGGTCTCATTTCTTCAGTCTTCAAAATCCTCCTTGGCTTCGAGCGGGCAGATGTGTGCGTCTGACTCAACTTTTTTTTTTTCAGTCTGCAGCCCTCAAAAAGAAAAGTGTCATTAAAACTCCCAGTTCTCTAACATATATATATATGTGTGTGTGTCACAAAAAGACACCAAACTTGTCAAAAAACGCGCTGGTTCTGCAGATTGGAGAGTTCGGTCATAGTCCAATAATCAGACTGTTTTTACGCATGAGAAAGCAGTTTTCAAATGGAGGCTGTGCAGTCCATACTTTCTCCCAGTTGCGGCGCAGTAGACGCATTAGCTTCTTTTAATACATTCCCTGCTGGTAAGTTAACACAAAGTTTCTTCTGTTTCAGCTCGCAGGATGCACGGTTCGCCCACTCTCCTGCAGCTCTGCAACAGATGAGGCAGGAAAAGCTCCCGCGAGCTCTCCTGGGCCTTTTCTCCACCCATCTCCTCAGCTTTCAAAGTGGCTTTCTGATTGGCTGCATCCCTGCGACGCGCTGTTGGTAAAGATAATGTAATACGGAAGGCAAAGAAACTGGCATTGACACTGTGATTTTTTAGTCAGATGATTGAAATTGCCTTTACCTACCTGCAGAAATACAGAAATATGATATGTCAGAGAAAAAAAAAACATATGGTAATGAGGTTAACAAACCTGCAGACATGGCAGATTTCATGAAATGTGCAATAATGTACAATTTACTGTATGCATGAAAATATTACCAAGCAGTTACATATTGAGAAAGACAGAAATATCAGTGGTAGAATGTAACTAAGTGCATTTACTCAAGTATGGTGCTCAAGTACAAATTTGAGGAACTTTAGTTGAGTGTTTTCATTTCATGCCACTTTATACTTTTACTCAACTACATTCCAGAGACAAATGTTGTATTTTTAAAAAACATATGATGCATTTATTTAATAGCTATGTTGCATTGTTATAGATTAAATGACCCAAACGTATATAAAATAGTTTAAATCAGCTCCACCTCAACCGACTATAACAGTAAAATACACATTAATGTATCACTAATAGTAATTCACCAATAGCCATTTTTCTGTACTTCATTTAAGTACATTTTACTAGTGAGACATATTTTTACTTAAGTAATATTTTCAGTGTAAGACTATTTCTTTATATGATTTTTTTTCATATTATTTATTCATTTGATATTTAACCTTTTAGGTTTCCTGCAGGAGGACCCACAGGTTCACATGTAGACAGTTATAAGGGAATAGAATAATTATATGTTTTAATCAACCTAGTAAAATGTGTATCTGTGTGAGTAACTTCTCATATTAATGGCTGCACTCTTATTTATATTGTATATTACCACAACATTTATAATAGTCAACAACAAGTAAAAAAATTTAAAAATCCCTGTGCAGTTCTTTGGATAAAACCTTTAAAGGGAGTTCTGTGACATTACACCATTTTACAACCCTACAGGGATACTTGCATAGAGCTGTGATCAGTTGTTATCAGAAACAAAAGAAGAGCATGTGAATCAAACAAGACACTCTTAAGGAGAAGTACATGTTTGATCTCAGCAATTCAAAAGATTAGAAAACCAACGTAGGGTAAATTACACACCTTGTAAATTCTAGTGAATGCATCGCAGGGGGGCCCTGAGACTTCAGAGGAAAACAAATGGAGAGATTTCTCAGACACAATACCACTTGCACTTCAAAGCTGGCTGAGGGATGAGAGGAGACAGAGAGGATGTTCTGGCTCTGATAAACTGCGAGCCATATTTCAGTCACATGGAGATCTCTTAAGGGTCATTGCACTGCAAAAATGTTCATCTTTTTATTATTATTGAGCCCTAAAAGTATCCATCTCACCAAGTAGCTCCAACCAAGTGTCTATTATTATTATTGGGTCTTTAAATATCTTGTTACAACACCTTTCCAAAGCAAAGTATCATTTTTATTCATTGTAGTGCAGCAATCTGTCTTTCCTCAAAATACTGAAGTTCACCTCTAGAAAATTCTTAAAGCAAGATGATTTTTATTTGAAACAGGTTGTAATAATCTTATTACACAGGTACATTGTTTTCCCTTGTTTGAACTACTTGGTGAGATAGATATTTTTGCAAGGCATTGGAGCAAACATCATATAAATGATCAAATAAACACAAGGGTATCAGCGATCAAGATGAATAAACAGCTCCAGTCACTTCTTCATTCTTTGCTTGTCTACAGCATCTTGCTGCAGGGCTGCAGACTCTTTATCTGAGAGGGCCGAGTTCCTCTGTGGTCATACATGGGTGGGGACGATAAGACAGAATTTAAAAAAACATGATCTTGTGGTCCACATGCCAAGGAGAAATGGACCAGAGGGGGGAAGGCTGAAGTCGTTGACAGAGGCCTGTTTGAGGGTTGTTGCAGTTCTTGGCAGGAACAACTTGAACAACATTGAAATTGCAGCATTTCCCTGCAGCCATCCCCTCAGCCTGCCCTCAGGTCTTGAGAGGTCGGAGGGAGACACTGCCAATAACCAAGAGCGAGGTGTCAACCCCTCCCACCATTGTCAATGAGACCACATCAGAGTGACTGTATTCCCCCCACACCCCTCCTACTCCACTTCCCTTATTCACCATTCCGTGGTTTGTATTTGACTGGGGGTCTACAAGGTTGGTTTTATCACCCCTCCCCACCCAGGGGAATTGTACCCCAGAGGTGTTTATGGGGAGCCTGACAGGATGTTCGGCCCACCAGGAGATCAAAGTCTCCTCTTCAAGTAAAATGTGCCGTTGCTCACTGTGACCTTTTCAACTCTAATAGGGTTAACATCACAGACGCATGCAAGGCTGGGATTACAGTAGAGGAGCTGGATCGAGGAGTTGTGGCAGCGGATCGGTTTCCGTCCTGCTGTGGTTCACGCAAGAATCACAGCTCATTTTTCAGTAATGGGTGATCATCCTCGGGATATGGGCTGTGGTTCACAGAGAAGGGGATTCCTGAAGTATGCAGTCATATTAGGGCAATTTCAAGAAAATGTTCGGCTTTCAGAGCGCAACATTTTGAATGCAACATGTGCAATGCAAGTGGATAAAGAAAAGACAGACATGCAGGCTAAAAAGTGAAATGATCACATTTCCCGTCATCATCTTTAAATTACAATGAACACAGGCTGCTTTACGTTTAAAAAGTGAAGTGTATTTTCAACAGCTTCTGAAAAACAATACAAAGACTAAATAATAGTGATAAAAGAGAAATGGATCAAGTCCAAATTCAAGGCAGTGCTGGCCTTAACTTAAGGCTTTTGAGTAATTACTTAAGTGTAAATCAGGGCAATTAAACAAGAATTCATATCAGATACATTATGTACAACATGTATTTAAACCTAAGTTTTGTATAGACCCAATTCTGAAAGAAAGTCTATTATGAGCTCCATGGATTAATTCAAAGGCTCTGAGCATTACTGCATAGTTAAGTGAAATATTACATTCATTACATTTAGAGCAAAACAGAACAGTGTTACATTAATTGATATCAGTATTCAAAAAGCAAACTGCAAATATGTAATTGAACAGCCGCTTTTGCAAACAATCCTATATTCAGACTGCCTCAGACAAACACACCTTATAAGACAGCACATTGTTTTACATCAAATGTGACAGATTGAATGTACTACATTAATATGCTCCCATGAATTGATAAGCAAACATTTTAAACATAGTTTCTTTTCCACTTGCTTACACTTTAGGTTATTCTGAGCATCACATACAATCTCTAAGTAATTTGTATGTGTGCAGCATGTAAGGGGTATCGCGTTCACCCAAATAGTTCCCTTTGTCTCTCTCCCACCATGACACTGCATAACAACCACTTTGTTCCAACCACAGTAAAAGAAACTGGCAGGAAGTGAATTCCTCTGAAGCTCACTCAGAGGCTCTTGGCTCACGTGTCTCAGCGTCATTGTGTCTTCAGAGGTTTTCAGCGCCTCACAAACAGTATGATACCAGTACAGACAAGCTGTAATGTGCATCCAGCCAGCAGTTTACTGAGTTCATTAACAACATCTGCGTCATAATAGATTAGTAAGGTGAGTTTAAATCAGATCAGCAGGGATAAATCTGACACATAGTGATCTTACATAGAAATGCATGATTGGAATTCAGTGTTTATACATTGCTCCAGACACAAGCTTCAAAAGGCACTTTTAAAGATCAAATAAAACAGGGATATAGTCATGTGGTGAACAGAATAATAACAAAACTGTTACAGAAGCAACTGTGCATTTATAAAGACCTTTACTCCATTGTGTAAGGCAACAGAAGGCTCTCCACTTGCGTTTCTTTGCATCCAAGCTCCACAATCGTGATAAAAAGTGAACATATTTCACATACTTGACCATTAAAGCGGTTATTGCTTTAATTGTAACAGTTTTACATTTCTCAGAGCCTAAAGGAATGCAGAATTATACGCTGCGGTACTGTGGTGCACTTCTGGTGCAAAGATTAGCAAATCCTGACACAGCAGATATCCTGCGTCTGTCTTTACAAAGTCAACCCTTTTGTGGTATTCACCAGTATTGCAATGTGGAAATCTCGAGCAATGTCTACTGTAGTTTTCAAGTTTCCAGGAGTTTTAAGAAGGTGCCATTGCCAAACAATGGCTTTGGAACATTCAACCGCACAGGGACTGACTAAAAAAAAAAAAAAGAGTCAAGAACACGGAGCCTTGGGAGTTCACAGCGTTACCTCTCTCTGTGTCTGAGGCTGTGTGTGCATCAGAGCAAGTCACACCCCTGAAATATGACTCACTGTACAGTCCAACAGCAGTTCATAATCTCATATACTGAGCTTCCTCCATCTACAAAACAAGGCCACTCTTTGGAATGATGCTGATTAAAAACAGTGCACAACTGTTAATGAAATACGCAATAAAATATCAACTCATTTTAAGAATAAAAAAAGTGCTCAGTGTACAGTCGCTCTCTCAGAGAGATCAGTGGCTGAAGAGGATAGTTTCCCAGCTTGTAAAGGAAGGCCATAATGAGTCTGGTGAGCATCTTGGTGGTGCAGCTATTTCAGAGTTTTCAGAGTTCATCCGCCATTGCTCGTCTCATTTGCCAGCATTCTCAGTGGGATTGTACTCAGTTTCACCTGCAGACACCTGAGAGATGCGGCGTGTAGAGCCCCAAAGGCGACGAGGGAATTGTCCTGAGCGAACCTGAGACAAGAGAGGAAAACATGATGATCTTCACTTGCGGGCTAAAACAGAGATGTTAGTCTAAAGACACGCAATTATCATCAGAAAAACCTGATTTAGCATATGATTACCCCTCCCCCTACACACACATACACACTCACACATACAAACATACACCACCACCCCATTCCTGCATTTCACAATCACTTCATGTCCTGTTTCTCACCTCCTCTGGCTTCCCTGCCCCCACCACTATTAACTTCCCGTCCTCTAGTCCCACGAGGATGTGGCTGCACTCTTTGGTGACAGACACACTCCTCACGGGGACCTTCAAGGCCAGGGGCGGTACTGCAGCATCCAGGCTGTCAAACAAAAAATAAAAGACTTTATTTTTTTCATACAACACTTCCAACTTTACATTTTGTCATTCCATATAACACTTTTCATTATAATAAGCTCCAAACTATTTTGGGGTTCATTTACCTGCATAAATCTCTTATGTGGAGGCTGCCCTGAATGGTGCCCAGGATGATGTATTCAGACACCAAGTGGAGAGCAGTCACCTGCTCCTCCATGGTGAAGGAAGACAGCAGACAGCCGTTAACTGAGTAAACATGGATGGAGTACTTGCCCTGTGGGAATAAACAGAGTTTCTGAATTATGCTCAGGCACAACCTTGTGTAAGTATATTTCTTCCTGTGTTTGTATATGCAATGTACCGTATGTATTCATGTACCTTCCTATTAGGGCGTTCCTCCAGCGAGGTCTGTACCACAATGTGGCCTTCCATGCCCACCTGGAGCTCTGAGATTTGGGCAGGCACACAGCTGTCACCCGGAGGCCTCAGCGTTCGCAGGGACTGGCCTCGTCTGACAGTGTGCACTATCACAGTCCCATCCTGACATGCAGTGAAGAGCAAGGGAGGGTCAGTGAGAGTCAGTAACCTATAATTTGTTTTCTTTGTTCCAGATTTTACAGAAAATGATTATTTGTTAAAGACACTATGTTATTTAGTCTAAAAATGATGGACTGTACTGTATCTTCTCTGATTTTCATACCAGTTAGAAGCACAGGGGAAAATTTCTGAAAATGAGAGTCAGCCAAAACTGTGGTTTGCCTTTGGATAATTTTGTTATGCTGTTATGCTTTTGTCAAGCTTCTCAAAAGTGAAAATTTGCTGCCTTTTCATTATTGAAAACTGAATATCTTTGGGTTTTGGGCTGTTGGTCATATAGAAAATAAAAAGTTATTTGATTTTCTGACCTTTTATAAACAGATGTTGAATGAACTAATTGAATAATAATAATCAGCTGATTAATCGATAAAAAGCCTACATGATTAATTTGTTACTTATTGCACCTATTGTGTGTTTTGTAGCAACTTTATAAATGTTTACAGAGAGTAAGACATCTCTGACCTTTGACCCTGAGACAGCCATGTTCAGTTCAGTGCTGATGGCCACACAGGTGACCTCCTGGTCATGTCCACAGAGGACCTGCACCGGCCGAGGAGACAAGCCACTGGAGAAGCCACCCTGAAGGACAAAAAGGAGAATTCATCTTTGAAGATACCAGCTTCTACTTATTCACATGTGTACAACCATGCCTAAGAAGTAAGAAAACATGCAGACAGAGAGATATGAACATCTTTACCTGCTGTAGAACCTGCCACACTATACAGGATGTGTCCCTTGAACCAGAGATGAGGTAGATGCCACAGAGATCCAGAGCCAAGCAAGTAACAACGTCTTTGTGGAACACACGAAAATATAAATAAATACGCAACAATAATGTGCCAAAAAGTTTATATATATCTTGGAAATCAGACAATGAGAGCTCACCTATGTGCCGGCAGATCCTGCCCACCAGCTTGCCCTTGCCCAGTTGGGTGATGCGGAGACTGCAGTCCCAGTGTCCTCCGCTAAACAGCAGACGTCCGTCATTGGACACCACCAGCACCTGGGCGCTGATCTCCACACCGGGAGAGAAAGGTCCGCTCAAGAAACGCTGCGTTCTGCACCACAAAGTGGGTTTGTAAAGATCAAAGCAAGTTTGAAACAAGAAGTGAGAGTGAGCTGCAGCCTAAATGCGGAGGAGATTTATAATCAGCACATTAAACTGTCACGACATCTGCAAATTACAACATGTGTTACAGTGCTCAAATGGTTTTTGTCCTGATTTATTCAGTGTTTATGTCGTCCACATTCAAGGTCAGTTTAAAATAAGATCCATTAAACTGAATTTCAATTAATCAAACAGGCTTTGAAGCTTCAGAGACATAAAAAAGATAGCTAGACAGATGTTGTGCTTCTATCCAGCTGTCAGGACAATCTTGAGCATCTTTTGAAATGCTATAAAAACGATGATGGTGAATATTCGCTCTTGGTTGAAGATTTGTGAATAAAAAATATCAGAAAAAGTCATTAAAAAAATTAGAGAGCCACTCATTACATTTCTGGGAGGTTGCGGTCGACATATTTTATCAACAGTAATTCAGGATGTTCAAAGTCATGGTTGACATTTGACAACATGACACAATCAGTGTATTTTCAACCTTTTTTCCCCAGTGTCTACTATTATATGATTTTTAAATAAAAAAAATTGGGGTTTCACATAGTTAATTGCTTGCAGAGGGCACTCACTTTGGATTAGTCAAAGTGGGGTCCTTAGTGAAGGTGAAGTAGTTGGCAATGTTCTTGTCATATGGCAGCCAGCTGTGTGTTCCTATTAAACCGTTTGAGCTCACAGTCACCTGGAGAGAAAAAAGTGGGATGATAGAAAATAATGAAACGCAACTATTTTAAAGGAATGTTTAGTCACGTCATGACTGTGTTTAGTTTTACATTTAGCTCTTGTCAAAGTGTCAAATTGAACCGTACCAGTATATCTGAGCCCTGGATGATGAAGGAGTGAGTCTGGCTCTTCGGTACCACTGCCTGGACCAGAGGAAGGCCATCACTCACCACCTGAGGCACACATAATCATGGATTTAGATAATTGCTGAGGCCATGAAAGTAAAAGTTTGAGTAGACTTGAGAGCACTGAGGTTATACCTCCATAAATGGTCGTAGTTTACTGAGCTGATCAAAGATATTGAGGGGCAGAGTGTCCAGGCGGGCCTGCCGCCTAGCTGCATTCTCAGCTGACATGCGAGGAGGGTGAGGCTCCTGTAAGGAAGATGGGAATGTGATATAAAAGTGCTACTTTTTAAACAGAATTTTGTTGCAGAAGCTGTGAATCAGTCTGACAGTCAAACCTTGAGAAGCTGACAGGGAGTCTGTCCAAAGTTGCTGATGATGCCCTCCAGGGCCTTTCGCTCTGTCTCGTTGGCAATTGCATCCAGATCTACTGCACCTGCAAAAAGGACAATTATGCATTAAGCCAGATCATCAAGCTGATATGACATACAAGATTATTGATTATTTGCATGTTTCTTCTTTCACTGATATGAAAGGGCCCTCGCTCTTGCCTTACCCTCATAAGTACAGTAGTAGAAGACATTGAGGGCATCTACTGCCTCTTCGCCTCTCTGCTTGTAGCCAAAGATCAGGTCAATCCACTCATGGAGGTGACTTGACACATGCTCACATTCCTAGGGTTAAACATACAAGCTGCTGTGACCTTGAATAGTTGTCTTTATACAGGATGTCATGAGACAAATGCATTATTGAAATCCAGTGTGAGTTTTAAGACTCAGGTTGTGTACACTCACCAGGGCTTTCCTGTGTTTCCTGATGAAGTCTTCTCTTGATGTGGCCCAGCAAGGCAGCAGAACATCTGCCACCGGGTCCTGAGATATCTGCAAATGTCCCAGGTCGAAGCCTGTAGCAAGTATGCCGCACACATGCATTAGGTTCTTTCATTAAACAAATATTTTTATATTAACATATATACATCTTGAAACAAACAAAACAGATTAATTGCTTTCTAAAAATACAATTTCCTATTGTTGATTTCAATAGCTTCCTTACCATTCATGTTCTGCAGGAACTCTGGGAAGTAGAAGAACTCTGGGATAAGCTCTTTGACGTCAGCTGGACTCTCCATGCGAGCCTGCCAGGCTGCTGCCACTGAGTGGAACTGTCTGTCTGCACAGTCAAACCTAAACAAAAACAAGATGTACTGATATCAGATCAGAGATTACAAAGAAATTCTATGAAATATCATGCATTTATCAGTGTTCCCACCTGCCACTCTGCAGCTGGATATGCAGGGTGGTGAATGGCTCCATGCGGATCATGTAGTGCATGACTCCTGCTGCATTAGAGTAGTGTGTGCCATAGTGGAATTTGTCAATGGTGCCTGTTGGGTCCTCAAAGCTCTCATATCTATTGACAGACAAAAAACATCCTCATTGATTAGAAGGACCAGACTTTGCATTAGAATTGTGTCCTTCATTCAGTCATTTCATGATGTTATGATAATCAACAATCAACTGAAATGTCATTCTTGCTGGTGTATTCAGTCTGTTGTGGGAATCTCTTAGACTTAAGACTTGGTTGCTGAACTAAAAACCTTGAATCCATGTAACTACCAAATTCACATTATTAGATAACGGGCTAAAACATGCAAACTCACTAGATTTGTCTTTTTAAAACTACTGCATCAAGGATTCAGATTCTCTCATCATTTCCTTGCTCTGTCAAAAATAGCTAACTACTTTGACTGGACATCAGTACCACATACTTTTCTCTGACATTCTGTGCATGGCGAGGGTTGACCACACCAATGGGTTTGGACAAGTCTCTGAAAACCGATGGGTCCTCGAGATCCAGAGTGGGAGAGGTGTAGTCACACAGGACCCAGGGGAACTGAAGAGAGACAAAAATTGCAACATGACGCCTCTTTACACTGTAAGTGCATCATCTGTCGCAATCATGGGATCATAAATATACTAAGAAGTAGTACACACTGTCAGGGGAAATGCAGTGCACTTACCACAGGATACTGCGACAGGTCGTTGTAAGTGCGTCCAGCAATGGTGTTCAGTTGCATCAAATACTCAAAATTGGAGATTTCTCTGCAAACCCATTTCTGTTCAACACATCAACATCAGATTGGTAAATCACAATGAAGTGAAATTCAGATAATAACAACTCATAGAGAGAAATGAGAGAAATAAATACCTGTGTAAGCCCGGATGCCTTCAGGAGCTCTTGGGGGGAGCGGGAGCCAAAGTAAAACAGGTTGGGAGGCCGCAGCCCCAGAATCCTTGAATACACTTTGTTTCGTACCTGAAAGGGCAGAGAAAAAGAGTTTGTTGAGTTGTTTCATAGTGCAACATCATTTCAAATCTATTTTAACTAATTAATAAGCAGAAGGAGTTGAACATCACCTTTTTTCTGAAGTTGATGAAGTAGTGAGCCTGGTCTATGAAGAAAAGCTCCAGCGCAGAGCGTCGCAGGTTGTAGCGCCTTAAATGGACTTCTCTGAGCTGAGACAGAGGTCTCTTGAAGTCAAACCCGATTCCTGAAGGTACAGGCACAGATATTGTTCATTTCTGATAGAACCCTTTGAACTGAGAGAAAAATTGTAAAATGTTCACAAGCACATATATTTCTTACCCTCCTCAGTCTCTTCTTTCTCACTGCTGCCGTCATAGAAGTAAAGGTGGTGTGTGGTAACCTCCAGACGACCTGGAACAACCGCCACGATGGTGATAAGTTCACAGTCTTCAGACAGAACCAATTTTTCTCTCTGGCTCTCATCCTCTCCTTCCACCCTGAAAGCATAGGAAAAAGTTAAACCTTTACATTTTCTGCACTGCATATTTGCAAACATCAGGGTTTTCACTCACTGGGACAATATATTCAAGAACTTTTCTAATACTTTCAAGCCCCAAAATTCAGTGTTTAAAACCTGTTGTTCCTGGTCATGTTATTGTTCATATTTATGGCCATTGTAAACATTAGAAATGTTGTAAAATACATATGCTGGCACAATGCAATGCAAATTAGAGACTCACTTGTCATCCAGAAAGACAAGGTCCTCTTCACCTAACTGATCGTCCTCCATGTCGCTTACTTTTGCTTCCTTGGCAACAGCCAACGGGAGAGGCTCAGAGCTCCGAGGACTGTCAGCTCCTACAGAAAATGACAAAATCTTCAGTGCACCGTTGTAACATTTTGCTTTCATGAGAAAAAAGCAAAGTGAATGTGCTCGTACTCAGTGACATACCCATGTTGTCTCTCAGGGCACTGGCCTCACTGTGAGGGTCGTAGTGGTAGTTCGGCACAAGTTTGAGACGCATCTTTGAATAGGTCTCTGCATTGGACAATTTCCACTTTACCTCAGGCTGAACTCTGATGTTAAAAAAGAAATTACAATTCAGCACATTGTGGGCAGGAAGGAACAGCAAAGGGTCAGTACAGCCTCTGTATGTTTGTAATATGTATTTTTTGTACAACTTAAGGCCATAGACTTTCCATGCTGCAGGCAAAATATATCCTGGAGGCCACTGGCAATACACAGTTTCCTTTCAGATGGAATGACATGAGAGAATTTAAATAGAAATACTGGTTAAGTCAGAGGTTACCTCTTGGCCCATGCTCCTCTCTCACTGGTCAAAAGCCTGCGGAGAGCTTTCCAGTGCTGCCACACCACCCCCTGCTGGCTGGAGCTCTGCTTCTGACAAATGAGGTACCGGTTGTTCTCACTTCTGACTCGCTTCAGGTAGGGGTCGACAATCACTTCCTGTTATCACACAGACAGACACAAGTATCAGATCAGTAATCTGAAAGTAATCTTTTATGTGACACAGCTCATAATGAGGAGCCTAAAAGTTCTTGTGACCTGAAACTTAGATTTGCTGTCTGATCTGTCTTTGTCCCGTCTAAAAGCCGTACTCATCAGGTCGTCAAAGCAGGAATTCCAGAAATTGGACATGATGTCATGGCTCCTCCCAAATGTGTCCAGTTTGTACTGCTCCATGGTAGGCTGAACCTTGAGACAAATATTTTGAGAAGGAAGTCAAACAATAACATTAAAATATAAAACTATAGAAATGTCAATCACAACACAATAAATTAAAAAGCGTTGATTCAAAGATGCAGACCAGTCATCCAGGTTAACAGGTGACAACATACTACCCACAAACAAAACAATCATCAGTAATCATTTATAGAAATTATACTGTAAGTTGAATGATAAGTTTACACTTCCAAGTTTCCTATAAGCTGTAATTTGACATGAAATTTTGTAGACATTCACGGCCCAAAGAGGAAAAAGCCTCCTGACTTTGGTGATCCCTTGACTTTTCATCTAGCTCCAGTTCTTTGGTTTATGATCAAATACCTGCAAAACTAATGACATTCCCATCAACCTCAGCTGTACATTTAGTGGTAACTGATAGATGTTTTAAACTCTTAAATATAAATATTGGTATTGGCCTCAAGAATCCTGTATATTGGTCAGGCTATACTAATATATAAACCTTTATATATACAGGGGAAACTCACTGAGAGCTTACAGGAGTGCTTTGTTTAACAAGTTGGGATAATAAAATGTTTAACTATGATGGTGAACATGGTAACATTATACCTGCTAAATATCAGGCGTATAATGTGAGCACTATCGCATATGCTGCCTAATGACAGCCTCATAGAGCAGCTAGCATGGCTGTATAGTTTTGATTTAATGTGTAAAGGTAATTTACAACCAGGGATTCCAGGGACCACAAAACCTAAAGAATATGTTAGATGCATAAAACAAGCTGATTCTCAATGTGCACATGAGAGACAGGGAAGGCAACACACCATTTCACTAACTTTCCCTCTATTTATTTATTGTATTGGAGAAGATATTTTAATAGCTGCTTCCTTTCGTAACTTATCTACAGTTTTTTTTTCTCTTTTATATTGTATAAAAGTACATAAATGTATAGAATTACCCTATATATACACACTTATAACAAATACACACAAGCTCTATAAATAAACTGCAAACACACACACACAAACAGTCAGATATATAGTATATGTTCACTCAGTGGATGAGAAATCAGTCTTGGCCAAGTGTTGACACTGTCCTGGCAGCCAAAGTTATGCCATACTGTTTAATGTATTGCGGGATCCGTATACAAAAGTAATCTAAACAAAACAGATTTATGAACATGCACTGTCACACAGAGCAATGATAAATCCACCACTCAGCTAGTGGGGAGCGTGTCTGTTTGGCATCAGTTCATAAAATATCTTAGCTTCAAGTTCGAGCATAAACTGATCTATGCTTAAAATACATTAGAGGTCAATCAGGAAAGATTGGGGAGTTTAGGTCTGTTATTTTCTTTCTAAACTTCTGATAGCATTTTTTAAAACTTTGCGTTCGCCTTCTCAGCCACCCACAGGGAGGTAAATGGTCAGACCAGAAGGTAAGGTTGGGAAAATCCTGAGTGTCCATTAATTTAAACAAACCGAGCCATATCTGAGTGCGAATGGTTGATCATACCTGCTTAGTCATACCAAAGACTAAGGAGGACCCTCTCTAGACCCCCTAAACAAAAAATAAATCTATTTTTAAATGCACAATGTCAACCAACACACTGACCTGCTGCTGGTAAAACCCTTGCCACTCCAGTGTGTGACAGTAAGCCTTCAGGTCTTGGGCAAAGGTGGTGCTGCCATTGGTGATGGGTAGGTTTGGCAGCAGATTCTGGAGGGTGGTGGGGTCGGCATGCTGGTCAAGCAGCGTACGCACGATGGGCACCAGCTGGGAGAAAGTCTCGGGGTGCCCACAGTTGGTGCCATCCATTACACCTCCTGGCCACAGGGGGGCACCAAGCTGTCCCAGCAGGAAGCACACCTCCTCCCAGCTCAGACACAGCACTGTCTGGAGCAGGCTGTGGAGCTTCACGAAGGCCATCACACACACCTGAAGAGGGACAGGAGGTGAATTACTCGCCATACTTCTAACTGAAAGCCGAACCATACAGTATATGAAAAGAGATGATATTTATTTCACTTATTTTTCATAGACTGGACAGAACTTCAGAGGACGAGCATTCAGACCCTTAACAAAACCACATATTACATTACAAGTAAAGATTCTGCATTCAAAATTACACTCAAGTGAAAGTACATAAGTATTATCAGCAAAGTGTACTTAAAGTATCAGGAGTAAAAGCACTCAGTGTGCAGGAAAATAGCCCCTGTGACTGTTAAATTACTATATATTTCTATATATATTACTGGATTGTTAGTACTAATGGATTATTTTATAATTAGTGTTTTACTATTGTATTTAATTGAGGGAGAGCTAATTTGAACTATTTTACATGATGTTGGGGAGTTTAATCTATTTATAACAATCCAAATTTATAAGATTATCATATGTTTTGTATGATCTCAATCTGCAAATTAACTACATCTGTCAGATAAATGTAGTGAAGTAAAAAATATAAAGTATAATGTAGCATAAATCTGTCATAACTACAAATATCTCATTTTTGTCCTTAAGTGCAGTACTTAAGTAAATGTACTTATTCACATTCCACCACTGAAATTAATACAGCTGTGTTAGTGCTTCTTTTCTTTTTATTTAAAGTACCTCCAGGCTTTTTTTTTTTTTTTTTAAGAGACCCACAGCTGTGATGTCAGAGTGCAATTATGTTAATTCATTACGAACTTGACATTTTGAAAAACAAAATGGCTTTAGGGGGAGTTCTACTACTTTGCAGATGAACACAATCAGGAGCATGTGATGGAAAGCCTTATGGTCAGTTAATTTATGACCACTCGCTCGATCCCATAATCCTCCAGCAAGAGCAGCAGCAGCAGCAAGAGTCATAACTCTGAGAGGAGCTGCCCTTTCATACAGAACACTCCCTAAGAGGAATGACTGCAATGTCTTTGAAAAGAAACCCATAGAAGGCTTGGTATTTCTAAACTGGCTTTATCTCTGTGAGCTTATCATGCTACATAAATATAGAGAACGCCTTTTCTGCAATGTTCAATTGTATAGGTGCTTATGCTGTGAAAGACATGCACAGTGAGAGATATTTCATATTTATAGTGATGTGCTGATACTTGATAGGGTGATAGACAGGACAAGTTGTGGGCACAGCTGACCTGTGAGTGCTGCTGTTGGATATAGCCGGTGATGATACGCAGGCCTATCTGGGCCATTTCCTTCAGTTCGGTGTTCCCGGGGCTTCCAGGGGTGCTGTGCCAGGCCTGCAACCTGTCCAGCAGGTTCACCACCCCCTCAAAGATCTGCAACACAGCCGTCAACAAAGGACTCAACAACAAAAGAATAGACCTGTTTCCACACATTGGAGCATCTATAACAACCTAAAGCCATTCAGCACATGAACTACAGCTTAACCTGCATTTAAAACAGTGACTCATAACCTACTACCTACACCCAGCTGTGGCTCTCCACCCTCCAGTAAGTCACAACAGGAAAATTTCCACCGATGCTGAACTTGTAACTGACAACAACCGCACCCAGCTCCCCTCACTTTCTATTGAATGCTTAAGGGTGTAATGACTTCAGGCACTGATGCATTTAATTGCAACATAATTCATATTTTATTGACTTATCTAATGCCTGAGTCAACAAAATGACATCATCACACCCTGATGATGCAATCTTTCAAAGATTCATTGTGCCTCTGAATAATTTTATATCATGAGAACTGCATACATTGTAATGTTACTTTTAAATAAGTACATAAGTGACAGTTCTCAGTTTTTTTATGTGTAAAACTTCAATGATACCACATTAATATTGAGACATTGGATATAAGTATAATCACATTTCTTGGAAGACAAACCCTTGACTGATCTGCACTCAGCATTTTAAAATGTTAATCCAGCTCAGACTCTACAGAAATCTGCTGTATTGCTTTATGTCAAAAAGGGATATAAATTTGCATCAAAAAAGCACCTTGTTTAACTGACAGACAGAGTATTTGTAATTCATCTAGAATTTAAAGTCCCTCCTCCACTCAAAAATGCATTTTTCTTCTTGTTCCTCCTGTTGGGTGTTTGAGCATCACTGTGCAGAATGATGTATGTGCAGAGTTTCACACTAGAAGGCTGTTTTCACATTCATCTGCTGGAAGTGGAAAGTTTCTCTGAGCTCCATGAAAATCTAATTTTAATGCCTACAAGCAGGATTTGTGACATCACAAATAGTTTGGAGCTAATCTTGGTCCAATATTCAACTTACACAAGTGTGATGTGGAAACTTGAAATCTCCAGTGTACAAATACTGAAAAATGACTTTTCAGTGAACTAAGACACATCTTGTGTTCAGCAGTTAAACTTGAAATTGAAATTAAATGTATCTGCACATTTATAGACACTGGAATTTTTAATGAGAGAGAAAGAGTAGATGTAATTTTGAGGATTTTAACAAGATAAATTAACTTTTTTTGAAGAAAAAACATATTAAACAAAAATCATTATTCAAAGTAGAGTATTTTATATACATCTTAAAACATGTCTGGAGGGGATCTTTAAATTCCACTGGTGCTGGGTGTTTACAGTGAGCAAGTGAGCAGCCTGCCTTATGTTGGTATGTAGTACTCTTTCAGTCTGTACAGATTTACTAATGTAAGCAATTCTCATGGCAAAGAGAGACTACAAAAGACACCCAACATAGTGAGGAATTGTGATTCACTACCTTATCAAGACCTACAAGCTCAATTTTTAAAAAAAATGTTGTTGTTGTTGGACAACAATCAATTTCTGAGCTGCTGTATGTGGGTTTCAAACAATGAAATCAAACTTTTTTCAGGTATCTGATTTTCCCCAGAATATTTTCATTCAATCATTATCATTTTTTGATCAGCCAGTCCAAAGACAAGATAAGGTTTAAAGATAAAAGCATGTGGACTGAGGATGACGAAGGAAACACCAGAGAAATGTGATATCTTAATATAATTTGTGCTACAAATGCTTGGCAACGTGTTCATAATGCTTAAATCAGTGGGCAGATCATATGTGTTAGGTGGGGTATGTGACTTACCTTTTCACTCCACAGTGTGTAATTGTCTGTACCCTCAGCAAAGAGGACGTCCTGCAGCAGCCTGAGGAGCCTCACCAGGCTGGGACAGAAAGGCAGAGACACTCCCTGGGCGTCCCTCAGGTCTGACAAAGACGATTCCAGCATCATCTCCAACAGACTGGCACACAGAGTGACAAACAAGACTTAAAATATTTCACCGAAGTATGACATGATAATATTTCTGGATATCTGGACAAAAGATGACACAGGTAGCAAAGCTGTGGTTCAATTTCTTTTTCCATTGCAGTTCACAGGTTCACCGCCATTTCACTGCGTTTGTACTCTGAGGGAAATAAAATTTAAATGAGTGTTGCTGACCTGCGTCTGATGTCATCAGGCGGGCGAACCAGTTGGCAGGAGGAGCCCAGTTTGGTGAGAACAGAGAAGACCTGCCCTCTTTCTCTCCACACCACATCCCCGGTGCCCTCTGCCCCGCTGCCGCTCCACAGCACGGAGAAGACGATGTTGGTGAGCAGGTTACACAGCTCCTCCTCTGGGGTCTGCTGTAACACAAACAACATTCAGTCCTCATGGAAAAAGACTCAAACAAAACTACAAAGAGCATGATCAGATCACAATTACGCTTGAAATATTAGTGAAATCTGAGCTGAGGAAGCAGCCATACCTGTGGGTTGGACGTATTAGAGATTGTGTCTCCAGTTGGAGGATCTGTCCCATAGCTGGTGTCGTCCAGCACGTTGGATAGACTGGAGCTCTTCCTGGGTCTGAGCGGTGGAAAGGGTTTGCAGTGCTCTAGAGGGGATGGTGTGTTTGTCAGACTACCCGCAGGAGTGTGTGTACCAGTCTCTCCCACACCGCTTAGCTCTAAATCAAAGGGTGAACCGAAGGGGGAGAGGGGCTGGTAGTCTCTCCCCTCGTCATCGGGGCGAGACGAAGTGATATCAACTGCATTGGAGAGGGAGGACGAGTGACTCTCCTGGTCCACTGAATCAAACGACTTGAAATGGAGGGAGCCCGTGAAGTTCTTCAGCGTGCCTCCACCTCCACTAGGAGGTGACTGGGATAAATCGGAGAACCCTTCTGAGATGTCCCGCTGACCACCTTCATCCTCCTCCTCCTCGTCCTCGATGTCTTGCGAGGTGTGGTAGCTCAGGAAGACTTCCGTGCGAGCGTCCTCTATGACCAGGGACTGATCCCTGCGCAGTGGAGGCCGGTAGTTTGGCTCAAAGGAACTGTGGGTGCTGGAGCCTGCGAGGCTGGCAGCGTGGGACTCGTAGGACTCTTTTACGTAGAGCTTGGTAAGAACATCCTGCCAGCCAGGCTGTTTAGCGAGCTGCTTCACATAATCCTCATTGGAGTAGATCAGATGAAAGAGCTGGGGGAAATCCCGAGAAGACAGGGTGAGAGCTTGTTTTCATTACCGAGGCTATAAAAATGCTTAGGAGGAAACTTCACACTTCAAGCGGAGCATGAATTATGCTAGCAGACTGACCTTGCGACAGACATCCAAGCGAACAGTGAGCTCAGCTTGATGGGACAGACCGATCACAGCCAGAAGGTCTCTGAAGTTAGGGCTCGCATCTGTGGGGAAGCAGCAAGTTTTATTTTGTTTAACAGTCACTGAAAACATTCTGCAATCAGCTTCTAACAATGAGTGATGGGATCCTTCATAAAACCACTTATTCTCTTCTAAAATTAGAAAGATCTTGGTTTTACAGGTGTTGTGAGGTATTTCTAGGATATGCACCAAGCAGGATTTAGTTTTCTTTCCTTTATTTCCTAACAATTGTTTGAAAGTTATTTTAATTTGTTTAGCTAGTTGTGTTGAGTATATGAGCAGATTCCTTTAAAGAATTGCTCCATTTAAACTCAAATAAATATTCATTCATTATCCATTAATTATTGGAAACTTAATTGTTCATACACATTGAATTATATGCTTGCCTGTTGTCAAATTTCACATTTTTGCATGTTCAGTGGACCTGATTTGCACTGACTAAAATACTTTAAGTGACGCTAGCTTAGCATTTATTGGGAAGTGATTAACTGGAAACGTAACATCTGAACACTGACTCTGTTTTACCTATAATTAATGTCACATGACAGTTTTGTCAAGGAAATGTAAGATGAAATATTAGAAAATGAAAAGTTTCCGAACTTGTAAAATAATGAGTTACAGAATTTAACAAAATAACTATTAGAATCAAACTCATCATAAAACAGATGAGATTTGGAGCTTTAAACTCATTAATTTATAACTAAGGATGTTTAGTGTCTAAGTTCTTTATCATCCATTTCAAGCTCATTAGGGACAAATCTGTTTCATTACCTGTAGCAAGGACCTGCTCATACAGACATCGCACAGTCGTCATGGTTACGGGAATGTCTTCAAGAAAACAAACCAGGCCAAGATAGCCGAAATCCTTCAGCTTAATGCGCTGCTTGTTGCGCTCCGACACTCGCTCACTCTTGAGGATTTTGTATAGAACCTGTAACAAAAAGATAAAAAGTGGAACAAATTTGTCATAATGAAAGGCAAGTGACTGTCAAGTGTTATATTGAGCTATGCTGAGAATAGGTCCGGTCAGTTGCTCTCACCCTGAAGACCCTCTCTCTGGCTTCGTCTCCGAAGCTCGGGTTGAGCAGCAGACTGTAAAGCTGCTCCACGCCCCACTCCAGCAGCACGGCCTGCACCTGCTCACGAGGAGGGCTGCTCCGCAAGAGCTCGTACAAGACGTCCAAGGCTCTCACCACCTGATTGACAGTGGAATGCATGATGAGGACAGATGGAAGATGTGGAGGAGGAAATACAGCAAGAAACGTGGATTACAGGGATGGAAAGGTTTCAAGTGGTTATAAGAGGGAGAAAGTTTGAAGATGCAAAAACATGAAGATAAAAAGGAAGTGCTGATGATCAGGTAGAGCATTTGGGGACTGGAAGTGAAATAGCACAGGTCAAATATAGTATAGTATTAAACTCCCTGAAGAAAATCAGAGATAAGACATATTTTCACTACCTGTTGCTCCTCTCCTACAGTCAGAATATAGGCGAGGACACTGTGAAGCTCCTCTGGCGTAGGAGACTTGAGAAAGTCTTTCAGCAAGGCAAACAGAGAAGTCTGAATCGTCTGCTTCTCATCAGACAGGCTGCTGCCATCTTTCTCCACACTACAAATCACCAACGATGTTAGTAAAGAAATAAATAACCCTTCTCATGAGCAAAGTCACTGTATAAAAGAGTCAAGAACAAATATAAACGTCTATGAAGACCTTATAACAACTCAAATGCAGTTTCAATAAAATTTGATATACATTGTGGTGGGAAACTGTGTCTTAATAGAAAACCATATTGTGGATGTCAAAGGTTCACCTGTAGTACGTGCGAATGGTATCCAGAATGTATTGAACCCCATATTTCCTCTTCATGCGCTGCTTGCCTTTGTTTATCACAGATGACAGGTACTGGACATGAGCTTTAGAAGAAAAAGAATCTCCTTTCAGTTTGGCATTTAGAAATGTCAAACCAATATGCGAAGTGCATTAATTTATAAAACAGGGTACTGAAGTGCCCAGGTTTACTTTTAATCTTTCCCACTGCCTGAACTCCAAACATTAATGTATTCTATTTCTGCTCTATGGCGCTTTTAGCCTCCTCTTGCTCCTTTCAGTCTTGGTGTGCATATACATATAAAAGGGACACAAACAGCTTTGGCAGACATGAAAAGGTTCACAGGTGTGTTACTCAACAAGGTGAGGGCTACTTATGCCTTACCCAGACAAACGGCGAAATGGCTTTTAGTCCAGATTCGGAAATCAAAGAGCAGGTGCTGGTAGAGTTGCTGCAGAAGTGGGCTGTTGCCTGTTACCTGCTCCAGCAACAGCTGACATGCCATAAAAACGTTCATGTCCATCATGCTGCCTGGAATCTGCAGCAGAGGAAGCAGAGAGGAGGCGGGTTAAAGTGTTTTTGTGTCTAAGTATGTTTCAATTTATGTGGTTTCATCTGAGTACGAGGGTTTGTGTGTCTGTTTTTAGAAACACTTAAAGAAGTGCTGCTTTAAGAGTGCACATATAATACAAGTGTTTGTGTAGCATATATACTGAACTGTATGTGAGTTTCTGCCTCTGTTGCTGCCAGACTTGGCCATGTGATTATTGGGACACAGTTTCCTTACAGGATGCTCCTCCTTAACGTCATATATTTCAACATATCCTGTCAAACAAGCAGCATGTCTGTGCTGCACCAGTGCAACACCTGATTGGCTGCACCCCTCAAAGATTGACATCTATTAACACTGTATGACAAATTAAACTTCTGAACTAAAGCACGTTCATTTATGCATCTAAAGAAATAATTTCTGCTGCACATGCCTCACCAAATTAGGCCTACTGCACCTTTGGAGGGCTCAACTGACAAATGACATTTGCATTAAATCAAGACTTTATTGTCCATCACAAGGCAATGAAAACCTTTGACGTAGCACAACATCAAATACAGCAAAGTTTGCCTTCTGTAGGTATACAGCATTGTCTGTAATTCTCAATATTACTCAATAATTTTTTATCTCACAAAAGAGACCCACACAGCAGACATGAAAATTTATCAGCAGATTTCTCAGAACTGAGAACAGAATGAATTCAGAGCATCACAACTCAATCTGGCTACCACATCTTTTACTGTGTTTTACTGTGTGATTCATAATATTTGTTTTAATCTATCATCATTTTCATATCATTTTCCTAGATTTCAAACAACAGATTGTGTTGCTCTTTTCTTTTGTCTTCAGTCAGAAAGGCCAAACAGTCTGCATAAATTCCCCTGCACAACATGTGATACCATCATTCTGAAAGAACCTCTACTGTTTCAACAACACCATACCCATTCATTATGCAGCAATTACACAGCAGCAATACAATGGAAAAGGTCAAATATTCGTTTTCAAATGCTAATCACTTCTTCTCGCAATTAGTTCCCGCTTGCTGCAACACTTACTTTGCTTAGCATGGCTCCTATGATGCTTGGCCCGTGGCATTGCAGCAGGCTCTCCTGATTGACAGGGTGATGACGAATCAAGTTTTTCACCATCAGCAGGAAGGCAGCAATGCTGTTTCTCTCTAGTCTGCCCTCTGAAAGAAAAAAAAATAGGGCAAAACAACTTTTAAGATTTCCTGTGTTACCCACAGTCGTATATATATATGCATCACAAAGCAGCTTTATTGACATTATCATATCTCAGGATGAGTCATGAGTCATAAGTCATGATATATGTCTCTCCTCTGTTGAGTGTTTGTTCCATTTGTCTCATTTTGTTTACGTTAGATTCATGACCACTAAAGCACAACGGGCAACTGAACTGCAATTCTTCTAGCATATGTTATGACTCAGTGTGCCCGTGCTGCTTCTGACATTTAACCTGTTAGCATTGATTTCACTATCAGTACTATGTTTGTCTGCTATATATTATAGAATGTCTCCCTTTGACTATCTAGCACATCCTGTTTATCCTTGATTCATCGAGCACCATGTGTAGACTCTGATTCACAGCGTTTCAAAACATCTTTAGAGTCTGAACTGCATCGAAAATAATGCTTAGCACTTACAAATAAACAAAGGGATGACAGAGGAACAGCAGAGTTACTTTTTAAAATACAACTGAAAATGCAATGTAATGTTCATCATAATGTACTCACCAAAATTAAGAGAAAACATATTTTCCTCACCCACTTGTAGTGGTATCTTTCCATGCATATAGCTTTAGATATATTTGGACAGGTTTTGAGATATCAGATTTCTGCCTACATCCAAATACAATGGAGGTGTTCCTTTGGATAATCCACACAACATGCTGTCAACAGTTTTCACAGGGACTATTTCTTCTGTAAAAAGTTGTTCCAGTGAAAACTGTCAACATTGAGGTCTGAGAAATGGGGACACTGTTTGTGGAAAGACACACTGCTGTTCAATTTTTAAAATGCCATGTAAGCACAAGACATTATACTACATTCATCTGAACAACAGATATCTCAAAACCTACAGGCAAATAAAATCTAAACTATCTGCATGATTAGACGCTACAAAGGACGAGTGAGAAAATGTGGGTTTTTTTGGCATTTGGGTGAACCAACCTTGTCATGAAGATGCTATTATTGTATCTAACATACAGTGCAAGGAACAACCCGTGCAGCTGAACTAAACATGAACTGACCTGCGGACTTGTTCAGCGGCAGCAGCATGGAGGGGCCTCGAGGGGAGGTGAGCTCTGGTCCGAGCAGGTCTGAGATCTCCTGACCGCCATTGTAAACCTGCTCGGCTTCACATACTTGTTCGAGCAGGGGCAGCAAAACCCCGATACCTCCTACCACATTTACAACATCCTGCAGGGAAAAGATACACATAACTTTCATTTATCAACTTCAGTACAGATTACACATATTGCAGACAAAATTCACAAAGGGGAGATGGCGAGGAAGGAAGCTGCGGTGTAAACAATTTAAATGGAAAAGGTTAAAAAAGTCAGCAGTAGTAGAAAGCATCTACAAAATGAAGGTGATGAGCAGAGACACATCATGACAGAAAAGTCACTTCTAACTTAAAAGTTAGAATCATATTCATGAAAATTTAAATAGTTGGATATCTAACCTTGATGTCCCAGTTCACTACTCTGTGTCCTGTCAGCCTGCCATCATATTGGTGATTAGGAGACAGGTCCAGACATATCTGGCTCTTGAAGGCCTGCACACGCGCGCACACACACACACACACACACACAACAATGTTTACTGCTATTATTTATAATATCTAAATAACAGTAGTGCAATATAATATATCTTTACGTCTTTCTTGAATTTCAGTGAGTCACCTGTGGAGTGTAGTAGAGCAGAAGCTTGCTGTTCAGATCAGATATCTCTCCATCCACTTTGAATAAGGACACGTGATTGGGGCCTGTAACAGAGAGCAGAAAGCAGTGTAGGTCATGAAATATGCAAACACATGAAAAATACTCCTGTTTTCAATGGTCACAGGAATATTCTTTCAACTGTGATTTTCTGTCTTCTGTCTGGTGATTCTGGAAGAGCTAAAGGCTAAAACAAAGTGAAATGCTCAATGTGTATAATGTGTACAACAACCTACCTGCAGCATGTAGAGCTCTTGTGTGAGTTTGCTGCAGAGCCTCATGGCAAATGAAGGCAGTGCCCAGGAGCCCATCCAGAGACGTGGGTGTTCCCCATTCTGTATCCTGGAGTCCCGCCGGGATGGTTTGCACTGGGGAGTCACCCAAAGACCCCCAGCGGCCTCCTGCAAAGGTGGCTGGAAAGGACTGGGAACGGATGAGGGAGGGGGCGTGGGCAGGGAAGGCAAACTCGGGTGACGGGCTGGAGCATGAGGTTGTAGGCAGATTGGGGGAGGTAGTGGTGGTAGTGGTTCGGTGGCCTGCAGAGCCGATGCAGCAGGAGGTAAAAGGCTTGAGGGGAAAGATGGAGGAGGGGGGATGACGTCAGACTGATAACTATTCAGTGATAATATATGTCCATGACTAGGATACATTAGATAGCTATTTAAGTTACCTCACTGAAAGATGGAAAGCGAAGCTGAGCAGTTTTGCGCTGCTCTCCATCGATGTAGATGGTGACAACGTTCTGGCCAAAAGGACGGCGGCCTGGGATATGGACTATAGCCACCGAATGCTGTGATGAGGATGACAGCAAAGAGCACACAAAATTTGAATGATGTCAACACTAAAAATGCTAATTTTGTGCTAGAGGTTCAGTGCTTACAAAGGTACATTTTTGTGCTTTAATTCAACCTTCTCTTGCTATTTGTCTCTTCAGGAGGTGCACTCCATTTTCTGACAATAATTATGCTCCAAGGTTACAGGCTCTGACAACAGTGCAGAGGAAAATGATGTGTGATTTTCTCCTTGATATAATCTTTTTTTATTTGGGACAGGGTAAATGAGACCAAATGTGTGGCCAAAATCCTAACTGTACTATGTGTGTCCACACTTACCCAGCAGGAGTCAGCTAGTGGGTACTCTGGCAGCGCGACAGCCATGTAATCTTTCTTAGTGCAAACAGCCACAACCAGCACACCCTCCATGGTGAAGAAGGCTTCTAGCCCAGTCCCACTTGCTGTGAAGAAACTTTACAGAAGAAAACAGGTTGTCAAAAATTGGAATAGAGAGCTATGCATACAAAAGTTTGTAAATCTTTTGCATGTTCTTCTACCTGTACAGCTGCTTTCTACGCGGTCCTTTTCCCATGTCATGCTGAGCTCCTATGCCAGAGTTGGCAGGAGGTTTACGGTTGTTAAAGTCAGAGTGACAGGAAGGGAACTCCATATTGAGGCAAAGCCAGGCATGAAACGCAAAGCCGCTGCCTGGCCAGCGCTGGACTGTAGGTACCATAATACCTGCCATAGGGGGTGTAAGATCAAAGTACTGCAAGGCACTGTCCTGGCCTTCTCTCGCTGCCATGGCCGAGAGCACTCGGATGATTCGAGTGCAGTAGGGGTGCACCCTTCCTACCACTGCAGCATTGTCTTGATCCACCCTGAGCAGTCTGAGCAGGCTCTTCAGCTCCTCTGGCCTCAGACACAGGGAGCCCAAGTCCTGCAGGAGGCCCAGCAGGGCATCTGCACACTGCCTGTCCAGACTCTGAGGCTGTGAGAGCACCTGCAGCAGAGCCCCCACCATTCCTGCCTCCACAGCCACGGTGCGACAGGATAAGGAACCGCCACATACAGCAGCCAGCCACTGAGCCACCAGCAGCTGCAGGTCCCGCTGACCAAACAGGTCAGGCAGCCACTGCAGGAGCAGCAGCAAAGGCTGGTCATTACTGATGCCCAAGTGATGTGCGTGGGCATGTTCACCCTCCACTGCCTGGAGACAGAGAGCGACAAGACAGGAGAGAATGAGGATAACATATTGACATAGTCACATGATTAATAATTTTGGATTAATTAGCACTAACACAATTTAAATAGGTCATTAGTACAAGACATTGAATTCTGCTGTCTCTGCTCAGTGGCGATAATGAGGAAAAGTGATTTTTACCATGTTCATTAGCTCCTGCAGCAGCCTTTTGGTGGGTTGACCTTGACTCTTGAGCACGTCAAACAGCTGGGAGTAGCCAATCCTCTCCTTGAAAACCTCCTGGGGGGGACGGAGACAGAAATAGTCTGTAGTAAGCTGCTCCACAGGGGATAACTAGTTGGCACACTTCCACACATTGGAAGGGGAATACAATGAGATTTCCCACATGAGAGGATAACAGCTTTCCTCAACAGGCTCTAATTTTTTCTGGTATCATATGCATTACAGATTATACAGTATATTATGGTTAATAATGTATGCACATAAGTACGACGATCATACATGGCCTTACCTTAGCAGAGGGAGAGTTACTCATTATAGCTGTGAGGACTCCTAAGGCATGAACTGTAATACTGTCTGATCCTCTCTCCCACACCTACATCAAAATAAGGAGGTATAATTGATGGAGGCAGTGCAGAAATAAAAGTGTGCATCATCACAATGTGACACCAAAAGCCCAAAAAAGGTGAATATTTGAACTGTACCTGACCCTCCCCCCCAAAAAAACCCAGTCATTTTCACCAAATAATAGGAGGGATTTCTCTTCAGATTACCTCTGAAGTGCAAGAGGAAGTAAAGCACATTTCCACACCACAATTACTAGAGCAGACTGGGTCAAAGTAAGGGAACTGCTGTACCAGTCACCAAACAATCGCCTCTTTGTTAATTACTGATAGGTCCCAGCATGCAAAAACCAAAGCCAACCACCAAAAAAAAAAAAAAATCCAGCAATCTCCAACTATTGCTGGAAAGAAGGCATCAAAATCAAACTCCAGGACACGAGCCAGGTCTTTCATACAGGCACCAGCAGTCACGCGACAGAGCAGCCAAAATACAAGGAAAGAGGGAAAGACATGCATTGAAAAACGGCTCATTTCATGCACTATAAAAAAACCCAGCATGCTCTTCTTGCCCAGTGTTGTCAACAGGGAATTCAGCCTCTAATTATGAATGTGATATAAATCAACACTCCTACACAAGCAAAGATTAATCCTCCAACTGCATACCTAAATCTTAACTTTTCAACATGCGCAAAGATAACACCACTTTATATATATTTCAAGTGGGATTTAAGTGGAGCAAAATAACAGTAAATCACATGTAACATAAGCTGTATGTGGACTTGCATTCCAGATGGACTGATACGCTAGATAAAAAGGGAACTCCAGACGACAATTATCATGTATGTATGCACCGTGCTACCTGTTTTATTTACAAATGAGTGTAAGCCAGACTTCCTGCCTAAAGCTTCCTGTTTAAAGACCTTAGAGCAGTGAACGAGTAGAGAGAAAGCTGAGTTTCCTGCTGACAAACCAATATCAACACCAGGGGGGAAAGTACCTGGTCCACTTCGACCTCTGTGAGTAAACGTGTAGTGAGGTCACTCACAACCTCACGCTCCATCCTATGCCTGTTGCTCTGAAAGAGCTACAGGACACACACACACACACACACACACACACACACACACACACAGGCAGGAATGCACACACACACAGCACAAAAAGACAGACAATTAGACAAAAAGTCATCTATGAGAGGTAATAAAGCCAGGTTTGATCCTGGTCTCTCTAGGACATGTTTTGTAGCTGTGTAATGGAAAAAAAACTGTCCATTTTTGTGATATTTCCCATTGAACAAACGGAAAGAGGTCAGACAACAGATGTGACATTCAGGCAAATAAGAGAGGAAATAGACATGACATGAATAAAAAGACAACTGACAGAAAGAGCTGACAGAGCAGGCAGACACATTTTAGATAGACAAGGGTCTGACCTTGCTGTTCTGAATGAGCCTGAGGATGTGTTCAAAGCAGTTGTTGTTGAGGAAGACAGCCTGCAGGACTGGTCTGTCAGAGCACTGCAAGATCTCAGGAACAGCAGCTAAAAACAACAACAAAACGGATGTTGAACACTGACTCATCTTATTTATCAGACACCGGGAAAATCGATTATTTGGCCTCCGTACTGATTGAGAGAGATAAAACCCAACTGAGTTCAAAACAAGGAGCGCTTTATACTCAGCTGGACTTGCAGATGGGACCTAGTCTTACTTAGCATTTGGCTCTGGAGGCAGATCAGGCTGTCCTCCCAGCTCTGCCTGTCTTGCTGCTCACTGCTGAGCGGACGGTTCCAGTTGAGGAGCTGGAAGTAGCTCTCCAGTATCGTCCTGATCTCCACCTGCCGCTCCGCAGGGCTGCTAAAGTGCAGGAGGTGGATCATTGCGGTCAGGCACTGCAAAGTCATCCGTGGGAGCCGGGTGTCCTTGGGTACGGGGAAGGTCCGGCAGCACCACACTTGCAGAACAGAGAACAGGTCCTCAACAGAGTGAGGAGTGATGGAAAGAAGACCATTCTTCTGCAAAAATACAGACAAAGTGACTCCCCTTGTAATCAGCTTTAATTTGCATTTGTAGTGTGTTCTCAGACTGCAGAATAATCACTGATGAAGAGGATAGCAGACCTTTCCTCCACTGATGACAGCACCCTGGAGATGAACCAGTCTGAGTGTGAGGAGCTCTGGGATCTGCTCACTTTCCTGGAGACTTTCTGTAAACATGAATTCAAGAGTCAACGTTACGCAAGCTAACACTCAAACACAAAACATTAACACAGTGCTGTCATATTATCATGCAAATATTATATAATATATTTGTTTGCAGCATATGTGGGTATAGAAAACAAGTCAGTGGATTAGACACCAAAAAAAAAAAAAAAATTCCAAAGTTCACGGTACAGTGGCTCAGCAAAATTCCCCTGCAATGCCAACACTATTTATTATTATTCAGGGTTATGTCAAAAAGAAAAGCCTAAGCCTCACTGATTAGCAAGATATTACACAATTAGCTCTAAATATTTCCAATTAGGGAATGCTATTGCGTATAATCCTCCTGAAATGTGGACATACTGAAACTTGTCAAGACTGAGATTTGCCCTGGTACTTACAGACTGGAGCTAGCTAATCAAATGGGCTCCCATAATTAGAAATGCACTGGTGATAAATCTATATCTGATAATAAGATGCTGAATAATTAAGCTTTTAACCAAAATCTAACAAACTAACAGACTGGACTGAACACTGCACATGTATGTTTCAATTTAAAAAGTTTTGATAAAGTATGATTTATTAAGAGGATTGGACAAAAACGAAAGTGCTTTTTCAAGTCAAAGATACCAGATCTAGGCTGTGGGAGCAGTGGGAGAACAGTTTGATTCTCATGGTATGCGAGGTCTGACAGAGATCAGAGTGGTAGAGCAGACGAAAGGGAGTGTCTCACCATGGAAGAGAGCAGGCAGCTCCTCTGGCAGGGCCAGTGGGGAGAACTTATACTTGTTCCTCTCTAGCAAGCTCACCTCCTCCCTGTAAAACACAAAGCCTTGAGTCACCACACTCCCACTCACATTGCGCACTTACCAGTGTGCGACTGCCACTAATACCACTGGCTCTAATGAGGCTTGACTTCAAGGCTTAGAGGCAATGGGACGAGGTGTTGCACGTCACAAAAGGCTGAGCAAGATGTTAAATGCATATGATTTGGTGTTTGTGTGACTGAAATTCAACATCTCACACATTCACACAGGCAATTTCCAGTAAAAAGCTAAACACACTCACCCTGCTAGGCGTCTCCTCCACGTCTGATAAGGATCAAACAGGCTCTCACACAGCACGAGTCCATATAGCACAACTGACTGCAGGGACGACTGCTCCCCTTGTCCCTTCTTTAGCTGATGAACATGTACAATACAAAAAGTTAGGACACACTCAACTCATCCTTAGCACAGATGCACCTGTTTCTTTCAACACACAACAGAACAAATACAACACATTCCAAAACACTGAATAGAAGGACAACTACACACCTACTTCTCTTTTCACTGTAAACTAGTTCTGTTACTTCTGTGTGAAGATGTCACACACTATAAATAGGGTAAATTGTGTGTAAGCTCTCCGTCTCTTTACTGTATAGCACATCTCTGCACAGTTTGCCTAAAAAAGGCACTAAGTAATCTTTGCATGCTGAGCATTGCTGTGAAGCCTCATCATAAATCACTGAAATCTGCATGCTGTTTGAATTATAAATGCCTTACGTGGTCCAAGCAGAAATTCAAAAGCTTGATAGTTTCGAAAACAAAACCAGGGGTCTTCTCTGGGTCGATGTTCTCCATATTCCTAGAAGTAGAGAGAAACTCATGCAATTCAATGTTAACAAACTCTGCCTGGTGCTTACCCAAGATCTTTGGTAAAAAATATAGTGAACGTACACAGTGCAGGACAACTTCCTGACACTGAGTTGCAGCCTCTTTGCACAATCTGTAATGCAATTTCTGGAAAATCTGAAAAACTGTAATTCGTCTGCTTCCCTTAATCTCCTTCTCCTCCTTTGTTATTCAGTAAGGGATGACAGGAAATTAATTAATTTTGTGCATTTTATTAACTCAAATACATATTTTTGGGGTCTGGTAACTTACTGAATATTGTCTAATCACTTAAAGTCCTACAGTCTCATTTTTAGTGAAACTTGGGAAAGAAACATTTAAATGGTCTAAACTGTTGCCTGCTGCTTATTAACTATAATTTATTTCAACCAATATTGTAATTAGGACAAAGCTACTATATTATGTTCACAAACGTAATATGAAGCATATACAGCTGGCTGGGTCCTCACCTGCAGACAATAATGAAGAACTTGATGAGGAGCAGCGGGTGCGGGGTGCTGCCGTTGTGCTCGGCAGCGCCTGAGAGGTGCAGCGCACTGTGCCATAGCTGGGTGCTGAGGAACACCAGGACCTCCCTGGGGAGCAAGGGCACCTCCGAGCTGCACTCCTCCAGCCTGGAGGATGAGAGAGGAGGAGGACATGAAGAGATATGGGAAGAAAGGGGAGGGGAGGCAGTAGGAAAGAGGCAATGGGCGTTTTAATAGGGGCTGCGTTTACACCTAACATAAACATGTCAAAATGGGAGCTATCTCTACAGAAGGTCGAAGTTCATCCTGCTTGGGGAGCTTCTGGCTACGCAGTTTGTGTAATATAAATACCTGTTACTACTCACCTCCTAGGCTCCAGTGACTGCACATCAATGAGCCTCTCGAAGGACGCCACAAATGCCTCCAGCCACTGCTGCAGATAACCCACGTCTTTCTGCATGAAGGAAGAAAGAGCATGTGAAGCAAATCAAGCTGCCTTCATGCCTCCAGGCACATGCACAATGTTAGTAAACAATACTGCAGGTGAAAAATGTGTATTGTAAAAAAAATATCAAAAAATATGATCTTTGGTTGTGCTCAATTAATATACTATCTAAAACAGTTTGTCCCTGTGCATTACACTATGGCACACTGTTGCAAAAAAAAAAAAAAGAAAGAAAAAAAGAAAACATGGCACTGACTAAATCTTATGACCTGCTTTTTGTAACAGGATGTTGCAAAGAGATGTAACTCACAGAGAGGAACACATGAGCCAATTCTTTCCTTTTTCAAAGCAGGGAGGTTAAAAGAAACACATTCAACATTTTCCTCTCTTTAAACTCTGTATCAGTCATAAGTTACACACACACACACACACACAGTAACATAAAGTACACAGCAATAAGCTTGCAATAACAGCTTTTACTGTTAGTATGTCATTGTCTTAAATAAGACATCCTTGCATTACTGCATACTTAAAATGTCATTTAAGACAGATAAGGACTGTTGTTTATATACAACAATCGTTATCACCATTTTAATCAGCCTCTGCAGTGCAACATATCCTGCCACTCTTCCCTCCTCACATCAGTCTCTTCATCTCACGTCAGACTAAATTACACAAATGTCAGACAGGTCACCAGAGAAACAGGTCAACTTTAAACTGGATTCTTTGCATTACAAAAAAACCCCAAACAAACGAACATATACCAAACATAATTATCTCAAATGATCGTGATTACATTCTGCTGATTCACACACGTGGTTCTTCTCGTGGGAACCCAGTGTTTTAACATGAAATTACAACACACAAAACATCTAGAAATGTTCCCTGATGTACTGTGTGATGGAACAACCTGAACATTTTGATTAGCTGAGCATGAACAAAGCTACTGTTGCTGATTTGTCAAGAGCAGGCGGAGTGAGGGGAAGATATGAGTTGTTTCAGACTGCCTGACTCACTGTACACAAATAACATACCGTAAACAGCACATGGTATAACAATCCACTTCCCTAAAGCCTACAAGCAACCTCTGTAGGTCAAAAAAGTAGCGATGTATGCGGTGCTGCGGCTTTAAAAATTGCACCAGGAGAAAAACCTCAAGTACAGAGCTCCAGCATTATACTGTACTTACATATTAGAGCTTGTTGCATGTCTAATGTATAACTAACAGTTCCTCTGCTAAGAGTAAAATTAAAATGGTAATGAAGAACTAACGCAGTTAACCCTGAAAACATTCTGTAATCATGTCTTTCTTATGCTGCATTAATATTAAATGTACATTACCAACTGGCATTGACTTATGAGCCAGTCCATCTCTCATTGTATGTGGCTGAGCAGGGTGCCAGGTTCTTGTGAACCCAGTCTCAGATGTTCCTTCAGTGTAGCCAGTGTAGTCCACGGTCAGCACCTCAGCTGCACATTGCTCCAAACCAGCGCCAGCATCTGACTTGCTACTTTCTTGTCTCCCAACGTCAAGAAAGTAACCAGGAAATGACATGTCACTTTAACAGAAGCTTATTTCCTTCATACTCGTCAAACCCCTTCCTCTTTTGCTTTACTGCTCGTTGTGAGCAGATATGAGGGAGGCCTCTATAAAAAAAAAATTAAAAAAAACTTCCCACAGCAGCAATGATGAACCAGGACTGCGTTTATGCTTTCTCAACTTGACACAACAAAAAAATGTTGCAGGAGAAACGGCAAAGCATTGAAATTCAGCTTTTGAAATATGCGTCACTGAGTGAGTTGAATGTGCAAACAGACTCAAATGTGATGAGTGTACATAATGTTCTGGATGAATGCTATATTATAAGGAACACTGTATTTCTAATTGGAGAAAGCTTAGTTCATAAGCCTTCACTCTGTCACTGTTGGCTTTCAAACAAAATCTCATTAGCAAGTTATTGAAAATATTAAAATAAGATGACATTAATCACACAGATACTGTGTAAAAATCTCTGCATGCACACTGTGAAAACAGGAAACTGTGAACAACCTATTGTTTTGTGCCTCAAACAGGCAGTCAGGTATTTAAGACTTGTGTAAGAGAACAAGGACACTGAGAAATATTTACAATACCCCTTCGGCTTTGTCTTATTTCCCGATAAAATATACAGTGAGCGAATCCTCCCTAACATTACTGGAGGTTATAATAATAGGATTTTATGGTGATGATGTCAACCTCCACAGGATACGTCACCAATTAAAATTGATCTACTGGAATCCTCAATGTATAAGGACACACTGTAATCAAGGCTAGCTATGTGACCAGCCAGACTGTATGTAGTAAGTATATTTTTTTCTGTTCCCTGTTGGGTGGGGATGCTTTGCCCTGTTGTTTAGGTATGCTGAAGCTGGGCGGATTGATGGTGTATCATACAAAAATTAGATCACAGATAGGAAGTGAGACTGGTTTGCTGATGAGAAGTAAAACCAGGGCAATACATTGTCTTTTTTTACAGAAATATTGGTAGACACCTGGAAGAATCCTGCTATATGTCTCTACTCTTAACAAATCCTAAAAATCATCCCTTACACACCAATACTATTGATCGACACCTTTAAATAAATACACGTCCCGCACTTGTAGTTCAACTTGTTTCCCTTGATATTGCCCAGAGCAACTAGCTCAATGATTCGTTCAATTTGCACAAAAAGGCAAATTAAAGACACTGTTAGAATCGATGTCACAAACCAAACACATTGTACCAACCCCTATAAACTGTGTCATTTATCTCTGTTTTCTCTGCACATGGCCAAGCAGCTGTACCGCTCTCTGCTGCTTGGCATTCTGCTTCGCTCCAGCTTCCTGCACAAGTGAAAGCAAAGAGCACTTTGATTTTCCTGGTTGGCCCTTCTGTTGGTAAACAGGGGAGATGGAAGCACACTGGGGATTTCAATCACAGGTCTCAAAGGACAGTCATAGTGAGCTGCGGGGATGATTGGTGTTGTTGTTGTATATCTCCAGCATATTGACGCGCATCATAGTATCATCAGTAACTGAGACTAAGACATAGCAGTGTGAGTGACTGTGTAGCGACAAAAGCCAGGAAATGTTACTGCTCTGTCTTCACAGCAAGCAGAGGAGGTGGTTTTTCACAGCTGTGTAGGCGGGTGGCAGTCAGGTTGTCACTGTGGTCATCTCTACCACTACAGGCTTTAATTACCCCCCCAAGAGCCTCTCAAGCTAATGATCACGGGATAATCACACACTATTTGTCTGCCAGCCTGACATCTTACTGTATCCACACTGCTGTGTAGCGGATGAGAAAGATATTCATTTGTTCCTCATTTCCATCCAGAATTATAACATCTGGAAGGTCTGTAGTTTTACTTGATTTTGTGTGTGTGTGTGTGTGTGTGTGTGTGTGTGTGTGTGTGTGTGTGTGTTGGAACAGCTATCTGTGTTTTAGGCAGTGAACACTGTTGACAACATTCAGGCTTTCTCACCTCATGATGCTTACTTCTGTCAACGGGCAGCCTGAATGCTACATGCTAACACGTCATGCTTTTGCAATAACATGAAATCTTCTGCCAGTTGATTAAAAAAAAAGACCTCAATGAATTGTAGTTTCTTGTAACCATATACTGCTGAGCTGATAAATCATTTTATTTAATTAATTACTATTTCACTGATCAATTCTTCATAATTTATCCTGAAAAATACCAAACGTTTAGTTCCTGCTTCTCAAATATGAGGCCTTTATTGGTTTTCTCTGTTTTGTATCATTATAAATTGAATAACTTTGTGTATTTTTTCTTTTCTTGGACAAAAAAGGTAACATGAAAACATAACTTTGAGCTCTGGTATCGTTTTACAGACACTTTGGTCGCTGTTTTTCACTGAATGACATATTAATGAATTGTGAAATTCATCATCAAAGTAATCAGTGGGGAAAATAACAATTAGCTGCAGCCCTACAACTGGCATGTAATGAAACATAACCAAACAAAACTCATTAAACAATTGTCAAAGTTAAGTTTAACATTATTTTCTGTTTTGTGACCTGGGGAGAAGAACAAGCACATTCAATAACAATACCTTTTTGGATTTCTTCAGACACGATCTGACAAGTCATGTTACTCCCTCTGTGATTAGATCAGACTCTTCTCTGTGTGACCATACCTGTAAGGTATGAGCATTTTATGATGGCCCTAAAAACATTCTCTGATAGGAGATACAAAGCCCTGAAATAGTGCCAATGAGGCTGTTTTTAACTCCAGCAGATGAAAGACACGGACATGTGATGCCCATTGTATGAGGGTTTTGTTTCCTGATTACCAAAAAGCATTTGCATTGCCCAAATACATGTATACAAATCTATGTGATGGAATGAGTACATGTCAGTGGTGATTTATCCATATACAGCTCTATTGATTTGTAGCAAAAGTGATAGATAAGTGAAGATAATTCTGTATCACAATGGCTTTTCAACATTTGACATCAGTTGTGAACCTCAGCTGTTCTAAAAGTCTTACGAGGGGTGTGTGATTTCTTGCACAATAGGAGGAAGCAGAGCTCCTTTATCACATACAAGCCTGAGCAAGTTTTGCTTCTTATTGCAAATACAGAACCATGGCTGAGCTACGTACTCAAATGTTGTAATCAGCTGTTAAGAGTCATCACAGTTCTATCATACTGTATACTGTATTATCCCACATTTATCACATGTTTGCTGATTGGTTGAATCACTGCACTACCTGTTATTTTCCAAAAGAAAGATTAGATTCTTTCTACACTGAATTACAGCATTACAGTCTACAACAGAGACACACAAGACCAAAACATTTTCAGACTTACAGTGAGATCTGTTGTAGGTTGTAAAACTAAACTGCCCGGGTGTGTTTGTTGAAGCTCAAACAGTTTCAGGCCATTGCCACTATAAGTAAAGGCTTGTTTACAGTCCTAACAAAAAAAAAACCTATCAAATGGAGCTCAGGTCTCTTATCCAATTTGACTAATTTGCAATATTAAAAACTTCCCTTGATATATGACAAGTCTGAAAACAGGGCATGGTAGTCAGAGATGGGATGTGTCCAGTTCAATAAAGATAATGTCTATGCCAACTTGACAAACAGGCAACAGGCAACAAAAACATGAGATACAGTGGCATGCTAAAAGTCTATAGGAGAGGCAGGTGATTGTTCTCTGCAGTCGTTCTGCTGCCTTTCTGCACTCTATTGTGTTCCACTGAGTCACATAAGGTGGTGACGTTTAATACTGAGCTCAATTAAATCTCCTTCCTCTGCCATCATTCACCACAGCCTGGCTATCAATGCAGGTCATTTGAACCAAACGTTAAAATCTACTTCTGAGAAAGCTTGAACATCTATGCATTCGTCTGGTGAAAATGTGTAAAAAGGACTATTATAAACTTTGTTCTTAGAGCATTGAGGGCAGCTGAAGAGTATCTGAGAGGCAAGAGGCAGTTAAATGAGGAAGTGGTCTCACATATAGAGATGCTTGACAGCTGTCACAGCCAGATTCAGGGCAGAAACGCGCACACACACATCAATGACTCTTTTTGGTAGTGGGTTATTTGTGTCAGTGCCTATACCTTGTTGTTTTTGTTAAAGACTGCAGCACAGCCATGAAATGTCACTAACAAACTACAGTTTGCAGCAGCCAGAAGAGAAGTGACAGGGCGGATTAGAAACACACTTCCTCTGGGATCTGCCCAAAGTGACAACAATGACCACTTTGATAGCAAGCGCTGCAAGAGGCGATACACTTCTTGCTCACTTTTGTCATCCAAATTACCCACGCTGCATTTAGGGGATTTTGCAGTTATTTCAGCTTTGACTTCTGCTCTGTTTTACAGACTTTGGCGGGTTTCCCAGATTGGGATTAAGTCTAGTCCTAAATTAAAACAAAATTCAATAGAGATATGTAATGAAAAATGTCCTTGTCTATGATTGAGGTCCAGTCATCCTTCTCAAGAAAGCGGCCTTTTATACAGTATCTGCTGTTATGATAAGAGGGGGGTCCATGCCCCACAGTGAATATACAGTACAACTTGGAAAGATGTCCCTTCTTGTTTTCTCTGTCCTCAGGCATGGAAGCAGATTGCAAACACATTAAATAATGATACTTGATTAATTCACAGCCAAATGGACTTTCTCCTTCAAGAAGAGACATGCCATGAAAGAATCTGCAAAATCCTTTTCCTGTTCATTTGCTTTCATCCTTATTATCAAGATATTGCACCTTTATGAACAACCATGAGTTGCAGTCCCACCCAGAGGGCGCAACATTTGAGACTAAAAACCATACAAAAACTATTTAACACTCAATATGGGATTGTGCCAAATTTAAGTTTAAAGGTGCAGAGTGTAGGATTTAGTGGCATCTAGAGGTGAGGTTACAGATTGCAACCAACTGAACGTCTCTCTTCTTCCAAGTATGTAGGAGAACCTACGGTGGCTGCAAAATTCCTGAAAAATGCAAAAGGCCCTCTCTAGAGTCAGTGTTCGGTTAGTCCATTCTGGGCTACTGTAGAGACATGTAACATGGCGGATTCCATGGAAGAGGACCCACACCCTATGTAGACATAAAGGGCTCATTCTAAGGTGATGAAAAAAGAACAATTTTTTATATTCAGGTGATTATATTCTAATAAAAACATACTTATGAATGTTATATTCCATTTCTGTGAAGTCCGATTTAGTGGCTAGATGCCACTTAAGCTTGCACACTGCACCTTTAAGAGACATGTAATATTGTTTCGTATTTAATACTGTAACCACAGTGCAAACGTGGAGCAACATAAACATATGTTATAGGTCATAAGTGTAAATATGGCCACATCTTTTGCCAGGACAATAAAACAGTCTCCTTAACAATATTAATCCCATTATAGCCTAAAAATGTGACATGCTTTAACTGAGGGATGGAGGCAGGGAGAAACAGGAAGAGGAAGTAGCCTGACTAACACCTGCATCGCAGGTGACTACAGTATCAAACACTCTTCATTAAGTGGGTTAATCCGGCCCAAATGCCCTTATTACTAACTGTTTTCAATTAGGTTGAATGGCTGAGTGACACTGTCATATGATATGACAAGATATCCCTCTGTAGCACTCAACAGGGCAGCCACCTCTGGGTAAATAAAGCGCCACAATACAAACACGCAAAAATAGGCGACTTCCTCATTTAACCGTTTACAACAACGGACAGAAACAGGATACACAACACACACATGTAATCGTATGTTTACGGGATCATGTTATGAACTTCGGGTAGAGCAGCAGCTGCGACAACAGGTGTCTCCGTCAGGTCTTCCGCACTTGCACTCACCTTTGTGTAATATAACATCCACAGCTCATACAGCCTTTCCTTCGATGCCATTCCGCCGCCCTTGTGGTTGCTCATTATCTCCCTTTTTTCCCCTCAAATAAACATAAGATTGGTGAGCATGGTTAACAACGAGGCTGTTTGAAGTTGTTTCCTAAAAGCAGGAGGACGCTTCACGCTCTGGTGAACCATTCCTGCAAATCCAGGCACCATAAAATCCACGCAAAAAGTGCTTTCCTCCTCGACACGCAAACTTATCAGAGTGGCGTGAAAAAGCAAAACATGACGGTGTGAATGCGGCCACGGTGCGATCACTGTCGCATTAGTCAGATCAGGAACAGAAATGCGTGGAAATTCATGTCTGGAGAAACACCCATGTCCGCATTTAGAGCGAGCTTGTTGCTGTATGATTCCTATTGGAGAGAGTTCCCACGGAAGCGACAGATCCCGTACGCTCAAGAGCAAAAAACATGACAGCGCTTCCCATACGAATTGAGTCAGTTATTAAAGGTGTGAAGCAGCCCTGTGCTGAGACTGATGAGCGAGGGGGCAAGTTAACATCAACTAGGACCTGGCACTATCAACAAGCAAGGGAATACAGCAAAGAGTTGACTGTGGATCATGCTCACAGGTAGGCTGGTGTTCTTAAAGATACACACACACACACACACACACACACACACACACACACACACACACACACACACACACACACACACACACACACACACACACACATACACACATAAACACAGACATAGGCAGCCTCCTCCAGCAAGTAGTACCCTAGATGAAGGAAAAGTAGGAATTCTTGCTACATGCATTAACAAAACACCCTTTATTTCTATTAAGCAATCGTCACAAAAGAAAGAAAATACATAAATAAGTCACACAATTATTAATGATTGTATTACTAATAGCTGGTGATGCAATTTCTGTAGATTGAGGATGTACTGATAACATAAAGACACACAACTGCACTTCAAACTCTTAACAGCTACTTATAATGACTCCTGGTGCCTTAGTAGGTTGTTATAAATGTTCATTGCACATGATTTTATTGTATCTTTGATGGAGACTGTTAAGCAATAAACCTATAAACACAGTGACCTACATTGATAGAACGAGTGCTACTCATATCAAAACTGAAATCGAATATATATATGGGTCAATAACAACTCAAAGTTTTGCATTCAAAATATAACTCTAATAAAAGTGGAGGTATGAGCAATGAAAGGTACACAGGGGTCCAAGGTAAAGGGACTCATAAAGAATGATCCATTTTGATCCCTTTCAGAGTACTTAATTGATGATGCATTAACTTGTATTTGGATGTTTTAAGTGGTACAGCTGGTGTTTGGTCTACTGTAAAGCCACATGGAGAAAATCTTACCAATTCATGTGAAAACAAGATATTCGAGTGCATTTCAATTCTCTAAAAAGTGTCTCATTCTTGAATACAATGTGTAAGCTGAGTGTAAATTGTTGTATTGGTTTTGTAAAAGGTTCTTGTGAGTGTGTTTGGATTAATGGGTGCATGCAGCTGGGTGATTTTTTTCTCTGAGTCCAATTACTTTATGTGTTTTGTGTATATTTTACATGTTTTTTGCACGTTGGTCAAACAGTGTTACCTGGAAAATGTACTTCATCACTTGACATGCAGTGTGTCTGTTGTACTGAGTGCAGAGTTTACAGTGTACGGTGTAGCTGACTTTTACCTATCTGCTGTGGTATCACTATAATCTATGTCTGGAGGTATTTTTTCTCTTTTTTTCTGTGTGCCAATTATTACAAATAAACTACAAACTTCAACATCATGAATTTACCTGTGTCATTTTTCTGATCGTTATCCTGTCTAGCATCTTTAGCACAACCAGGTTTGAGTTGTCACACGCTAATTGTTGGTCATTACGAGGATGGACACAGTGAAGCTTGAGGCAGCTGTATTACCATGACGATGGCCTACATTCCTAACCAGGACCTGAGTGTGACCATCAACAGGCGGGACAATGTGCCGGTCTGTGCTGTGTGACCTTTGTCAACTTTAATATAGGCCTATAGGTCTGCTAGTAGTCTATAGGTAGGTTTAAATAGGCTATTCAAAAAAAGCTTGTAAGCTGCTGAAAGTTATATCAATTCAGGCATTATTACATGTGCCAATAAATCCAACATACACCCTAATATATGCTTGCCTGGTTTCAAAGTTTGGAAAAATATCATTATCCTCAGTAGCAATTATATTTTTAGATAATATTTTTTCAAATTCAATCAATGTAATGATTTATTTCTGACGATATTTGTCAAACAAAAACATAATATCACATGATCAGGCAAGAGGCCACGACGATCGATAAGCTTTACGGTCGATTGTACATCCTAAATCAGGACTGTTAATGGATTTCAGAGACAACCGAGCGGCGTGTAGAGATAAACATGGAGCGAAATGTTGGGTCACTACAGGAGCAGGCCCTGAAGAGAAAAGAACGGCTAAAAGCATTAAGAGATAAACAACTTCATGTAAGTATTTGTCTAGAGATTACATGTCTAACAAACAAAAGACGTTAGTCCACGAAAGAATACGGGATTTTTGTAGTAAGGTCATGTTTAGCAGACCTAGCTTGTAGCTAACGTTAGCCCTTCACCTACATGAAGCAAACTAGTCATAAACTTGCTTCTTGGCTTTGTTGTTGTGCTTAAGGGGAGGTAAAACATTTCCAAATGTTATCGAGGTGTAGTTTAATTCAATTTAAACTCAGTTACAGTGTTTATATAGCCTAGTATTTACTTTCATGTAAGCATCAGTGTTAGCATGTTATTTCATCGCAATAAAGCTGAATGATTGAGGATTGAGAATGAGGATTCGTGGTTAATTCATAACGTCAACCCTCCTCTTTGTTTTAATCTGTTTATAACGTTGTTTTTAAATGCCATGGTGTGGTTGAATTTGATCAGCTTCACCTACAGCGGTCGGCTACGAAATGACAGTTCCAGTAAATTAGCACGACTGATTAGTAACGTTAGATCAATCCTTTGTGAGTTAATTGTAATCAAACATAAGTTACAGCCAACCTCATGAAACCTCTCAACCTCTAAGACACTTGATGGTACTTTAGGTCACCAGATAAGAAACCTATGATGCCCTACACATCGTTAATACCAGAGATGATCCAGTATTAGTAGTTGTAGTATTTTCGTGTGTGTTACATATCAGAATCAGCTTTATTGGCCAGGTATGTTTATGCATACAAGGAATTTGACTCCGGTTTAGTGGCTCTCAATATACGTGCACACAACAATCTTCAGAAAGATGCACAAGGACAACAAGCCGAACAAAGATAATTAAACATAAACATATCACTAAGCAAAAGGGTGAAAAATAGACACATAGATACACTATAGAAAGGAGTGGACAACAATATACAATGTCTGTATACAGGTGAAACTGTTTCTGTAAACTGTAAACAGGATACAAATAGTGCAAAAGTGTGAAGAGTTGAACCCAGAAACCTGAACATTTCCACAGCCGACACAGTGCTGTTGAGGATGGTGAGGATGGGGGGAGTAGTGTTATTGGGGCTCCTCCTGAAGTCCACTGTCAGCTCCACATTTTTGAGCGCATTCAGCTCCAGGTTTCTTGCACCAGAGGGCCAGCTGTTCAACCTGTGTTGAACAGTATGTAGTTGACATTCAGCAGTGCCTCAGTATCTTGCTGACAGAGATACAAGATACAAAGTGTCTGCAGGGAGGAGAGCAGTGATGTGGCTCCCACAGTCCTCACAGTACTGGAAAATATTTGCTATTTAGAAAACTGTTTCTTTCAACATTCAGTGATAAAAGCATAGTCACTGATATAGACCAGATATATAGAGTCTCCACGTCCCGTATCATCATTGAGCATATAAGTATCTATAATTTAACATCATATAATGCAATTTACTTCATATATTTATTGCATTAAATAGGGATTTAAGCAGTTTTCTGCATGAGGGTAACAATAGTAGAGCTGCAACGATAGTTGCTTAATCAATTAGTCGATTGACAGAAGGTTAATTGCCAACTATTTTGATTTGCGATTTGTTTTGAGTCACTTATATTAAATAATGTCCAAATTCTCTGATTCTAGCTTCTTAAATGAAGATATTTTCTGTTTTAGTCTTCTGTGATAGTAAACTTTGTCGATGTCGCCTTGGGCTTTGGGAATTTCTGTGACATTTTTCACCATTTTTGTACATTTTATAGAACAAACAATTAAATGAAAATATTCAACACGATTAATCAATAATGAAAATATTTATTAGTTGCAGACCTAAACCCTAGCATAGTATATTTAACTTTGTAACTGTTTAGACATTTTCTGAAGCTGAAAACAACAACCAGAGAGGATGAAGCACTTCAATCTTATTAGAGTTATGGAAAAGAGAAAAATGTCACATCAGGGCCTCACTATAGTGTCTGACTGTACCTATTTGTGTTCAAGTCCTTGAATAAAACATTAGAGGAAAATTATCAACGCAGTGGTACATTTATTACAGCCACTTATTCTTATGAAATCACTGAAGGAATGGTGGTACAGTATATCTTGATTAAAAGAATATGAAAGGTTATAAGGTTATTTTCCCTGAAACCAACAATGAGTGTGACTCAGAGTGAGAGTGAGACTTTTGGAAGTCCACATAATTGTAAACTGAAACTGTGGCTTGCTGGTAAAAACACAATTGTCATGGAGAAAGGTGGAATAACTTAAAGCAAAAGACAGACAGGAAAATGTAACCCTTTGGTTTTGTATAAGAGGATTTGAAGAAAGTATTGACGTACTTCAGTTTCATCAATCGTGCAGACAAAATTCTATTGTGAGCTGTCAAAAAGAAAAAAAAATACACAAAACACAATAACAACACTTCTGCAGCTATCACACTGCACAGTTACGTGTAAAGTACGTGTAACTAGTTTTTGAGAATGTTATCTCATCAGTAATTATCAAGATAAAATTGTATGCTAAGCAAATTTTGATATGAAGACCATGATAATTATAATCAACACACACCTTAGGTCTTGACCCGTATATTCTACTGGACTGAGAGCAGGTTGTTGCACCAGAGTTGCAGTAGAGCTGCTGTCTGCGTTGAACCATTTAAACATGATACTGTTATTCTATCATTCAGTTCTGGATATAAATTTGTCTTGCAACAGGAAACCCTGTTCAATGTGCAAGCCACTGTTTTGGCAGTTAGACCAGAATATGTTACACTAAGCTGCTGTTGAATAGAGCCGTACTAGCTTGGCTTGCAATGTTTGATGAACGACTGTCAAACATTCTTGAAGCCTTGGGTTATTTTCTTTTTGTACCGCACTTCAAGAATGAGTCAGTCCCCTGAATTGTTCTAGCAGCTGGACAGGAAGCCTCTTCAGGAAAATGCAAGATGGGCGGGGTTCGATATCCTTTGTTACATCTTTTCACATGTGGTCAATATGATTTTTTTTTTCTGCAAGCCTTCATAATTTTTTCCCCCTGTTGTTTACACTGCGGATAGCTCAGTGTAGGCCTGAGGTTTAAAATGCTGTGGTTGTCCAGGTAACATGTTAGCTCTTTTGTTATTATAGCTAAGCCTGAAGTGGCTGGTGGTTTGAAGCTACTACAACCCCTAAATAGCACAAGTAATAAAGCTCAGTATGTAAATTTGTTATTTGATTCCCAAATGAATGGACAACACCGTAAACAAATGTTTTTTTACATTGTTTACCTATGCAAATGAGCTGATGCATGTCCTCATTTTTAAAAAGTTATCGAAGGGTCATCTTTAAGCCTTTGGTCTTCTATCATTGTGAGCTTTTTCTTAAATGATTCAGTGATTCTTTATAGCAGAGTACCATGTTTAATCTATAAACATTGTGGTCAGTCTGTTGACTGTGAAGAATGATGTTTTTACTCGGAGAATACTGTACAGTAAATTGAAGTTATTTCAATGATGATGTAATAATATTCTAACAGAGGCAAGAGGATGGAGATGAGGAGCCAGAGAGGAAAAAAGCTTCACTAGAGGAGACTGTGGAGGAGAGGCACAGGTTGGTTTATCATCACACCACACACAAATATGCCAGTTTGTTGTTGTTGTTTTTTTTAAATACACATTTACATAAACACACATCAAGATCTGTTCAATCATAGCTCACCGTTGCTCGCCCGTTAAGCTGAGGCTTTTTCAGCTGCACAAACGGAACTGAAACTGATATGCAAGTACATCATCAGAGCTTTTATCTGCCCTCTATCTGAACACCATCTACTTGTAACACCGTGCATGTCATGCAGTGTTTACACTGGACTCGATCACAGCCTTGTGCTATTAGCTGCTCAAATATCCTGCAGCTTACACGACTTAGTGTGTTAGTCGGTAGGAAGAAGCAGCCATCTTTCCTGTCCTACAGGACCTTTTTCCATTGTTTATATTTAATGACTGTGCACTGAGGGAGTGCCTCTGTATTTCCTCCAGTCCAACAGGACAGCTCTCTGTCATGAGAATGAAAATAGCTGCAAAGTTAAAGGGCTAATTTAGACATTTGTGTGTGAAGAGAGTTGATCGTTCTTGAATGTACTCTTGTTTTTTTTTTAATTTGTGTTTTGCATACATCTGTAGCAGAGTGTGTAATGTATCTTGTGATTGGTATTAAAATTTCATGAGGGATCAGATTCCCAAACTGTGACATGATAGAACAAAACAATCCATGTTTGTCCTAAAATGAGTCATATTAAGATTAATGAAAGATCCACAAATGAGATGTCGAAATAGATCAACTGTGTCCCTGTGTGTTATCTACCGCACATTCCTCCAGACCTATTCCACAAAAGACCAAATGCACCATGCAGATTTTCCTGCCACATCTTGTTAAGTGTTGTTACGGCTGCTGTTTTTTTTGTGTGTCTGTGGTTTGTTTTTGTTTTTTTTTTTTAAAGATATAAATATATAAATGAAATTAAAGGAAGTTCAAAAGCCTCTAAAATAGAGGCCTACATGTTAGTACTAATCATCTCTGTGGCTGGTGTGTAAATGGAAAGGCTGATTGTGGTCTAGAGTTATTTTTACTGTGCTGAACGGGGCAGGTAGCTCAATATCAGTGTAAACATTTGAACACTCTGCTGCTCATCCTCCCCAGTCATAGTTCACCTCTCTAAACATTTTTGAGAGGGCCACACTTGGGTCAGTACTCTGAATTTGTCACTGGATCTCTTTGATGCCACAGTGTGCTTTAAGTGGAAACGTGTAAACATACTCCAAAGGGTTTGACGTATCAAGCTAAGAGACGGTTGAGAGAAAAAAGGAGTGGTGTCAACCTTGGACGTCAGAAAATGTACACATACAGTCCGTTTATCTTTTTTTGTATGTCCTGCTATTGGTGGGACTTAACAGTGTCACTCAGCATCTGTTTGTTTGTACAACACTTTGCTCTATAACAAAATATCCTGACATTATGGCCGATGTGGCGTGAAATTTGGTTTGGATATTAGTGGGCCCCAGTGTTTAGTTCCCCCATCAGGTCAAAATTTCCTCTTAAACTAACATGTTGGACCATGACAAGATATCTAAAAACCTAATGGCTTGACATCTATTAAATTTGTTGTAATATTATCTTAATGTTTTTGGTGACCTTCCCTTTGCTGCCAGATTTTTGAAATTAGCACCTCAGCTTGCTCTCCAGAGAACCTTTGTCCATTTTGCTCATACTGAGGCTAAATTATCAAATTTGTACAGAAGATAATGTCCAGATTGAAAGTACATTTTCTCTGGATATTCATGGTCCTCGCGGGATGAAACTTGATATTTTTTATGATTCTCTGGCCTTTGCTGTAGTGCCACCCTTACACCCAAAATTCATACTTGCACACAATATACACCATAGCTCATAGATCAAGACTCTAGCTGAATAATTTCATGCTTCTTGGAGGAAGAACTGTTTGGAAGTACAGTAGGTGATTCCATGACCTGTTGTACCACCGTATAGTTAGATTTTTCCTCCCTAGTGGAAAGCTCTTGAGAAATTTGATACCACAAATAGCCTATGTTGTTTATTTCAACCAAAGCAAAAGTATTGTGGAGTGTAATCAACATAGCACTTCACTAGCAGGGCTTTGTTTTTTGAGGACTGGTCCTCCTCTCCACTCAGTTTAGAGCTAATTGATTTTTGTAAAGTAATTCAATGACTTTATTAGAGAGACACAGTAGATAGATGACAGATAATGAGGGTAGAGGGAGAGATTGGGAATGACATGCAGCATATCCCCAGTCGAATGTGTACCAGGGACACAGTGCTGCAACTAAGGATTATTTTCATTACCAATTAATCTGTTCCATTAATCGATTAGTTGTTTGAAAATGTTAATCACCATTTCACCAACTTAACATGTCTTTGTCCCAACCGACAGGGAGAAAGAGAGGTTTTGATAAGTATTTGTATATTTTTCTTTTATAATCATTTTAGACAACAGCATTTGTATTATTATAAAATCACATGATTCTATTAAGGGCCAATAATTGATGATTTTTACCCAGGGCAGTAATAGCATCGGCAATATCTCAGACCCGTTGACACCAAATGAGTCAGAGTTCAGTCTTGGACAGGCGCCTGATGGGTACTGAAAACTCAAAGCTAAGAATCTCAATGTGACTCACAGTTTGCTGTCAGGGCATCGACAACCATGGATGTTGTTTTTTTTTTTTTTCTCTTAATTCCATTTGTTTTATTATAGTGACAGTGTTTCAATCTGTGTCATATTTATATTACCCGGAAGATTTTGTTTCACTTCCAATAAATTCAATAAAGTGGCTTTTAAAAACACATTTTATTGGATTTATTGTGACTGCTTTAGACAGTTTTCAATGCTGTCTTACAAGATAACCATGTGTGGCCAGAGGACATAACAAAATTAGATTTCAGACATTTACAAGGGCAACATAAGTGGAATAAGAATTTAATAGTGAGATGGATAAAAAACATATTCCTCTGCTGACACAGCCCCTTCGGGAGAGATTCGGGAGGCATAGAGAGAGATGTGTGAACTAAGACTGGACTTCCCTCAGCCAAAGGCAGAACATGACCAGCATTCCTGCCCATACCCATACAAGGCATTGGTCTGTCTGTTGGCAGCAGGGGTGTGATGAATGTATCAAGAGCGTACCCACTCTAGCTTCATCACAAATCCACGTTAAGCTCAGAACAGCTGATAACTCTCTCGGTTTTGTGCTTGGTCAGACAATAGTTCACCTCTGCCTCTCGACCCTCTGTGTAATCTGCAGAGATGTCAGCTAAGCTTGCCAAGAATTCCCCCTGTTCGGAGACGTGACGAAAGACTGAATAATTTAACATCAAGGAAAGCATTCCTCAGCTGTTTGCTGCTCTACTAAAGTCTTTGCCCAAGAGCAGGTGGAACATGTTAATCAGACGTGTCCATAGGAATAAAGAGGGACATTATTCCCAACCTCCTCTAGACATTAGATGTGCAGCTGTGTAGGGATTGCAGATGGTCTCTTTAGTCCTTTTAGCCTGCGGTGGAATGTATTTGCCTACACTGCCACCTGCTGGAGATCAATAAGTGCGTTGAATAAAGAGTGAGGACTGATTACGTATCATTTACCATCTTTTTACTCTCTTATCACTCTTACCACTCAAAGTACTCACATTTTTCTGTCTCTCTTTCCTCAGAGAGCTGAAACTGAGGAACTATACTCCAGAGGATGAAGATCTGAAGCAGAGGCAAGTCCCCAAGGCCAAACCTGCATCAGGTGAGAACTCTACTATCTATCATGAACACGCTTTGGAGAAAAACTTACTCAGATGATTTTGGCTTCACAGTTTGTATTTCTTGGGTTTATTCATTTATAAGATGAAATTTTAATATCATACTTTATTTATGTCGCCTGCAGGAAGATCAGAGCACATGGTTAGAGCACCAGGACAGCAGTCCTTGAAATTTGCTCCTCCTGCTATGATCTTATATCGTTTATGACTGATGACAAATGTTCTTTGTTTGCAGTGGAGGATAAAGTAAAAGACCAGTTAGAGGCAGCTAATCCAGAGCCCATTATTGAAGAAGTGGTGAGTACTCCCCTCTGTCTAAATGTCATTTCCTCTGCTGAAGTGTAAGTTGTTGCCATATTCAGCTGTTTTCTCTCCTCAGGATTTGGCTAACCTTGCCCCAAGAAAACCAGACTGGTAAGACCATTCTGAAAATTAATTTCCAGCCTGTACTGTGCATAAAATCTAGATATAATTAAAATAATTTGTTACTGACATTCTAATTCTTAATCTAGGGATCTGAAGCGCGATGTTGCAAAGAAACTGGAGAAGTTGGAGAGGAGAACGCAGAGAGCCATCGCCGAACTCATCCGTTAGTACTTTCCCATTCTTACGTCCTATCGCTGAATTTTCTTGATGCTGCAGAGACAAGCGTGTCTGAGCTAGGCGAGAATATTAGGTTAATTGCTTTGTGGTTTCCAGACTCCACAGAAGCTTGAAACCATCAGATAACATAAACGGTGCGATCCCTCAACTGATGTGTGATCCACATTCTAAAAATAGGCACAAGGTTTTAGGAGAATGCAAAACTGGTTTAACCACAAGATGAGGTTTTCCCTTGTTTTCAATGTGAAACTGTGATTAATCACTGGCTCATTTAACAAGCATTAAGAAGTTCAGGTAGCCATGTTCTGTATTAACATGTATAGTTATAATAAACCAGTTAATATGTCTGGCCTCCTGACTCCCATCAAAGAGTTCATAGTTGCATGTAAACATACACAAACAATCATTCCTTTAACTCGGACAATATTCCAGCTACATTTTGTGGTAAATAGAACATGGTAGCTGTATTTATTATCACTATAAATGACATATTTTTTATTTCCTTGCATTAGAAGTAACTCTGCAGCCTGCCAGCATACTGTATGATCTTTGGGCAGGGCATCACAGATTTCTGTTACTCATAGCAACAGGGACAATTAATCACAGGTTGTCAATGGTGCATGTTATCAGCTCAACCTGAATCAGCAAGAGTATGTGCAATATCTTCACGCGTAGAAACATAAATATTGATTGATGGATGCAGTGAAGTGAAGGAATAAATCAGATTGACAGTGATTGATTGTGTGTGTCCAGGTGATCGTCTCCGAGGCAGCGAGGAGGAGCTGGCTGGAGCAGTGGGAGCAGTAGGAGCAGAGGAGGGAGACTCGGACTGAGATCTGACAGATGGGAGGAAAAAAAAGGAGACTACAGTGTAAGAGTGGAACACCACAAGGATGAATTACTGGGAGTGTGCTGTCACATCTGTTGTGCTCGGAGAGATGGCAGCTTTGATCGCGACAGGAAGTGGTTTTCTGTCAGGTCTTTAGATTCCCTTTGTGAGTCCTACCTTGTGTCATTGTATCATTACATAGGAATATGTAATGATATAATCTGTATATGTGGTTGGTGGTGCATTGTAAACAGCCAATGTAACCTTGATATTTTGTCGCTGTATTTTTTTATATTTCAAGTAAAATAATGGGGTTTTTTTCAAATGCCTTTTGATTGTCTTTTTTTAATGGGTAGTTTGGTCGCTGAGCATCCAATAAGAGAAAAAACACTTTTTAAATACATCATATTTATTCAGAAAATTATCTGAAAACTCACTCTCTAATCATCATTAAGTGACCTCTAAGCACTCATGGTAGTTACTGCAACATTAATGTCTTGCTACTATTGAATCAAAACAATTTTTTTTTGATTCAATGGGTGATAAATAGAGGAACAATGATGAACAGGTAACAATAAGCTGTTTTTGGTATGACATTCATGAGTGATATCTATTGCAAGCACCTAAATACCTGTTCTGAAATGAAACAATCCTATTCTTTCACAATAAAGTGCATCTTCTGTCCACATAGGCCCAACTGCCTCCTCGGTGAGGAGGATATTGCACAGTTCATATCACTAACACAAGGCCACCTGCTCGCTTCAACAGCTTTCATATTCTCAAGCATTCAGTCACCGTTCTTCTGATTTTCACTTGAACTACACAAATATGTGACTTTAAAGGTGTCATTGAAATGGTTAATAGCCCATACTTAAGCTACAAACAGATCCTCCTACACACTACAACCCTCAAAAATATACAATATTGGAGATGAAGCTCACAAACTACAGACATTTATAGCAAGATGACTACTACTGCAAAAGCCCAAACTGAAGTGTTGATATTGTGGAAATTGTACTGAACCCCTTTGATGCTGTTTTATTTAAACACTGGTGATCAGTGAGAAAAGCCTTGAGGTTTGATAACTCCTGGATTTTGGTATTTAATTAATAGAAACAGATATTTGAGGTTAAAGGAAGCATCAAATCTTACACTGTGGGGGGAGGCAGAGGTTGTTTTGGCACTCAGTGTGGAAGAATAAATACTCCTGCATGCAAATTAGCTAATGATAAAGAGTTATCACTTGTCAGAAGCAGAAAATGGCAAGGAGGAGGCCAATAGTCTCAAAACCAAACACAGACCTCCACAGATTTAGCCCTTGAGCAGGATTGCTGTTGACCTGTTGGTACTTGTGATTAGTTGGTAGGATGGGTTATAATCTGACTTGGTGCATTTATGGCTTCCTGGTGATCACTGGGTACAGGAAGTGGCTGATTCAAGGCTGTCAGTCGCACTGCCCTCCACCAGATTCTATCTTCCTGGCTGCAGGACCTAGCTCCACCTTGCACACCCTCTGAGCAAACTTCAGTGAGCACAATGTCTCTCCCACGTTACTCTCCAGAGCAGAGACCTATAGTAAAAAACAAAATCAGGGTCATAACAAGGAACAATGGAGATTTACAGATGTAACTTACTGCAAATATGTCTGACTTCTGAGGTTATAAATCAATAAATTTGGATCAGTAATCTTACCTGCACCACCATGGCTGTCTTGCTGCCTTTGCCCAGGGAGTCTTGTAATAAGTATGTAAGGCGGGAGTTCCTGAAAGGGATGTGAGTCTGCCGCGCCCTCAGTGCCTGAATGACATCTCCCAGTGCCAGCAGGGAGCGGTTGATATTCTGGGCCTCCTTCAGTCTCTCTCCCTCTGCACCAGACTTCCATACCCTCTCTGAGCCCGCCAGGTCGACCAGGTTCAACTTGCCTGACGAAAGAAAAGCAAGTTGTAATGGTGAAATGATGACGATACTAACCTCAGACCTTCCGACACTTTCTCTGATGCATGTGTGGACTGACCGGTGGTTTTGGACCCGGTGGCAAGGTCAGTGCCCTCGACAGTGATACAGAGCAGAGCATGGGAGCGGGAGCTGTGCTGGTTCATCTGAGTGCCGAAGGTGATCCTGTTCCGACGGGCTGTGGCTAAAAGCTTTACAAAAACAAAAATATGTCACATTAATGTAATGATTTATTCTTACATTGAACCATACAAATCGTTTTCAAACACTTTGGTCCAACGTTTGTCACCTTCTTGATGTGCTGAAAGCTCTTAACCTCAACGACCCTGAGGCCCGGCACATGCAGCTGTCCTGTTCCGTCTGGGTTGATTTTAATGTCCAGTTTCTCACCGTCCTTACTCAGAAGGTCTCTGAGAGACAAAAAAAACCCCAAAACACTGTCTAGTAGCACTAACTTGGAACATGCAGGATAAAAAGGTTATTCAAAAAAAGGCGCAGCCTACCTTAGCACTTCGTTGTAGATCTCCACAGAGCTGACAGTAACAGTGTAAGACCACATGTCCTTCCTCTCCTCAATCTCACTGAAGAGATGTTTCAATGCTCGCTGGTTGATGCCTGGGTTCTCCACACTGCCCTATAAATCAAAAGATACTTAGCCTGCAGTCTACATTATGGGCCAAATACCTGTACGGATATGTACAGTGCTAGAATAACTCATTTCTTCCATCACTTTATGACTGTTTAACTACTGTAGTGAGTATACCTCCATGGTGTAAGTTTTTCCAGAGCCAGTCTGTCCATAGGCAAATATGCAGACATGGTAGCCGTCGATGCAGGAGGTCACAAGAGGCTCAATCTCCTGAAAGACCTGAGAACAGCAAATGTGGGTTTAGAGTTCTTGTTACGATTCTATTTCCTTTATACATTGATCAGTCTTACTACCTCTTCCTGTGTGGCCTGTGGATGGAAGACCTTGTCCAGTTCAAAGATGCGACTCTTTCCTTTGTTCAGCACAGTGAGAGAGGACTCGTTGTTGGGGTCTGTCGTCACCACCACGGACTGGCCCTCCTCGCGCTGGTCCTCCTTCAGCACAGGCTTCACACGACACAGCACGCGGATGTTGCCTGAAAGCAGAGGTCCCGGTTAACGACATAGAATTTTATTTTCTGCACTGAACTTGATCTCTTCTCTCTCTGCATACCTTTAAGCTCCACCAGCTGCTCATGGTACTTCCTGCGCAGTGCAACCTCTTTCCTGTATTTCTCTAGAAGATCTTTGTTGGCTTCAGACATCTCACTGATAGCTGCTGAAATCTGCCAAAAAAAGGAAGCAGTGAAAGCTGTGGGAAACACTGGGTTTGTCAGTGTGGTCAGAATTGTCTTTCTTATAAATATAGGGAAGCAAGACATGAAGTGATGTCATGCTGATTACCTGTTTTTTTGCTTCATTTATAGCTGCCCCATAAAAATCGGAGAAGTTTCGAACCTGGCTCCTCAGGCTGGCATAGTCTGTTTTCATACAGCGCAGGGTTGGGGGGAGCGCTGTCAGACGCTTTTGTAAACCTGCAGAAAGAAAAACTTATGTAGTATCATGTTCGAATAAAGTTTTGACTCAATAAATGTATTTAAAGTGTTCCGTTTTCTTGTGTTAAGAAACCATAATCCTTTTATTATTCGGTGTAACTCACTGAAGAATTGGTCCTGCAGGTTCTGAAAGTGTTCTGCTGAGCAGGAGGCAGCAGCCTTCACAGCCTCCTCCTTCCTCTCCTCCAAATGACCAATCTCCTTCAACAGTTCCTCTCTCAGTTTACTGATTTCTTGCTCGTACGCTGCAATCTGTGAAAGTTTCAGCACAGCAGTTTGTCAATCTGTCAGTTTGACTGGTCCAATCTGTGCAGGATCAGCTCCGTAATGAGCTCATCTGTCAATGAAATCGATCCAGGTTGTGAATTTGCAGGAGCAAAGTGGAAACTTCCTCCTTGTGCCTTTGATTTTTCTCTGCTTTGATCATCTGTTCTCTCAACAGGGTGTGGTTTATTTACCCCTCTGGATTCTTTCAATTCTGCCTCTTTCATTTTTTTAATCAGAATTGATGGCATCAGGAGGACCATCTGGTAACTGGCGTTTGTTGCCAGTCCTCTTGCATCTCAGTGGCCAGCATCCAGCTAATAATTTGTGCAGTGAGTCATATTTAGCATTATTATGGAGAAGTATTGCCAGAATGACAAATGATGCTTCACCTTATTGCTGCCTGGAATATGTTACTTAGCTGGTAGCACAGACAGTTATTTACATCTAAAACAAAGGTCCACTAATATATTACTCCAGTATGAACTGTTTGTTTTCACTTTCAATCTGCTTTTGTAGGTGTGCACTGTGTCTGTATACATGTACTTCTGAGCAGATATGACAAGTAATAATTCACACCAGACTTGTTTAGCATCAATTCTGGCGGCTTCCCTTATTACCTTGTGCTGCAGATTACAGCTGTATTCATCTGATTTCCTGATGTGTTCCTCCAGCTGTTTGCACCGCTCATTCTGATTGGACAGCTTTTCGGATAGATGCTCGTTCCTCTGTCTGGCTTTACTCAGCTGCTTTAATGTGGCAGGTGATTCCACCTCCACAGTCTGGGTGACATACTGAGAGAGAAGAGACATCTGATTGGTAAACACAAAAATGAAGGTGGTAATGTGCGTCAATTTCCTTCTTCCTAATAACCTTCAGTGCATTTCCAGTTGACATATCTTGATCTCAAATGCATCAAAAAGCTGATTTTAAAATTTTACTGACATCTCAAATGTCACTCTTTGCCATTCAAACCAATTTCATTTTAATATTAGAATTACCTTCACCGCCGGCTCCTTGCCTCTCTCTCTGTCCAACTCCAGCTGAAGCTCCCTCACTCTGTCCTCTCGCTTCCTCAGCTCCTCTCCTCTCCTCCATTCGCTATGTTCGCTCTGTCTCTCCAGGTGTGACAGCTGCTCAGCACGCTGTTGTAGGGACATCTCCAGCTGCTGCACCCTGCTCCGGAGGTTCTCGTTCTCCTAACAGAGCATATAAAACAATATACATTAAAAATGTGTCTTTTGCAGTCACAAAGGGGGGGCCTTGGTAGCTTTCAGCAGTGCCTGTGCGCCTCACCTTGATGAGCATGGTGCTAGACTGGGAGGGGATGGTTGTCAGTTGCTGCAGGAGGCCTTGAGTAACAGTTAGGCTCTGTTTCAGACTCTCGTTCTCCGCTGACAGACACAGCACCCGTTTCTCAGAGTCTGTGGCCCCCTGAGGACATACAGCATGAGATGAGCTCCAGAATGAGAGATGCATCAAAACCAAAACACTTTGCCAAAAATCCCTACAAATATATCCTCATAGACAGAACATGAAGTGTTGCTTCCTAAAGTTTAATTTACAGCATGGCATTTCATTCAGTGGGCGCATGAGTACACTGTGGCTTCTTTGCTGATAATTTGAAAAAGTGACAAACACTTGATAAATGATTAAATCAATAGTTCACAGCGCTTACGGTGGCAGTTCTCAGTCTTGACAGCTCCTCCTCGCGCTCCTCGATGCAACCCTTGAGCTCATCAATCTGTGCGAGAAATTAGAACTGTTTAAAATGTGATAGTAGACATGTTTAAGTGATATACTGTGATTCTGTTTAACATTTAGAAGAATACATGTAATTGTGAAAATTATGACACCTGCTCTTTCCAAATACATCTGGGCATGAAAATTATACATGTAATAATACATTCTGACACAATCATCTCTGTTTTTATTATTATTATTATTTTATGGATTTCTGGAAGAACATTTTTGGAATTAAATTGAATATGCAGCTGCCCACCTGCTGTTGGAAAGCCACTATACGAGAGTGTCTGTCTTTTTCCTTCTGCTCCAGCTGTGAGTGCAGCAGACGGAGTTCTCCTCTCAGCTTACTCCTCTCACCCTGCAGGCCATTCAGAGACTCCACCAGCCTGTGGACCCCGGCGTGTGTACCTGCATCACTGCTACACTCACCTGGTGGACATAAAATAACAATCATCAGCCTCTTCATCATCAGTTGCAATATAACTGTAGTCATATTCTGTCATCTTTGGACCCATATTCATATTAGGCCACCCAGAAATAGTGCCAGCTAATATCCTTTCAACTTCCTTTGACCTGTTTTTTATATGTAGGCTTTCAGTTAAGACCAATTTCCACAGTGTGCTTAACCGCTTGCATGTGTGTGTGTAATATTAATGAACATTAAGTATGCACTTAAAGCTCTTTCACGCACCACGTAGTCACCATGCATTGCCGTGAAGTTAACATCATCATTGCCGTGTTTCCACTCTCAAGTCTCCAGGGCAACGTTACAGACCTATATGGCATCACTCCAGCTTCTCACGTGCAGCCTGGCTCCAGTGCAGAACCATGATTCACATCTATAAGATGCAACAACCTGTTAAAACTCCCTTATAGTTCAAACAGGAACGTGAGCAGCATGCCCCACAGCATTTTAATCACTTTCTTCTTTCTTAATGATTTATCAGGCTCTGTCACCTCTCATTTTCATCGCAGGGCTGCTAATTTTATCAACACACTGTATCAGGTTTGCTGTGTCACAGTGGTGCAGGAAGTGGCGGTGTTGTGGTCGTGCCAGGAAGAGCATGCACATGGAGGAGAGGCTGCAGCTGTGTATCAGGGGTGCGGATAGAAATGTGCATGCAAGAAATGTGAAAAGTCAAAGGCATTGAGAAAGGCTTTTGAATTTAAAAAAAAAAAACAGCAACATGAAATGGTGCAATAAAGCTTATTTTCTTTATCTGAAAAACACAACGATAAAGATAAAAGTAAGCTTGGGATTTCTTGTTACTTTCTTGATAAATGACTACTGAAAGGAGCACCAGCCTTTCATTCAAACAGATCAAATACAGAACAGAAGATCACAACACGGTCAACTGGTAGCTGTGACAATTTTGAAGAGGCAAAGCAACACTTCTACACTTAAAGGACAGGTTCTCATTTTTTCAAGTCTGTCTTAAAACAACACTCAGGTGCCAAAATGAACATTGTTTTGCTTGCTGTAATCATTCCTTCTGTTCATACTGACCATTAGAGGATCCCTTCCAAATGCTCTTAAGTGATGAGGGACAAAATCCACAATCCTTGTTTGGTGCAAATATGTATTTAAAAGGTTATCTGGAATTAATATGAGGCATCTGCAGTCTGAATTAGTCAATTAAAGTGGATATTTTTCACAGTTACAGGTTTTTTAGCAAAAAAAAGTCCCTCTTTGTGTCTTAATAGATAGTGTTTTCCCATTCAGCTGCAGTGGAAGGACTGTACCAAAAAGAGGGAATTTGGCACTAAAAAGACAGTAACTTTGAGAGATATTGGCTTGATTTGACTAATTTGGACAGCTGAAGCCTCATATTAGCTTAAAATAAACTTTTAAATACATCTTTGTGCAGAAGGAGGGCTGTGGAATGTATCCCCCCCATCACTTACACTGAAAGTGCATTAAGAAGGGATCTTTTAATGGCCAGTATGAACAGGAGGAATGACTACAGCAAAAACATGTGTCATTTGGGCACCTGACTATTGTTTTAGGGAAGACTTGCAAAATTGTGACCCTATCCTTTAAGACCAGCACGTTGCATTACAGTAAACGAACAAACCTAATGGCCTCACAACACTGGGACATGGACCCCGGGCTATTTTTAGTCCAACACGAGTACACGTGGCGCCTACCATGTGCCAGACCTTGTAAGTGCATTTGCGAGGAATAAAACAGCACTCTCAGCCATGTTTTATTCATAACAGCAAGCTACAGAGTCACTATCCAAGTACCAAAGACTCTTGACACATAATCTTGTATCTGTGTCCTGCGACTTATGAGTGTTAGTATGCATGAGGTCCTCCACTCAAACACACCTACACCGTGAGATGTATACAGCCTGGCTTGGTCTGGTCATCATACATATTGGTGTATATCTCTGAGGCAGCATCAGTCAGCCTAAGGACAGGAATCTGATCTGTCTACAGCTTCACAGAGTCATACACTTGTCAACATACTGTGAATATGCACAGAGACAGAATAGAGCCCTCAGGTCAGAGAACCATCTGGTCAAATCTGGGACACAGCAGACACCAACATCTTGCCTAAAGCTTTGAGGTCAGCGGCAGCTGCACAGTGTTAGTCCGGCCTCTGTGACACCACTAATGCCAGCTTGACTTACACCAAAACCCTCATAAATCTAATCAGTCTGCTCCACAGCTCATGACTTTATTCTTCTATAAAAAAAGGCCCCCACATAGAAAAAAACCCCACAATGGAAAAACCACTTCACAGGAAGTGAACCACGTAATAAACTGTCTTCAAAACTGATTGCTCCCATGAAATAAGCAAAAGGATTTCCCAAACCTTAAAGGAAAACAAAAAACTTTCCCATATCTATTACATAACCCTGTGGATATACACCTATTATGACAAGCATGTTCAAGTGGCTTCCTTTATTCATTGTCCTCTTAATCCATGTTCCTCTATCCATCAAATGATCTCATCCAGTCTGAAGTCTCATATAATAAATCTACCTTTACTCCTTGTACAATTTTCTGCTCCTCATTTCTGTGAGCTTTCATTAAACCAGCCTATGACCTCTATTTCTCTTTGTTTTTCATCATTCTCAAACCCACCATATGGAAATCACACCCATCCATCTTGCTCCATAATTTCCCCCTCCCCCATTACTTCTTCCCTTTCTCCTCCCCCTCTAATAACCTTCTCTTTCTCCCTCACCCTCGCTCAGTGGGCTGGGGGTCTGTTGTTGTGTGATGGCCTCCTCCAGGTTGCTGATGATGCTATTCTTGTCCCTGAGGCGCTGGCGGTAGGAGGCTCGCAGGGCCTTCATCTGGCGGCGGTGCTGGACACGGTGCCTCTTCAGCTGGACACGGTACTGGTCGGCTTGCTGCTGCAGCTGCTGGAAGTGTGAGTATTGCTCCAAAAAACTCAGCAAGTGGGACATCACCGCCACCAAGGGAGACTCTGTCAACTGTGCGGCACAGAAGCACACACACACACACACACACACACACACACAAAGTTTAGTCACACTGCAGGAGCTCCTATTTGGGGAGCTTCTGATTTATGTCGCTGTTCCCGCAGTGTGTGAACAGCTCAGTCAGGGTGATGACACAGTTTTGATACCTTTCCAGTTGTTTCCAGCTGAACTTGGGAGGCTCTCCTCTTCTCAGCCTCTTGCTTGAAGGACAAAAAAGCAGCCAGAGGAGTGCATGCTGGGATGTCAGGGCCATCTTCCTTGTCTTCATCACTCATAGACATTTCATCATTGTCACTGCTACTGCCTGGATGACAACAAATGACATAAACAAAGAGTAAAGGAATGCATGAATTATATATCAATTAGTGGGGAAAAAATCCACATTTTATCCATTGTATCATTTTTCTATATCATACAACAGCCCTTATGTTGGACTATAAATATTCTGCAATGTTATCCGAGCACTCACTTGATTCACTAAAGCGAGCATAAGCCTTTTTTCCCATTTTGAAGCTGTGGCCATCTTTCCTCCTGCTCCCTGTTTCCATGGAAACAGCTCCTGGCTCCTGAGCACAACCACATACATGAGGGTCAGACGGTAACACACACACTCACACTAAATATTTACACATTGCATACATAGACATGCACACAGCTGCATACAATGACTCTCTCCATTTGGATATCCTTTATAAGTTTTTTTTGTTTTTTTTAACTGTCAGACAGTATATGACGCATGCATGTTCCCCTGTAAAAAAATGTTTTTCTGACAGAGGATCCCCTGAGGCTGGACATGATGTGGCTAGACATACGTCTGAGGAAGCTCCACACGCCCCTTCCAAGGCTTCATCCTCCTCCTTCTTAAAGACAGTGTAGAAGATGTAGACTAAAAGGGAGTAGAAGGCATACATCTCCACGCTGTCCAAGAGTCCCTGTAAATGACAGTTGCACTCAAAAATCACATAGATCCTCACATTACTATGACACCTGAGACTTAATGATACTCAAATGATACATGATGATAAAACTGGCCTCGATACACATCTGCAGAGGTTCAACATTCCTTTCCTTTTTAACCATCACTCCATACAATCATGCATAATGATCTTTTTTTTTTTTTTTACCTTATCACATATCTTCTCTTCTCAGGCGATGACAATCTGACATTCCAGTCATTTGTGTTCCCCTCCCACACTCCATTTGTTTTGTCACTGATAAATCTTCCCATGCAGCTCTTTTTCTAAGAGCCACAACAGCATCCCTAAACCTTGAAGCTCCTGTGTGAATCCCTCTCTGCCGTTCTCTCTCCTCCCCTCTCTCCTCCTCCTCCTCTCCACTCTGCTCCATCTACAGGCTGCAACTGCAGCGAGCATGCTCAGTGCAGTTTCCCGATCCGCTGCAGTGGTGGGGTGACAGATGCAGAATGGAGATTTGGATGCTAATACCAGCAGCCTGAGCCAGAGCTAGATGATATGTGCCAGTTCTTAGGTGCTAATATATGTACTTGCAAACATCTCAGTGTTTGCAGGTACTATAAGTGCAACAGTAGGACAGTTGAACAGAAGCCAAGAGATCTTTAGAATGTAATGAAAAGTTGCATGAGTGATTATTCTGTTAAACAATTTATTCAAGTTATGTTGACTTTCTCTTCCTTTAGAGAGCCTTATCAGTTTTATTTTACATCAACAAAAAAAGGAATAAATAAAAGTACAACATCGAAATGTGATATTTTTAAAAACGTTAAAAACAAAGACATTAACTGTATGATGAATCATGACAGAAAACACAATCGGCACAATTAGCGTGATCCTTTTTTTGCACTCTAAGCTCACAGAATTATTGAATCCCTGGTCACCTGAGGTTTAACAAAGGCACTATCCCACAGACAGGCATAAAGCCACAGATCCTTGCGCGCAGACAGCAGCAAAAGTGCTGAGGCAGCTGCTCACAACTCTGAAATCCTGAGAGAGTCTGCAGTGTCCAGTGCAATTCTCTGTGAGGAATATCAATACATTACAAGGACAATCCGATGGACAAACTAAATGATAAAGATCTGGTTTAAGTGATGGTGAGAGTACAAAAAAAGGTTATTTCAGTCAACAGTAAAGCCACTAAAAACCAAGGTTATAAAAAAAGCATTGATAAGTATCAAATGGTCATGATGATGTAAAATCAAGGCCAAGAGCTTAAACCACTGCAGACATTTTAACAGTGATACTGCAGAGGCGGCATGATGAACAAGACCCAGACTCTGAGACAGCTGGATGATTTTGGAGGACAGAACACTAAAAGTGTCAGCAGAGAGATGTGTGGAGGATACAAATGGCCTATAAGTGTGTACGGCCTGGAAATGCTCACATAGAAAGTTAAAATGCCACATTCAATAGCTTAATAAATGTCACCCATGTACTTCCAGTATGACTAAAAAGATCATTGTTGCACCACAGTGACGCAGAATATCACCGTGGGATATCAGATGTAAATTGTGGTCATGTACTTTCATGCAAATGACTGGTTTGTTGGTATCTTGGTGTCTTTTTTTAAATCTAGTGCTATCATTCAAATGAAGCTTATATGATGTTCACCCAAGGTCTTGGTTTAGCAGCTACCATACAGTATATTCACATGTGGGACTTTGTAATAGCACAATACACAATTTAATTGCCTTAATGAAGGATTGTAAACGGCAGCTCCAGTTTGACTTTTCATTAACATGCTGACAAATTGACTTGATTTTGTGATATGTAATAATATCATGAAAAGATATTCTGGTTATCATGATATTCATTTTTTACATACTGCCCAGCCTTAGTTCACTGTTTATTAATAAGTTTGTATTCTGGCCTTAACCATGTTATCGTGTAGTATATATCACCTCCAATGTAGAAACTAGTGCAGCAACCAATGATTATTTTAATTATCGATCGCTTTTTTGATTATTTGTTTAGTCACTAAAACATCAGAAAATTGTGAAAAATTCCTGTCACAATTCTCTTTCCTTCAATTACTTGTTTTTTTTCCAAATGACAGTCTAAGTCCCAAAGATATTTAATTTGTATAACCAGAAGAGAAAAGCTGCAAATCTTTACAATTTAGATGTTAGAACCTGCTAATGTTTGGAATTTTTTCTTGATAATTGACTTAATAAAAATTGATGTCGATCAATTTTTAACTGACAAATCATTTCAGCTCTAGTAGGAATCACAAACAAATATAACTTAAATCTTCCTCACAAATGTCCTGAAATGTAAGTTGGGCACAAAAAATTCTGCATCTGTCCAACTGACCACTTAGTAGCATTTGACACAGTGCATGAATGAACACAGATCCTGGCAGATCATACAGGTCTCTACTAGTTTACTAAATGCTTATGTTACATCTGTCAGTCAAGTCCAACAGAAACTTGTCAAGGGCCTGCGTTGAGGCCCAACAGCCTATAGACATGAACACTTTCAAAAGCCACTTGAACATTCCCTCAGTGGCAACTGGAGAGATGAGAGGGGCGAAAGTGTTTGTTCCAGCCCCCGGAGCTACAAGTAACGGTAGGCTGAGGGCCACGCCGCCCAGGGCCCCTAAAACGTTACCGGCAAACAGACACACAGTCAGGCTGCAGGACAGGGACGACAGGCCCAGACAACGAGTCAAGACTGTGAGTGCATCTGCTGAGAGCCAGTCACACAGTCCCAGTAGCAGGCAGGAGCCACACAGGAGGATATGCGCCGTGTTGCGGTCTTCGCTGAGCCACAGGAAGTGGAAGGAGACCAATGCTGGAGCCAGAACCTCGCCGGCCCACTCTGCTTCCTTCTGGAGGGAGGAGAGGAATGAGCTGGAGGGATGGAAGACGCAAAGTCCTGCAGAGAGTCCAAGGAAGAAGAGGCCTACTGAAGGAGCCCTGTGATCCTGCAGAGGGAGGTAAAAGTAGAAGCAGTCATAAAACAGCAAGCAAACATGGATTCACTGATTAATGAACTTATAATTAAAGTTACAGAGATGCCAACCATTAAGTATTCTGAACACCTATACTTATTTTACACTATAAATAAATATAAGAAGTTACTAAGGCTGCAACTATCATTTTCACTATATAAATGTCAGAAAACAATGTCAAAAACTACTTCCCAGAGCCCAAAGAGACATTTTCAAGTTGCTTTTGTTCAACCAACAGTTCAGGTGTACTATCATTTAAGAAATGAGAAGGGAGTAAATCCCAAAATTTAAGAAGTTGGAACCAGTGAACGTTTGGCATTTTTGCATGAAAAATTACTTAAAAGATTAACTTATCATCAAAATAGTTTGATAGTCTGATTAACTTTCTGTATACCGACTAGCTTAAATGACTCATGGTTTCAGCCCTAAAAGTTAAAGTTCGTAAATTACAAGATCACACATCTATATTGGCACTATACTGAATGAGTGATACCTACCTTAAAGAGTTTAGAAGAAGAGTGCAGTGCTGTGGCAGACAGAATAACATTGGAACATGATGTGATCCAGTCTGTTGCACGGGACGCCATTAAACACAATATTGGCAACAGAGAAAGTTGTTTGGCTTCTAATTAATATGTCAATGAAAGTAAACTACAACTGTATCGTGTGTGTCGGTGTGTATTTAATATGATCAGCAGATTGCAGAGCTAACTTTACATGGGAACAGCGGCGCGTTTGTTTTGACATGTGACACGTCCGGATATGCACCGTGCGCAGGCTCCAAAGGATACCTTCAAAATCACTCGTAAACTTTGCTACTGTACAAGCTGGATAATCATCACTTCTGAGAGCTCGTGATATTACTGTACTACTGCCAAAAGAGAATCGGCAGGAGCTCTGAATTCGACTGAAGTCTTGTGAATCGCTTGAAAAAAATTCTTTTTACTGTTTTGTCACTTTGTAAAGCAATTAAATTGCTTTTTGTATGAGATCTGAAAATACATTCGAATTGACTCAACTCACATACAAATTATCAAGACAATGGCGGTGATATCTTTTCCCGCTGTTTTTTAGTTGTATAGGACACAGATTTTTATTCAAAGATTTGCAGGAAACAATCATTATTGTTTGTGTGGGTTGTAATAGGTTGTAGGTTGTAATGGTGAAACCTAGAAGGACAGGGAGAAGAGAAGAAGAAGTTTACGTTTTTCGACAGTCACTGAAGGCAGCAACAGTTCGAAAAGTATGGCGGCGGAGTGTTTGACAACAGTAACAGAGCAGTGGATACGGGACAGGTTGCAATTAAAACATCCATATCTGGGTAATATTATCTTATACTAAGCGTAACATTACATAGAAATGAACAAAGTAACTTCGAGGTAAAAACACTGAAGAGTGAAAGCGTGGCGTTGAGAAAAGTTTCGATGCTGAAGCTAACGACAGCTAACAGCCGCATGCAATAACTGTCAACCTGCTGCCAACCAGAATCACTTTAATGCAGTTATACTTTTTAAACAGGTGATGTCCGCTCACTGAGCCTCCCCGGGACATACGAGGAGAAGATCAGACATCTGGGAAACGCACTGAATAACTTTGTCCGTCTGAAGTCTCTGGATCTCTCCTGCAATGCACTCATCTCTGTTGAGGTGACGTTAGGATTAAACTCTGGATGGTGTTTTGAACTGTAAACGTGTTTGTTCTACATAATTCTACGTACATGAAACTATAGCTTTCTCCTTTATTATATTCCCCTTAAGGAGCTTTAAGTTTGGGGAAAAAACACATTTTATTCCACACTATCTGAGTATTATATATTACATTCGTTATCATCTTGTTCCCAGCTTTTCCTTGAAGCTGTATGATGTTTACAATGAATGAAATATTCAAACCTAAGACTTAATCAAGTGGAAATATTGTATTATTATTTTACACGTTTCCCATATTTTGACATTTGGTATTTTAGAAACTTGCATTTAAAATAAAACTCAGTGATTTTGAAAAACGTTTGAAGAGGTTGTTGTATTGACATTATAGCCCTCTTGCTGTTAAAATGAACAAATCTGGCTCAACCACTGAAGTGAGATTATACACTCAAACACATTAATTGGATAAACAAAATGCATCTGAGAACATACCTCCCTCTACTCACCTATACACACTCAAACCCCAACAACCACATTTTTCAAACTTTTGTAGTAGGTGTTGTTGGCAGAAACAGTCACTGACATTGTTATTAATTACGATCTCTACATTAGTTAATCATTTAAGATTTATTTGGTGGGAAAAAAACATGATCTGTGAGCCATTCGTCAAAAAATTCGCCTCTCTGTAAGTATGATTAAAAAAATGTAAGTTTGATTTGAATGCCATAAGGTTTTATAGGCAAGCGCAGTTAAAAAAAAACTGATGAAAATAAATGTCAGTAAATTACAGTAGTTGTTCTTGTTCCCTGGTCGGAGTTCTTTTATTCCTGCAGAGAGGTGTGATCATCTCAGATCACACCCGTACACTCTCTCATATGCTCAACCCAACAAATATTTTTCAAACTTTTGTTTTAGGTGTCGTTGGCAGAAACAGGCATTGACATTGTTATGAACTACTCTGATGATAACAGTCGCCTAACCTCTATTGAAACTTTTTGCTTCCTCCGCAGGGGGTACAACACTTGAAAACGCTAGAGAGACTAATCCTATATTATAACTGTATACCTTCCCTCGAAGAGGTTGAAGTGCTGTTTGAGCTGCCGGCTTTGAGGGAGCTAGACCTCAGACTCAACCCACTGACCAAAAGTTACCCAGACTACCGTCCTTTTGTGGTGCATGCCATGCCCAGCCTACGCAAGCTGGGTAAGATATAGCCATGTTGCCCAGATTCTGCTCATATCAGATTAGATCAGTTTTAATATTTATGTGTATCCTCTATTGCTTTCAAGATGGCTGTTCAGTCAGAGACACTGAGCGCAAAGCTGCCATAAGGCAGTTCTCATCTGACCTTCTACCTCAACAGAAGAGCTCCTCTCTGAGTCAGGCTGCTGACCAAAGGTACACTGACTGCCGGATGCTTAACTTCAATGAGTGTATATGTTTAAATCAGTGTATTGTGTCAGCCAAAGAACACATCAAAATTTATATTAATGTTGTCTTTTCCTGCCACGTTGTACATCATACTTAAAAGTTATCAGTTCTGTCTTTGCTGTCTTGCTTGCGATTACCAGAAGCAGCGATCAGAGATTGGCTTTAGTTGACCGCTTAACCAAGAGGCTCTCTCTCCTGACTGACACTGACGATGTTGTGTTGAACTTTGTTGCGACGGATCATGAAGGCCAAAGTGAAACTGACTCAGTTCGCAAGGAAGCAGAGTCACAGTTAACTCACCAGCAGAGAGGTAAGATGTTTAAGTGTAAATGGTATTTCTCTATTTAAAAATGAAACCAGTTGAAGTTTTTCTTTCTTGTTTTTAAATCTCAAATTGTCTGGTTTTGTCTTCTGTCTCAGAATCCAGAGAGGAAGAATCAAAAGATTTTACACAACAGAGGAGCTCCACTCCAAAACTGGTAATTTTGTTTTCCTGTACATCAAACACTATCACCATCACTACTGGTACATTTGCATTATTATAGAAATCTGCTCTTTTTTTATTTAGGAAACTGCTAAATCCATCCTCAGGTATCCCCGTTCAAAACATGGTACGTTTGCAAAGTGTCTTTGCTTCTCCCTGTAGAGAAAATCACTTGGGTGATTTTGGTACATGTTGGTAGTCTATCTGGAGAGACGTAATAGGTGCAAATTAGTACATGGCAGAGTATACAGAAAGCCCCCCTTCTAAAGAAAAAAATTCTATTTCTTGTAATAGTTAAATTAAGATGAATAAATGTCAGTAGTTGTTCTCAATTCAGTGTCCTTTCATTTCTGTTGTTAACAATATGTAAAACCACCAGTAGGTGGAGATAGAAGCCAATTTATTTATTTTTTATCAATCATAAATTCATTGTGTCTATTGAAGGTGTATTAATCAGTGTTTTATTATGTTATTTGTAACCGACCAGATAACACTGAGTCCAAAGTGCCCCACATGGAGGAAACATCTAATAAACAAAACTCTACCTCATTAAAAGTGACTGAAAGACCAAAGGTGTCCTTTGGCCCCTATGTGGAGAAACACAGACCTGTGTCTGCCAAACAAAAGCAAAAGGAGTTCATCAAACAAACCAGACATGCAGCCAAGGGACATTTTACTCCTAATCCTGGTAAGAACTGAATGACAGATTTCTTTATGACTTCATAAAAAACAAATGCAACTTTCTTGGCGTGTTGCTCAATGTGTGTTTTCAACATTTTTCAAGATCAAGATCACCGTCATAATTCTTCATTTATTAATATCCGGCCACCCAGTCCTCGTCGTCCTGGTTTGAATCTGTCTGATCCCTCCAACCCCATTTTACATCCTCCACGACTGACCTATTCTAGCTTCAACAAGACAGAAGGGGGATCCAGCGTGCTGCAGCATAATGAAAAGAAAAAAAAGGTAGAAAGTTAATTCAATCTTCTAACTATTTCACTCCAAGAATTATGAATAATTTCTTCTGGCTGTTTTCATGTTTCTCTTCTGACGTCAACTTATCTCTGAATTCACCTCGCAGGGTGGTTATAGGAAACCCCTGGAGATGCTCCTCAACCTCGTCGACAAACACTGGACAGGAGAGAGATCGCTGCATCATAACAACAATTTCCTGTGTGAGTTGGGAGTTTGGTTTTGTGGAATGCGGTATCTAATTACAGGAGCCTGAGATAATGAATGTCTTCCCATCATTTCTATTTCTGGCTCTAGCACAGGCAGTCCAGATCCTCTCTATGATGGAAAGCGATATTTCCAGCCGGGAGGCCGAGGTCAGGACCTTAAGACGGGAAGCTGGTGCACTGGGCTTTCAAGCGGCTGCACGAGAGGAAGAGCACAAAATTGAAGTCTGTAATCTCTCCGCTCAGCTGGAGCAAACTCGCAGTGCAGTCGTGAGTGGATTCTATAGTTGCAACAATATATAGATCAATATCAGCTTCATAGGATCTCCAGACATATGAGCTCAGTATGTGTGTGTAATCCAACACAGGGCAAACTCAATGAGCAGCTGAGGATCGTCTTGGAGGAGAATGTTGCTCTACAAAAGCAGCTCATCAAATTAGAACGACAGTGTCTCAAGTCTATGATGAAAAGTTCCCCTGTTACTCAGATTAAGGGTGAGTGACAATCCCAGTGGGAGACACATTTAAGTGAATATTTAGCCGTTTCCCCTATAACCTGCCATACTTTGTTCTTGCACATCCATAGAGGCTCAGATGGAAGTGGAGGAGCTGAGGAAAGAGATCGAGGGGCTGAGGGAGAAAGTGCAGGAGGCTGAGAAAGTCAAGGATTTGTCAAGTATGCTGCAAGAAAGCCACAGGCAAGAGAATGCCCTCATCTAAGCAGTGGCACTTTATCTGTAACTATACACACTCAACAATGATGTAATCAGCCTGGTTGTTTATGTGATTTGTGTCTTTGTACATGCCGCAGGTCCCTGGTGGCTACCAATGAGTGTTTGCTGGCTGAACTGAAGGGAAGCGGGGAACATTAAAGAATGAGGAGATGCACACCGTAATGGATACATCAAAGCAAGACTATACTGAGCTTCAGCAACCACAGACTGTTTTCAATTAATTTGAACTTTATTTATGTTGTCGCAGTGTACATTTAATTTTTTGTACCAATTGAGTTCCCAGCACTTTTTGATAAACGTAGCGTTCATTATTTCCAAAATACAATATGCATAGGCCGCGTTTACTTGATGTAAACAGTACCGGGGGAGAGGCAATTCATTCAAGAAAGTTTGTATATAAGTGTGTGACAGGGCTGTTATGTTAACAGATGATTTTGGGGGGGAAAATGTTAGTGAGAAGATCATAATGTATTTCCTGGATCAGTGGCAAGATTGTGTCTCTTTGCTTTCTCCCCCCCCCCCCCCCCCCCCGTTTTTTTAGGTCAGTTATGTCTCCATCTGCTTTGTACGCTGCAGTGGAATGAATGCATCTAGATTCCAGCTGCACTGTGACTTTATTTATACCTCTGCCTTAGGGCTGGAGAGACACACACACACACACACACACACATACACATATACATGAACAGGGTAAATCAGGTTAGGATGTGGATGCTACATACAGTAAACTGAATGCAGTTTTCTATGTGAATGTTACAGGTCACTGGTCAGTGCGATTGGCACAATTCACAATATACCTCAACAAGCCATAAGAATATAAAACATAATATTTTGACTGACACCCTGTAACCTACTCAGCCGAGGTTATGGGGTGTTTTTTTTTTATTTTCAATAAAGCACTACAAATCATGAACACACATTAAGAGGTCTAAAGAACAAGAACAAAAACACACCGCATGCACTGGGGCACAATAGCACATTAAAAGTTATTTGAAAGAAGAAGAAGAAAAAAAAAAAAAGACAATATTGTTCGTCCACATTAAAGGTGCACAGTATTTGGCATTAAGCACAGAAAACGGATCATACTCAGGCTACTGCAGCAGACAAAAGACTATGACACACTGATAGCTGCTGGTTTTGCTCTTGATGCATGATTCTTCATCAGCTGAGGCTACAGGTCGTGTGTGGCAAGTGTGAAAAAAACACAATGTTGGAAAAATATTCTACAAAAGTATATTACTTGTTTGCAATTTTCCCTTTATCTCATACAGTATTTATAAGGATAGAATAGTAAACCCCTGCTTTTTTGTTCAGTCAAATTTGTGCCTTGGATACAGTACCACATGTTAAAGGTACTCTTGATCAACAAATATAACAGCATTAGAAGGTAGCTGACTTTGCACATGTACAAGTTAATACATATTGATCTCAAGCAATACAAGATTTTATCACGATCCCACAATTTCATTACTTTTTTAAGCAAGAAAAGTCTGTCCAGTAGTCTGTCCTCACAGCAGGCACCGCAGTTCCAATAATATACGACAGACTCAGATCATTTATATGCTCCTGAATCAAATGCAATATATACAACATGCACAAAGTACAGCAATACAGGAAACAAACATGAAGCCAGTGTCATAAATTAAGCCATGTGGCTAAAACTTTTTAGAATATACACAATCTTACCACAAATATATTAGAACTACTGTTTATGAATCTGATAAGGATAAACTATTTTAAGTAGAATGTTAAAAATACAATCTTGTACAACTGAGCTCATCTGCTGTGGTCAGAACTTCCTTCTTCAGCTGAATTCACCAATTGCGAAATGCGCGTTATCAAAATGTTTTGTGTATAGGTAGATAGTATAGGGTCTGAATAATGACAGTGTAAGAGAAAATAGAGAAATTCAGTTAAATAAATTTAGTTTAAGTGTTACAAGAAGACCCATTTCAATAATTTGCATGGTAGGATTTTTTGTGTCTTTGTTTAGCACATTTATAAAACCCAGAAGATATGCCATAAGTAAAAAAAAAAGTAAAGTAAATTGACAAAAACATATATCCTACAATATATAATATATAACAATATCCTATTCTTGGTTTGAGCTGAAGGCAAATTATTCAAATGACAGTGTGAGCTTATAAAATAAATCAACAGCAGATTTTGTAAAGACTTACAGTTGACAAGTGGGGATGGCAGACAAACAACACTGAAGATGGAATTAACAATTTTAAGTTTTCAGAAGAAACAAAGATGGATAATATCTGTCAAAAAAGTGTGCCAATTATCGTTTGAACTTCGCTAAACAAATTGAAAATGTATTTATTCGTCTAAATATGGGAGTAGAAAAATTTCCATTAAAAGGTGCGATGTTGATAATTCATCAAACTGTTGTCCCACTTCTGTTTTTCTCGGCATGTTGTTGTTCATTGTGCTCAATAAATAATATAAGGCCCTATCATAACAACAAAGCTTCAGTATTGATAGCATAGCAGTTTCTCTCATTTGTTCTCTTTGTTCAGTGTTTGGCAGTAACTCGCTATCAGACAGGAATGTACCAGCTGGTGATGACTTTGTAAAAATACATGTAAACAGTTTTCCAGTTCTCACACTTCACAAAGAGAGGAACTCAAAAAACATCTCTCTCTCTCTCTCACACACACACACATAAAATAGATGGGTGGGAAAAATATATGAAAACCTATTCTTTTGTGCTTTCTTTGAGTACTCCTTTAATAGAAAATTATCCTAGTAGTTGATCAAATGTTTATTTCCTCATCTTCTCCCTCACATGGGTTTGGCCTCGGTAGGTTTAGTGACTTTCTTTTCGTATGACCCTTGATGTTTGTATCCTGAGACGTATCCGGAAGTGTCAACTATGTCAACTCGTCCCGCCTTACCCTTCCCGCGGCCGGTGTTGTCGAAACGCTCCTTGTGTGACCCTGTAAACTTGGTGGTGTCTGTGAGACGACTCACTGTCGGGGAAGCCACGGCTTTCTGTGAGGAAAATTTGCAAAATATTTGAATTTATTCAGCAAATGTTGCTCAAATGAAAATGATGTGACTCCTTATGAAGTCTTACCGTGACTCCAGCGATGATAGGTGCCTTCCCCTCGATCAGCTTGAAGACCTCGGCCTCAGCCTCCTCTGCGGTCTTTTCTTTATATTTCTTTCTGGCAAGCTCTTTGAGTGCGACCTTGAACTCGTCAAATGTGATGGTGCGACAGGTTTTCTTCCTGAAATGTGAGTGGAGAAGGAGCATAAATATGGGATAGCACTTGTCGCACTATAGCACATAAAACCCCCTGAAAGGAGTATCTGCTCACATGAATCTCCAGGGACAAAAAGGCTGTATTTAGGTTTGCTTTATCAGCAGGTCTTTTCAGCCTCTCAGTGCAGTTTGAAATCTTAAAATGAGAGCGGACAGTAGTGTACACAGAGCCGTGTGTGATCACTTCAGCATGGCAGATGTAAGACACAGCATGGAGATGGTATCCCGCTGAGATAAACAGTGAGACAAGCTTTCACTGTTTGGATCTCATCTCTCTAGTGTGTATCAATACTTCACTGTCGTCTGAGCAACTCCGCAGACCTACGCATACAGCTGTAGCCTGTAAATGTGAATGTCTCTTCATGTCATGTATTATATCGTGTTCGGTTGTATATCGTATGACAGTTTCCCAGCACCAGCACTCAGAACCCAGAGCTCTGATGTTTTTCATTCCAGCTGACTAACAGGGACATTTAGACCTGCTGAATGCTACTAAGTACTGGTGAAGGCACTGTATTCTCATTCGTAAGATCAAATTGTTGAAACCACTTGTAAGACCGTACCACAGATCATCATCATCAATCATTCTCCATCTGGGAGAGCTCCAGTTGTTTAACTGGCCTTTTGCCCGTTTCACTTCCATGTTGAAAGTGCATAGTAACACAAACACAAACAGCCATTGCTGTGGTGATAAATCACCTAAACAACGGCCTATAAAGCCTGCAGTCTCCCCGGGCAACCTGCTGTCATAGCAACAAGCCACAGTAAACAGGGGCGTTTGGGTTTATTATTAATTTGACTCATCCAGTGACTGGTTTTGTTTGGGCGATCCATCAGTGTTAAACATTTGAGAGCTCCATTCCAGCTGCCATTTCTGTCCAAAGAAGATGACTCTGTGTCCTCTGCATATCTCCCAATACTGACCTATTAAATTCCCAGAAGTATACAAATAGTTCAGCTGTGTAAATAAACAGCAAATAAGCATCTAAGGAGGCTATGATAGGGTTAAAGAGGGCAAAGGTCAGAGAGCGAGTGTAATTTTTGGAACACTGTGGTAGCTGACCTGCAGTTTATTTACATAGTTCAGCCATCTGCAGTACATGATGATGATATGGATCCGGCAGTAGTTAGTGGAATCTGTTTAATGCAAAAGTGGAGAATACCTCTATACTGCCTAAGATAATGTTCAGTGGTGAGGAAATACAACCAAACCCTGGAAAATAAAGACCATGCTAGTAATTAATTAGTACATGCCAGATTTCTACCTCATCCATAGTTTATGTTGTGGTTGGTGTTCAAGGCTCCAAGCAGGCACAATGTGGTGCAGCAGACCTCCATAATAAGGACTCATTCAGCCATACTGTGATTAGCCAGTGCTCATTAAGATGTTTAATTTTTCGTGTGCAAGCAAAGAGCTTTGACACTGATTAAAAGGAAAGTCGAGATCTGCATCTCTGGCATGGCAGCTCAGTCACGCCTGGAGTCAGAAAGTACATGAAAATGAGCCCCTCCCCCCAGCTTGTACCTCTTTTCATCCTGTGGTTGGCTCTGAAGTGTACACACACCACAAGCTTTGTTCAAATTCTACTGTACAATCCTGCTCAACATACTGAGCAGCTGTGAGATTACAAAATGCATGCTGGACTATCTGGGACTCTGACTAGAACCTGTAGGTCTCAGTCAGCAGAGCATGCAAATTCACACACCACAGACATATTCAAGGAGCTTATGTATAACATTGTGCAGATTTGCCACTAAAGCCATACAAAAAGGCAAGGGAAACATATTTTTTTCCTTTAAACTTATACAGTGGCGTTCAACATATTGTTTGCACATTTCTAAATATTGCCAAGCTTAAATCCCACAGTCAGCTTTAAGTTGTTGCAGAAATTCCCTATTTAGTCCTGCTAAGAAAAATGTTCAACATAAAACATAAACACCCATTGCCAACTGTGAAGGTGTTGATGTGGGTGACTCAGAAGTCCAGAAAAACAAGATACTTCTGTTGCTTTAAAAAATATCAGAAAATGAAGGAAAGCTCAAGATGGCCATTATCATTCAGCAGAGCATCCATCGTTAAGAGCAGTATGATTGCCAGTCATGAGCAGATGCAGAGTAAAACAGCTCAGTTTTATGCTTTAGATTATGTATAGCATAGCTATATCCTGAAGCCAAATCCTATTTAAAATATCTTGCAGTAGTATACCGTCGGGATTGCTTTTTATGAGTCACAAGATGTTCTGAAAGTGGAAAGATATGCATGTTCCTTGTTGGAGTACTGGCTATGCATGATAAAGCTTAAAATTTTAAAGATGCATGAATAAAGCTCTTCAAGTGATGCCACATATGTGGCCCGTGACAATAAATGCCATATCCTTCCTGTGCGTCTCTTGAAACATGTTGGTGTGAGTTTTGGGGGGGGGTTTAATTTAGGAAAGTGACATTACCAAATCCATCTCAGTGTAGAATACTTACTTTCAAATACCTTCACTGTGTGTTTATACTTGGTAAACAAGAAATAAGAAATAAAAAATATTAACAATATTATATGCTGGTATTGATTGGAAACCTCAGTCTTTAAAACCCAGCTTAGTGGAAAAATATACATTTCTCTTCTCTAACTTCTTCTTAAATAATACATTTTTACTGAACATTAAAAATAACACTTAAAAACATTTTTGAATCTCATGTGTGTAGGTGTGTACATGAAATGACTGAGATTGAGCAGTATATGGTTACACACTGGCAGAAGATGGAAAATCCACTAAATCAATGTGAGATTCCCAAGCAGACCTTTTTCATAACCTCTCCACTCCTGACATGATGATGAGTGGCTTCCAACCATACTCCTCTATTCTGGTGCTGTGTAGCAGAATAATCTTTATTCACGTCATTCAACCAGGATATAAAAACGTTGCTTTGTGTATGAATGAAGATCTCCAAAATAGCCATGCGCAGATACACACTGAAAAAGCTCTGTCTTTTCTTCTTACACAACTTGTTTGCTGTGTAACTTATGAAACAACAACTGTATGTAGTCTGATAGGGCAATATTATATAATAGATACCTGCACTCATCAGTCCAAATAATTTTAAGATATTCTGTACACCTGTACACATACACTATACACCTGTATAGTTGGGAATAGCTGTATAAATTAGAAGTTTTTCTCCTTTGGTGGAATAATATTGAGGTCACGGATTATTATTAGACTCTACTTCACGTAAATCAAGCAGTGAGGGATGAATCAACCCAGCCTGTGGAAATACAGGATGAGCCATCCAGGCCTTTTGTTTATGATGGACAGCTTCAGCTGAGAATTGCATGTTCAACTGTTTCAGAATCATAAATTACTCAATTCTATGGACTCTAATGAAACACTATGAAACAGATGACTCTTTAATTCCTACAATTTGACTCTGAGACAGTTTTCATTGCCCTTTATGGGTGGTGAGTCAGTTTACATTAAGGTTGGTGCCTGTTTTACCTGACATTGTGCTGAAGACAATGCTGTTGATTCATTTCTATGGATAGTAATGAAACAGAATAGAAATAGCTGATTCCTACATGCTGAGCAGAGCCAATTTTCATCTCCGCTTCTGTGTTCTTGTAACCACAAAGCTACTCTGTTTGAGCCACTTTAGTGTCCCTTTGGGTGTGCAGATCCAAGTGACTAAGCTTATAGTCATCTCTGCTGTTGCAACAGTAATATTATGCTATGCAGGAAAAGAACACAATCCTGTAGTAACATGCCTGTGGTGAGCTCCACAGATCTAAAGTAATATATAAACATCAGAATTACTCATGGCTCAGATGTTGGCAAATTAAATAAGGGCTACTAAAAACATATTTTTGGACAATAAAAGGTAAAACCCAAATTCAGAATATGTATCCTTTAGTGCAGAATAAGGTTGGTGTCTTTCTTACTTGACTTTGCTGAAGACGATGTCGACGTCAGTGAGGGTGATGTTCTTGCCATCAATCACGCCGCAGTCCTTGCAGAGTTTGGACCAGTTCTTGCCGTGCAAATCCTTGCCGGTAGCACGCGTGTCACCATGGATGGCGAATCGACGAAACGACTCTTCCAAAGCGGTCACTTCCACTGGTGTGGACGACCCCATGCCTCCTTCACTGGTCCCATTAGAATCAGTTGAAAGCCTTTTGGATGTCCGGTCTTTAGAGTGTTCACTGTGTGGCCGTAAAGGGGCTGAGCTGATGTTAGAATGCTTGGCTGTCTGGACTTTAAAGTCATCTATGTTGTCTCTGAGAGGGGAAAAAAATACAATATCATCTGACCATCAATGTGACATAAGAGGTAAATAAACTCTCCATTAATACATGAAGCTGAATAGTTAAAATGCAAGAGGCTTGTTATATAACCCAAAATATTTGATAAACACAGTCAGTGAGGCAAATGAGTAATAATTGGCTGCACATCAAGGAAAGACATTGAATAATGTCTATCCCTATTTCCAGGAAAAGCTTATGGAATTTATCAAAAGCAACAGATACAAGAAAAAAAAAGGCATTCATTTAGCCTGAGGAGGAAGAGGAGGATTTTTGGCAGCAATACGTCTAATCTAACTGATCTGCGATCCTTGTAACAGCCAAACTCTTCTGCAGAAAGAGAACAGTGTGTCATGCCTTAAGGTCAAGACACAGCTTGCTAATTTGTCTATAGCTGTCCCTTTTTATGAGACACTTCAGTGTTACAGGCAAGATAAGACTCTCCAGAGGTGTGTTTCTGTGCACAGGCTGCCTGTGAATGGGCAGATGTCTTACGTGTTCTGGCAAAGAGGTGAAGGCTATAAATAGATCTCTGTGGAAATCAAAAGGCCCACAAATCAAGAGCCAAGGGAGCAGATAGGTGTTTGAACTAACACACAAAATGTGAAGTGACATGCTCATATAGATGACTTCCAAAACTTACTTCTGGTCTGCCATGCTTGTGCAGGAATTTGGTTCCCTCTGTGCAGTGCTTGGATTAGCAGACTTTTGTTTTCTCTTTGTGCTGTGGAAAAAATGAGAATGGAGGTGAACACTGTGAGAGGATGTGTCTGAACATATGTGAGTATAAGAGAGAGGAAGAGGGAGGAAAGAATGAAATTAAAGCAATTAACACATAATTGTTCTTCAGACTAAAAGTACAATATTCCACTTGTTCTCCTCACTCTTTAATCATCCAATATAAACACAATTGTCGATGACGTAATGTCTAATTAAGTCTAACACACAGACAGAGATACATCTAAGAAAAACCTTTCAGATTAGAATGAAGGATAATAACAATTTCAAAAGGAACCAGATTAAAATCCTCTTTATTAACCGCAAATGACTTCCAGATTGCCACCGTATGTTAGCTGTTGTTTCTGAGCAACTTCTCTTTCTCGCGTTGGATGATTTCATTCAGTCAGACTACAGGGATTCCTCTCTAAACACATCATCGTCCTGATTTGCGTCTCCACGTACAGAGTAGCAGCATTTCACCTCCTCAACTCAGCCTCACACTCGAATCACAGCTGAAGAGCTCACTGTAGTCATTCCTCATTAGGCAAGACGCAGGAAAATCAAATTTACTGCTATATAAAAATAGTTGAAAACAAGCTATTTATGTTAAGATAAAGTATACCTGAATTATATTTGTAGCAAATGATGGTTCTCTGCTCACCTTTCAGCTGTTCCCATAATTAACTCAGCATCCTCAAAAGATGTGTGTTGCCATGGCAAAGTACATACCAGCAAAGTCTCTACAAAAATTTGCTAATAGTTTTACACGCATGCAAAGAAAATGCAAACCGGAGAGAGATGCTGTGTCGCACGGACTAAACCATCTGCTCCAACTAGCAAAGCGAGTCCCCCGTTGTTTTCACATTGCCAATAAAGTTTTTTCACTCACCCCCAGTGGTGCTGTGTAGAGCAAAGGGTTTTGTTTCCACGACCCTGTAGCCAACAGTCACAAATGTGACCTTACTAAGTACAGTCAACACTTAAATGGGTACAAAGGTCCCAAGACTGACACAGCATAAAGTCATTACAATCAGTATGTCAATTCTTAGGGAAAAAAAGAAGAGATTATTAATGTCTATGAATAATGGCATTCAGAGCTATGAACACTGGGAAGCCATTGTCCAATGCAAGTGCCTTCTCTGTCTGACCCATGCCCATTTCATCACACATACACACATGGTGACATCGCAGACTATCACTATTGACGGCAGGGGGTTTTGTAGTCATATGTCATCGAGGACTCAGGCTGAGACAAGAGATTATTGAGGTTGTCGAAGCCCCCATCTTTTATCTCAAGTATACCTATCAGCAACAAATTACAGTTGAATGAAGTATACGCACATCTCCCCATGACAGAGTTTAGTTGATGACTGAAAATCAAAATCCATTTTGCAACAATGGAAGACTCTCAAAACTCAGGTCACAAATCCAAATCCAATACAGTTCTCTGAATCCACTTTAGTATTTGTGCCTTTTCTTAGTGCATGATCATATATTTTCACTAAATTTCATGGGTATACCCTGTTATATATACTTTGTTATTAACGGTACAGTTCTATTTCCCTTTGTTGCCTATTTTGGTTCATTTTATACCAGTAAAATGTATGTACAATTTGGCTTATAATTTGCACTTAAAGAAATCTTATACTCAAAAGAAAACAACAATGTTGCTTTATTGTGGAAAAAGAAAAAACTTCCAACATAAATCCTGAGAAGCTCTTCTACATTAAATCAATATTAGTGTTAATCTGATGTGGTTTAATCTTCAGGAATCTGATCCAATTGAATTGAACTGAGTATAAACAGAAAACTGAATAAAATCGGAAGATCAGGGCCACACTTAATCTGTTGATTAATATTACATGACCAATCAATAAATCCTTTATTATTTCTCAGAGCCCAACGTCTTCAAATCAATTATTTCATCCAACCAAGTCTAGAACCTAAAGATATACACTTATATAAAACAGAGAAAAGCAGTGAATCCTCATACTTTAGAAGATGGAACCAGATAATGTTTGACATTTTTGCTTGATAAACAACTTAAACGATTAATAGATCATCACAACTGTTGGCAATTCATTTTCTGTTGCTGAACTAATCGATTAATCACCAAATCGTTTCAGTTCTAATCACATTGCATTCCTTTTACATTCTGATACATCTTGGGATTTTTAATCAAGTAGTTCCAGTAAGTTTACATTCACAGTATACATACTTATTAATAATCAATACAATTAAGCTGTAATGCAAATAACATCTGTTATAACCTACATCACAAATGAAGACACAAAGCAAAGTAACACCTGCTTTGTGTCTTCATGTAATGTGACTTTTGGAGCTCTTGGACTCATTTTTATGCAGCAGCTTCCTGTATGGCCCACACTGAGTTTCCATCATTATTAACTTTACTCTCAGTGGCCATCCATGACTTTTCAGTAGATCAGCTTCTCACTGTGTGTTTTCCTTTGTGCCTCAACAACAGCGGCAAAATCAATGCGAGACAAAGGAATCTTTTCACTCTCCTCCTCCAATTTATAGTCACTAGTTTCAAGTGCCTCAGTCCTCAGTACAACAGGCCTCCTCAAACCACATCATGTTCAATACATGAGAGAGGTCATTAACACTGCACTGAGCTCAGTGGCACACACACTGAGATGAAAGGAAATGTGCTGTTCTGACAGTGGTTTCAATAAAATCATTATAGGAGGTAAAGACAGTATAGAGTGGAGAACCATTCCTGACAGTATAATCCCACAAATCCATAGAGTGGCTGCAACATTGTAAGATTAAACATTTAATTGCTGTTAAATTCAAAGCTGAGTGTGTTTTTAATAATAATTAGACAAATAACAACCATCATTTTAGAACAGTTTTGTCCTGTGTCTTTTTTTTCTGCCCCACTTTGCCACATACAAATGAGAAACCATTTGGTTAAAGGCAGATCTCCAGAGACGAATCTGTGACTTGATGACAGCATGCTTACATTTACTCCCCTTCTGGCAATACACTGCACAGATGAGTGCTTAAACCATAAATTGACCCATTTTGAACTGCATCTATTCATAGCAACAATACGCTGCCATGGCTGGAACATTCTATTCATTCTCAAGGGAGGAGATCAGCAAGTAGACGACATGCAGACTAAGATACCAAAAACAAAATTTTGTGTTTAACTGTTAGTTTGGCAGATGGTTTAACACACAAAATGATGACGCCAGAGTGATTTGATGTGTGTGTGTGAGGTGAGTGTTTAGTTGTAGCCTACTCGTCCATCATGCCATCATGGTGAGTGAGCATGCAGAGATCCCATCTGCTTTCTATCTAGATCAGTATCCTTTCCAGGCAGCTGCTCTGGAATGCGACTGTGTCAGTCAGTCATAAAACAGAAACCATCATCACTACAGTGAAACCCCCCTGCCCCCCCCCCCCCCAAGTCTGCTCAGGTCTGATCTCCATCTCATAAAGTACATCATGTCTGCCAGCTTTCTGCCAGACTGCATATGCTAATGAATGGGACTAGCAACGCAGAACGGTGTCAACCAATGTAGCGCCATCTTTGAAGGATAAGGCTGTCGATAGTCAAAAATTTTCTTTCTATCAGTGGCAAAATTTTTATTACTGTCAAAAAAATTCCCATGAAAAGATCAAAACCAAAGTCAAAAGACAAAATCTGACACACATAGATTATTCCTCTGTGCCGTAAACCTCCATCGCTGTCCCCAACACTATCTAACTAACACATCAAGTGCACTGAGAGAAAACCCCTTCATTATGATGAACATGGATATTGTAGTTTATTCTGAGTCAATCCCAACTACACTGTCCCTGTGCTGTAAAACCTCACTATAAAAACCAAATGTTAGTGTGGAACAAATACACTATTTACTCCTGTTTGAGTAAAGTTCTCTAAACCTACAGTGCCCAGGTGCTGTAGGACATTACTCAGCCATGTTTTCAAAAGGAAACAGTATATTTGTGATATTTAAAGATCTTTAAATATTAAGGAAGTCCAAAAATATTGAGAGATGGACTACTGGTATGTGTCTTTTCATGGGATTTGTTGACAATAATAAAAAATATAGCAGCAGCCACCAGCTTTATACTTGGTCTCAACAGTATTTCAGGATTTTACCACCTGACACCACTGGAAACAACCTTTTAACAATTTCTCAGTTTGGCCACAGTCTCGCTCTCTCACTTTCCCCCTAAAGAGACGAGGAGAGAGGAGGGCATGACATCAACACGCTGCAGCCCGGGACTGAGGTCACCACCACACTGTCTCTGTCAGTCCTCACCTCGCTAAACCCTGCTCTGTGAATCAACGATCTTGGCAAGCATTGTGCTGTAGAAAAACAAGACATCTGAAACAAGCTACAGTGGTTATTGTTGGCAGCAACAGCAGGCCTAATAGAGGTATAAGGCAGTGTAAAGAAAGCCCAGGGGTCCTTATGCAACCCCACATTTGAGAGGAATACATGATGCCAAAGGCAGCAGAAGTGTCCCTGACATGGCTCAGATGAAGAAAGGCCTGTTGACCCAACAGCACATTAGCTCTGAATAGAGTACAGTTAAAGATTTTAAGAAGCTAGACTGTATTGCATAATGGCTTATTTCACTAATTTTAAAAAAAACTGATATTAAAAACTTTGTAATGTCATATGGAAATTCCATATAATGTCTGTTATGTTGCAGCACTTTCCTGTGCAGCAGCCACAAATGCTGAAATACATTGGCAACTATTTCTTGATGTGAAGGTCAACAGGAATAAAAAAATCTAGTAAAAAAAAATGCTGCTGGACTTCAACACTCTCCCCAAAGGCAATCCTTTTAAATGTATACACCTGACCTGAATTTGAGTCATCACAAACAAAATAGGGTCATTTACATGCTGTAGTTAATTGTTTGTGACAGAACCCAAGGGCTCTCTGACCAGTGAGATGAAACCTAGAACAGTGAAATCTGGGACAAACTCAGTGACTGCGTCTTCTTCTCATGCATACATAATTCAACCTATGGGGAGAACACACATCACCATTCACTGAGAAGAAATAAGCATATTACCTTCCTTATAGCTGAGGTGTACTGTCCATGAATAACATCACTCACATCATAATGCATTAATTACCTCTCCTAGCCAGGATCAAAACCGAATTTATTAACATAATTAATTTGCAATTTACCAATCACCACCTCATAATAATGTTAGTACATCATTATATCATTATATTTCTGTCTGAAACATAATATCTGTGCTCCATTCATGCATGCTTCCTACTACTCTTGTAATCCATTTATAGCTCAAAATACAGACCATCAGGAAGCCATTAAATGAAAGCATAAATCCCTTTTTTCATGCATAATTATGTAACTGCCTACACGTAACCCAACAGCTTGGTACACAGGCTGCAGCCACAGGCCAAATGCATTGTCAATCATTAATTCTAACCAATAATAGTGCTTATTGGAGAATCTTTCACTCTGTCTCACATTGAGCCCGCGTTTGAAAGATAAACAGGAGAGGAAAAAGCTCATGTTTATGTTAGGGGAGATGGCTGCAGCTGCTGGTTACACCAGTGTGACTGAGTGTGTCTCTCGAGCGAAACATGTTACATAAACTTGCAAATGCCAGATTCACACCGAGTCCACGTGATCCGTTTGTTATTGTCACCAACCTGACGCACGTCTGCCAATGCATAATATTACAGTGTAGGCTATAAACCCTTGAGATATACTCTCAAGTCTGTGCAAAGCATGCTGCCACACGTCCTAGCAGTTTAAAAGACATCTTATATTGCAAATTCACTATTGAGGAAGTATGCGGCAAGAAAACAAAACAAAAGCAACACCTTCCAGGAATCAGCTGAAATTGTGTAGGCTGCCATACAGTCACCGAATTCTTCATTTTTCATTTGGTGAAGACATGCAGGTCTGCCATGAGCCAAAAACAAGCAGCAACCAAATCCTGCTAATGAAGGCATGATGCCAAAGTAAGTTTTAATTACCTGGTGATGTAATCCTTCACCTCCTTGTCAATTTCACAAAGCCATAATTACGCGTCGCGCAGCCTCAAAGTCTCTGTCCTCCCCGCTGCCTGGGCTCAGGTCTGTCCGATGGCTCGCTCCCTCCGTGATGCTGAAGAGAAACCAGCCCGCTGATTGGCTGCGGCTGTGCGGGACGAGCTGTTTTCCTCTCGCTTCGTTGTTGTGGGCTGGTGATGGCGCCTCAGCGCTCAGCGGAGAGGTGATAAACAAGCGGTTTGAGCTCGAAGCGTCTTTTGGTGCTTTAAGAGGCAGAGATGTGTAGTGTAAGCAGAATGGTTTTATGTGGAGAATCATTACAGCTTCATTAACCTTTACATACTGTTCTTATTCTGACCCTTCAGTGTCCCCTCATAATTAGTCTCTATAGCAATTTTCTGAACCACAGATCTATTTTTTATTCATAAATACCTAATCAGTCATTAATAAATGGATGATTAATCCTTGATGAAGCTTGCAGAGAGAGTGTATTCTTTAGATTTCACACTATTTGTTATGGAGAAGAAACATTCACAAGCACACTATATTATTATGGTCCTATTTTACCTAAAACAGGAGAACATAACAGCCATCGTGATCTCAGTGAATGTTAATGAATGTGTATAATATTTTTGAAATGTGATTTTTGAATAAATAAGGGTCAAATTGAACCCAGAATGCTCAACCATTTGTATAAAAATGTGTATCAGCTGCACAAAAATTTTAAAAAAGTATATTCTGGGTCACTTTGGGAGAGGTTATAAAATTTCAGGCTAAAAGGAAAGTGTTTGGGGTGTTATTACTGCACTCAAATTTAAAAGCAGGTCAAATTTGACCTGAACAGTATGCATAGGTTAATAAACAACCACTGTAAAGTCCCCATGTGATTATGACTTATAGGAAGGAAAGGCATCAGAGGCCAATGGTCATATACAGTAGCAATAAAAAAAATAAATATCTCTAAGCTGAGTGAGATCTTGGTTTCAGTCCAAGCACAATATGTCTTGATGTCCTGATGGTGGTGACTAAAGGAAATATCATGATGAGGAAATGTATAATTACCCTTGCTGCCTTCTGAACCTGACTCCTCTGATGTCCAGTTCTCTAATGTGTTACACAACCAGTAGTATCTTAATAGACGGACATGGATAGACATTATGTAACATCTAGCCTTGTTGTAGCACAAGTGATGCCAGACTCCCAGATATACAATTCAAATAAAGTGGCAAGTCATAGAAACATGCGTGCCTGTGAGCTAAAGAAAGAGCTCAGAACAGTGATACGAGTTCATCATGATGAAAGCAGCCTGGACTGAGTGTAATCAGTTGATGACATAATCTCAAGCTGCTTCGATTGCGCCACTGTGTGGTTAATAGGTTACAGTAAAAAGAAAAAAATGGAGCAAACATGGTGCATTAGATCACTGTAATACTTGCCAAATTTGTGAAATCAGCATTGGCCATAAAACCAGGCACTGCACATAAAAAAGAAACACAATAGCTCCGTCTGAAGTTATTCAGAGAATAGAAAATGTGCATTGGACCGAATTTGTTCCTTGATGTCTATCAAACTTGTGGAATCCAGTCTACATCAACCTCAGTCTTAATATCATCAACATACTTCATATATCTTTTTATAGTTCACCACAGCTGCACATCTCTTATGATCTGAAGTAATAACTGAGCTCCAGCACTGACAACAGGTCTCTTCATCTGACTCAGGCTTCCAGCTTTTTATGCTTTGCATAGACATGTCCCCTTTCATGGAAAACACTAAATAGAAAGGGAATTAATTACTGCCTTGTTTGGAAAGCCATACTGTAAAGCTTTGCAGTTTGAGGCTTGAAGCATTTGGTGTTGCTCGAACATATTTTTCCTTTTAGATATGGGAAACAATAAATAGAATAAGGATGATAGGGAATTAAAAAAAAATGTCCCTGGACGTTTTGACTCATTAAAGCCTAAACCCATACAGTCAAAAGGCCAAAAGGTAGATATCACACTATATCATAATTTGTAGAACATTATTCAGATGTTACAGGTGATTACTGAACAATGTTATTTCATTGAAGTAACAAGTGAATTACAGTAGATGTATAATATCTTAGAGTTCTCACAAATGGGGAGTGTGTATTAGAAGGAGGGTTCTGGCTAAAAGAGAAATTGATAAATTTAGTAACTGAACAATCCACTCAAGCTCCCTTATTTCCTGATCATTTACGGTATCTGTACCACCCAGCACCTACAGCCCTCTAGTGGTGAAAACATATGACACCCTACAAATGGACAAACAACACAAGCATAGAGAAACAACTCTTGAATTGGCTGCTGCAATCCCTTTGTGAAATTCCTGCATAAACTAGATGCATAAAAGCTAGCAAATTGGAGCAAATTCCAGCTGTGAAGTTCACAAATCAAAAGCAGTCCTCTATGGAACATAAAGAGCAGCCTGGTTGGATTACTTACTCACAAAGAGAACATGTTCTTAAGAGAAAGCTGGCTTTAATCATACAATTGTCACTGGCAGCAAGGTGGAAAAAAACCACCCAACTGATCTGTAATAGAAATAATTAAAAGAAAAAGTCAAAACAGCGAGCAGGCGAGTCATAGAACAGAATAAAAATGCGTATACTGTATCCTTCCTCAATTAAATAAACTTCAACTCTGCTGTGCCACTAATCATGTCACTGTCCAGGGCCATCAAGGCATGAGCATAAAAGCTAGCAGGTGCTTTTGAGTTACAGCACTCCAGAGCTTACGCTTGATTCATTTAAGAGCAGCAAAGCTCCACTGATGAGCTGGGTGACTAACAGGGTAAGTAGAAACAGTACACAGGATGTGGTATGTGCTGATTAAAAGACTATCTTTCCTTCTTGTTCACCATCCCCTCCTCTTCATGTCCTTCAGATTCATCCTGTTGTGTTACTACATGTGTATAATCATGACCTTTTTTGACCGTATCTCACAGCCAGTTGTTAGTTTGCCCTCTAAATCAGCCATTTCAGTGTTGTCAAATTGCTTATACTGCTGTCTGTAAAAGACCGCTAGCATTGGATGTACCTGGATGACATTTTAGGGCCCAGAAGAAACAAATCAGCAGAGTGCTAATTTTCCGAAATTGCCCATTATTTGTATACTGCCTCAGTAACATTATGTTGTGCATGAAACAGAATGAAATTAATGTCTCTGCAACTGCCCAAATTGTAAGTTATCTTTTACCGTTCCTCTGACAACCATTTGATTAATAGGCAAAATATCCCTTATTTCACTTGCCTAGTATATATATATATGTATATATATATATATATATATATATATATATATATATATATATATAGGACATATACTAGTTCATATATATTAATATTGTTTACTTCAGCATCCCCCTAAATGTACCATCTTGCATTGATCTGTGCTGTGGTGTTGATGCTTTTTCAACTTTGCATGGCTGAAAAATAAATATGTCAATACACAAGGCCTTATCTGGGTTTCCATCTAACAGCCTCTTCAATTCTCTGTCTTCAGCCAAACATGAGTCTTAGTTATTGGCACACTATCCACACTGTAGTTGTTGCATGAGTGTCAAATTTTTTTGCTACCAAGCACAATAGTAGATACCTATTCACCCTAGAAACATGTAGAAGCTGGAGATGGTAAGACTTTGGTTTCTCTATCGTATCAACTGTGTGGTAATGTAGGCTCAAGAAGAAGAAGAAAAAGAATGCATAGTGAATTTATATTCTTTACTATCAAATACAGCCAAAACAGTTGCTGAACATTGCCAGCTTTGTGAAATCATTGGTTAATAAAAACGGCAACAGAGAGCTGAAGTGCCGTCCTCCTTTTTCAAGCTAACATCTGTTCCACTCCTCTCAGCTAGAGAATGTATTTTGCCATATAAGGTTTGTTCTTTGGTCATTAGATAAAATGAAAAGATGTTCACATGTTACTGTCTGATACAGTACTTGATACTAATGTAGCTTAGAATATAAACAGAGATCTCCAGCATCATGTTTCAGCTTTTCTGGAAGATGTCAAAATACATCTATCTTGGCTTAGGCTAGTGAAACAGAGGCTATCCTTGAAGTGGGACTGAACTAAAACAAAGCTTTAAATAATTCAGTTGTCATTAAAAAAAAACAGTGCAGATAAAAAATGATAGAACACAATGTCAGATCCACAGTTATTCAGACTGCATAGAAAGTGTCCACTGGATAAAAAAAAAATGGTGCCATGACTGGTATCAAACTCAAATGTCATCCTCTGTCCTTATCAGCAGTGGCTCCATGATAATGTGGCTCAGTTTCATGAGGCATATTTTCATAATAAATAGTTCCTGAGAGCAGCATATTCAGATGCACCGCTGTGCAGACATCAGTTATTACTAAGTATCATCTGGAGTCATAACTGAACTTCCCAGAGGGTCCTGTGCGCCAGGTATACTGTCAACAGACTTCACATTTACACTCTGAGCATCTTCATCTGCTTCAGACATCCAGCTCTTGATGTTGCTGATGGATTTCTCACCTTACGGACATGAAAAACAAGAGGATGGAAACAGTATTTACAAACCTCAATAACTATTATTCTTTGGTAATCAATACTGTTAAATAAACCTCACTGTGAACCCTAAACCTTTCTGGAACTGATTTGTACTTATCTCACTGTATTGACAGTTTATTTACTCTGAGTGCCCTAGAATAATAGAGATCTCTGTACACTGTAATGCAATCAAACAGTCATGTGATAAATACTGTGAATCATTTAAATGTTTTACGCTGTCAGCAAAGTGTTGACTGAACTCAACTGTAAATGAGGAGGCTGTAATATGTGGTGTTGTGTTTGCACTATGTTGAAACATGGTGGCTTCCAACCTTTTATTAGGGAAGTGACAATACATATGTGAGCATTGAGAAGTTTTACCAAAGAATGATTCTGGTTGATTAATTTGAATCCCTGAATAGGTGTTTTTTTGTATCTATTGTCTTATCTAACATGAAACATGGTAAGGTGTTTCTAATATTTTGGCTCTTCCATCTATGTAAATGAAATGGAAACAATGAGAAGTGTACAGCAGGTTCAGTCAACTACTTACTTGTTGTGTTCTCTGTGGGATTTTCTGTGCCATAATGGAAACCGTTTTCCTTTTCTGCTGATATCTTAAAGTTTTCCAACTAGACCAAAAACAGATTTTCAATATTCAATATTACCCATTTTATATATGTAAAATGATTCAAAAAGAAATTGCGAGTGCATGCGAGTACATTTCCTTACCTCAGTGCAGATTGACTCTGAAAGTCGGCTGACGAGTGGTCCTTTATCATCAAATTTGCAGGTACTGCAGGAAAACCAGGCATTATTTATCCTTCTCTACAAGATGAGCTTCAAGTATGACAAAGAAATGTAAGGACTTTGGTTTACCTTGAACTCTGTGACAGTGCTGGCTCACAGTTAATTGAGCTCTCTTGATTCTTTAAAAAAAAAAAAAAGGGAAAATTAAAATTAAATACCTCATAGATTGAAAAAGTCAATAAAAGTGAAATACAGAGGACAGGTCTCACCTGTGGGGTCTTGTTCGCATCATGGGGATTTCCTGCTTCAATGTCTCGGTTTCTGGCTTGTTTTTGGCGCTGCATCTTTACATAATCATACGTGCTTATGCCTTTATGAACTGTATAGCCAAGAAAAGATATGGGAATTTGTGAAGATGAGTGGGTGGATATGGGAGAAAAGAGCCTTATCAAACGTCTTTCTTAAAGATTGTGACTCACAGAGGTAAAAGTGAAAACCCAGCAGATGAGTGAGCAGCAACAGACAGCTGATGCTCAGCATGACTGTTATGAAGGCTAATATAAGGAGACCAGCTGAACTAGTCTTTATGGGCGCCAACGGTAAAAACACCAGCCACGTCCCATTCCCGAGCTCACCTACATCACAAGGTGCAAAGAACAAGAGTGATTGAATTAACTGATACATTATCAAAGCTATTTCTATGTCCTTTGTTCAGCCACTTAAAAAAAAGCTCAATACTGTCATAACTCACTTTGAAAGTGTGGATCGGTCCGTAGGCTGTTTGGATTCAGATAGTGCTGAATAAATATGAACAAGATAACAACAACCAGCAGGAAGACACCCAGTGTAGCAGAGGAAAGTGCCACAAAGAAGTACCTGAGGGCAACATACAAAAACTGGTGATATTTTACATGTATATGACATAGTAAGATGCCAAAAGCATTATTTTTTTCATCCGAAACTTTGTCTTACCAGTAGTTTCTGCTGCCCACGCAGGTGTTCAGCCATTTGCAATGGTGATCGAAGTCTTGCACACACTTGTTGCACACACCGCAGTGTTTAACTTTAGGGCCGCTGCATGAAAAGGGGTTAAAATCATTAAATACAACCTTTACATAATGATATCTCAACTGATAAACTAGACAGAATTAAAAAAAAAAACAATACATTTGACTGCTTTGGATACATACACCTTGACATCACATAGATAACAGTGCAGGTCCTGGATGACATGGGCTTGCTTTGTCCGGTCAAAAAGCGGCATTGGACCAGAATAGTTCTGTTTGGCCCTCACGCTGGCATCTGCTGGATCTATAGTCACAGCAGCAATATGGGTGAAAAAGTGTACAATAAACGCCAAGCCCATCAGCTGTACGCAGCAAATGTTAAGGAAGAAAGAAATACTGCAATATGTTAAAGTGAGAAAGTGGTAAATGTGAGTGTGAACAAGTATACATAAACAAGAAACTGAAAACTGCTGTACACAAGTGCATCTTTTGTGTGCGAGATAAAGTCGGGTCTAAAGAAGTCAACTGCCGAGCGAGGCATCGGTTCAATAAACTAGTGTTGACATCATGCAGCATTCAACATGTGACAAAAACACCACTGATTAGCTCTTTTAGTCTTAACGGAGACCACAGAAACAGAGGCAGAGTCATGTCTGGTGTGACTGGAGCCCATACACACAGCCCACACAACAAAATCCTTGTCTTGTTCAGCAGCTCAAACAAAACCGTAGCAGAGACTATAATGGTCGCCCCATATTCAAATCTGAAAGCCACTGCTGCGCACTTAACATTCAACTGCAGCGACAGCAAGGTTTCAGCTGTGTGTTTAAGGATACAGTGTAGACCACATGGTTCCATGGCAGAGGCAGAAGAGGGATATAGATGCCAAAGCTGATTATGGCGAAGTAGCTGTACACCAGCCAGCCGATCACTTGGAAGGCTTGAGGGGGCCATGACCATCCGTTCATCCTGGGAGATTTGAAGGGGACCAGCTCATTTCTGCTGCTGCCACCATGCATAGGAGCTGTGCGTCTCAGCCGTTGACTGAAGCAGCTCATCTAGACAGCACAGGGGAAGAATAAACAAAGTCAGTACAGTAAAAAGCCACCTCCAGGCATCTATAAATGCCCTCTACACATTACTCATACTACAGCTCCAGCAGTGTGTGGCCACATTTGCTGGGGAAATGAGTTAGGAAAATGAGCTGGGCATTATCATAGTGACTGTTCAACCTTTTATGGATCAACATTCAGACTGCATAAGTTTTAGCTATGTGTTCCTAAGGAATCTAATAAAAACAACAGCCCTAGTCTATCCTCATTGCTATAAATGGGGTTGACAAAATATCAGAAACAGGAATTATCAGGAATAAAATTCAACAGCACCCCAAACTGCAGCCTCTAAAATGGCCATGAAGTGGAATAATCACCTTTCTAGACTGTTTCAACAAAAACATTATAACCATCATGACTCCATTAGCTTTAGTTTGTTAGGCCTAAATATAAACTGGCAACTTCACGAGGCCGTAGAAGATGTCTTCATCTTCACAGATGACAAAGGCACAGCTGCATACAACTTAGGAAGAGGATATTGTCACATAGCCTGCAGAAAACTGCTGATCCAGAATAAGTTCATTTTGCTCTTGACCTTATACTGACACTTGAGCTGTGCTAAAACTCTCCTTACTAATGTTGGCCTTGAAATCAGACAAGAATCAAGAATTTGCGGGCATTTCAACACAAACATGATGTGTTTGTTGGCCACACCCTTTAATCATGTTTTTTTTTTTTTTGCTCTATTATCAGCTCGACTTGTGGGTGAAATTTAACTGATTGTCTTCCTGACATTTGGTTTTGTTGCCTCTGTCTTGCTTAATAACTAAGATAGCAAATGTCCTCTCTAGCAGCTCATTTTTGTGTTTTATTCGCCGGCAGTCCACTGCTATTACGGCTTAAATACAATATATAAAACAATAAAATCATACCAATGAAGACATATGGCAAAATAAGCTGTGAATATGTTTAATCCATTCGAAATACTTACCTTTTCTGCTGAATTAATGCCGGACAGCCACTAAATTATAGGGTTAAAAAACTGTTCAAATCCAGAGGCAGATTTCCACCGATTGATTTCCCATAGGCTCGTTAGTTTGTCAACCGGACAGGTGTTTCAAAAAGTAAAAAAAAAAAAAAAACCTCACGATTTACAAACACGTACCGCATAAGACGACACGGAACAATTAAAAAGCTCCTGTTTACGTTGATAAAATGCTCCAGTGTCCTTGGATTTGGGACACCGAGAAGACGTGAGTCAGAAGTTGAAGAATCAACTCACTCAGCAGGTCGGAGCAGCGCTATGGCAACTGTCTTGCTGCGCATGCGCATAACAGCTCTCCTCAAGATGCCCTTAGCTTTGTGTTGTGGGCCCCTTCAAACACGGAATAAATACGCATCCAGCTTGCCTTTAAAACCCCGTCTTAGTCATTAATTTTTAATAGTTTTGGACCCTGCTGAATAAAAGCCCCTCAAACAAACAAACAAACAAACAAACAAACAAACGCCTATTTCCCATCAGTTCAAGAGGGAACCACAAGCACGCCCAGAGACGCACATGACACTTCTGCTTTCAAACCCTTCTTTCACTATATTTATCTCCAGCTTCTAGTGGTGCATTATACTCAGTGTAGATGGTATATTGCATACATACTGCATTACTTTCACTTCCATGTTTTCTCTTCTTTACATACCTATCCTAGAAAAGCAGACACTGCTCATCTATGCGTGTAACTGCTACTTCTGCTACAGAAATCCGAGAACTCAGCTGTATTACAGCGCAACAATCTTGCATCATGCTTAAACTGTAAATGCACTAAATTTGGAGAATTACTGGTGGACAGTTCCTACGTTAACAGCTGTTGTAAAATCATGCCGCTAACAATAGTTTAGACCATTTCCTTATTTAACCACACACATTTATAAATACAGGTGCAAGCATTTATTTTTCAAGTGTTGCACTCATACAAAACCATACAATTAAACTACAAACAGTCTGTACAATCATAATCATTCTGTAAAACAGGTCAAAGGATGCTGCTGTCTCTGTGGTGTTTGAACAGTCCAACACAGAGTCCTCAGTGCTCTTAACACCAGGATGACAAAACAGCAGTGTGTGGTCAGCTGTTGGCTGTGTTCTCTGGCTCCGGAGATTGCAGGAACTCATAGGGATCATGAGCCATCTCAGACTGGTCTCCAACACCCAGCTGTGATGGGCTCCCTGTTGATAAAAGAAAAGATGGTTCTCATGTTATTGCAGTGGTGCTACTACTCTGTTAAGAGCTAAGAAATTGCAGTATTATGGCTTGTTATTATAATAACAGTAGCAGGAGTCCTTCCTGAGCCCCTAATTTTTCTGTGTTGCTCATATTGCAGATACCTAAGTGGTGCTGATCCCTCTCTGAAGCGTTGGAGAGGGATGACAGGTTGGACGAAGGTCTGGAGCCGACTCTGTCGACCTGAGCCTCCTGAAACTCCTGCAGGAGTTTGTCTGCATCGTCAAAATGCTGTTGGCCCTCCTCGTTCCCCGGTTCTTTCTTCACCGTTTTACCTGATTAAGAAAGAGGGAGGGTAAGATTATTGTGGGAAATTAAATGATCGAAGAACTGAAGGAAATTGCACACCTATCCTAGTAAGGTACTTGCTTGCAGGTGCATATCAAAGGAAGGAGGGGAAAGTAACGTTGATGCTGTATTAGTAATATTTGCACAAACACAGCCAGAATGGCGTACAACAAATAGCATCATGACAGATAATTGCAATGAAACTGTGTTTTGAGCTGCTCCGTTTTAGGATAGTTGAGCATTACAAAGATATTTTCCCAGAAAAAAGATGTGCTACTCTGCTCATGTTTTATTGGGATTAAGATGTTAACATGGCTATAATACCTTTTATTACGGCACTATCAAACATTTTACTGCTCTTATCCTTACTTCGAGTATTATCATTATAGCTATGTTTGCATGGGCTCCACCATGCTCATCTTGATGCCTTAATGACATTATGACTGGTTTACTGGTGTAAATGTTGTTACCGACAGTGTTGATGGAGATAATTACCTAATGAGTTCAGCATGGATATATCCAGAGACATATCAGGATAGTTCTTCATTGACATGAAGTCCAGCACTGAACCGCTCTCTCCCAGGCCAGTGCCATCTGTCATCTTAACAAAAATACACAGCATGAATCACAAACACAACATTATTTTGCAACAACTACTTGTAGTATTTTATTTACTGAACTACAGCATACCGGTATGTCACAGATGTTGCTCTTGGTTTCATCAGGTTTCAGGATCATATTTCTTTTCTGAAAAATAAACATCATTAATATACAGTAAGCCTGCATAATGTCACATAAAATGATGGTAGAAATGTTCCAAGTAATCTCACCCTGGAGTGGATGATGGATATAGAGGATTAAAGCAATGTGTGTAATAATGTAAAGTCAAATACCTGTCGGATCTGATTGGCAGCTTTAGTGTGATCGCCTGCGGTCATCTTGTCCAGAAGCCCATCGACCCAGCGCTTGGTGACACTTCCACAGCCCTTGACAAACTCCTGTATGCTAAGAGTAAAATACACAATACAGGTTGAAATCTCAGGCATGATTTTATCAATACAGAATGTCAAATCATGACAGGACAGTACCCTACCTCAGAGCACATTGTACCCCTGTGTCATCTCCATAGGCTGAATAGAGCATGTCCATCTCATCAGATAGCAGGTCTGGAAAGACGGAGTTCTTCTGAAGGCTCTGAATGTTGTAGGCACTGCTCAAGAACGTCACTACACAGAGCAGGAAAAAAAGCATAAGTGACTAGCAGCCAAAGCCGTAAATATTATTAATTGCATGAGACATTTAAAATGGCTAAGCTGAATTAAATTAACAAAAGTGCACTTTAATGACGTACCCTTGTGTCTCCTGTCATCTTTGAAACCTAAAGTTGTTAATCCAGGCAGAAGCTTATTAGACAGAGAACTCAGGTCCACTTTATGGGTCTCCTCTTCTGCAAAAGTGAAGAAAATTTTAGTTCTTTCCCAGATATCATAGATTATACTCATCAAATGCACATCTTGTGAGACCATAATATGATTTTAAAAGAGGTTAAAGTGATATCAAACCTTCTGCATCAGGATCAAGTTGATTCACAACAGTATATAGAAGAGAGCTGTCTGACTCTTTACGTAAGTAGCCCATCTGAAAACAGGGAACAGAGATAACATGCTGTAAATATAAACTACACTGACAAGAAGTGATGCTCACATAATTAGCTTCTCCAAAAATGTACCACAGTCAGTAAAATACAGCTAAAATTGGTAGAAAAGTACATAGGGGTGGAAACAACTTAACACGTTAATTTACAGCACAGTAAATAAAGTGGTAAGTTAAGAGGAAAACCTTGGAGCTTGGCATGTATCTGTTGATGCGATCCCGCGCTTCATCTGCAGAATGTTCAACCAGAGCCAGAACGTGCTCCTCTGCTGTGCTGTCAGTCAAGCTGCAAGCGTTTCCCTCTGGCTCAAACAGGTAACTGAGATCAGAGAAGTGACAATGTTACTGGATTACTATGCAGACAGCGTGCTGTATAATACAATTCACAAAGCATTAAGTGCTTACGAATTCCCTCTTAGCCTCTTTGAATATGCATTATTCCCATTTAATTCATCCAAAAAAATGTACTTTTAATCTAGATATCACTAAGACTGAATACCTGATGACTTCCTTCATGTCTTTGACTGGTTGTTTCTTCGACTTCTTTGCTGATTCCACTGGGATAGGGATTATCTCTGGAGGAGGTATATCAGCTGCAAGGTCTTCATCTCCCAAAATGGCTGCCTGCTGGGTGAAATCCATATCCTGCATGAAAGACATGCTGCGCTTCAGAGCCAAAAGACGCTCCTGTACAGAGGGCAGAGGAGAAATAATGGCAACACGTAACTTCGCCTGCTTAGCTGGCAATGTATGGATAGACTAGGACAGGACATTGGAAAGGAAAAATCCATCCTAAAATAGCATGTATATTAATTTCTGACAATGCAATCAAATCAGAGCATCAAGATTGAATTTGTGTTATCATTGAGAGTTTGGAAGGGACTGACTTCCTGAACTCACTAAATTTTAGTTACTACATTTAAATAAGTTTTATATAATCAGAACAGGTCATAGTACTTTGAATATATTCCATTACTTACTTTCTACGGAGCAGTGCCATGACTCCAGGTGACATCATTACTGCAGTTTATCTGTCTGTTCCTCTTAAAAAAATTCACTTCACATTCACAAACTTCATGAATTCACAAATTAAAACTGAGCTTCACAATGTTATGGAAATGTATTTTAGTTTGGATTTTTTTCTTTCAAGGATGAACATAAAGCGAACACCTTAGTGACTTTAAGTATAATGCTCTGACATATTGATGTACTCAAAGTATTTCAGTTGAAGTCACAGTTAATGTCTTTGATGAATGGTAACCTGTATGACATGAAAAGTTAGTACAAAGGGAAGTGTAGCACTAATAAAAAAAAGTGTATCAGTAATTGACAGTAAATGACATATAACATGGACAAACAGAATGGATGATTATAATATACCATATAAAAATGTGTTCATCCCTTCTGCATGACCTCATTACCTTGCTCATCATCTTAAATCCTGTATGGAGCAGTTTCTTAGCAGCCTTGTAATATACCGTCTCTGGTCGGTTGTACACCATGGCATTGTCACACATCAATTTGAAATCCGCCTGAAGGCCAAAAAGAATTCAAACAGGTATGAGGGCAAAGTTGGTTTACATACACTGCCTTCTTACATTTAAAGCTGGAGTGCGGGACTTTTGTCTCCCCTTTCTGGCAATTACAGAAAACACTGTTGACACCTACTTATGTCAAAGGCTCCGTTGTTGTGCTTACTTCATCGCTAATGTTGCGACTGTAAAACAGTGGATAAATTATTTTGTGCGTCACACAACCACCATGAAATGACTCGTTTCACAATCATAATTTGATCCATTCGGTCCAATAACATTTGAAAAGTCTAGAAGAGCTGCACGATTAAATCATTTTATCCCCTTTCAAGTTAGCAGAGAGCTAACCGGAAGTTAGCTGGCTAGGCTGGCAGAAGTCTGCATCCATCCTGCCAGTGTGGGAACGTCCAACCCGACACCAGATTGAAAACTGTGATATACTGTGAAGTACAGGGAGATTTATCTGGTGGTGATAGGCTTAATCAGCATTGTGTGAAGTCATTGGGCAAGGCCTTGAATGGAAGGGACGTTCATTTATATGTAAAAGTTCCGCACTGCAGGTTTAACAATGCTCTTCAAAATCCACTCTTATTCTTGATTTTGAAGATATGTTGAAACAGAGTATTCTCACCTTGAATTCTGTAACTGTGTTGTACTCATTGTCTCTAATCTTGTCTTTCATGGTGCTAAAGTCCATAGGATGTTTGATGATCGTTGAGTAGCCAGGAGCGATTGCATCCGTTACTGGAAATGAGAAGAATCCATGGGGGTCTTTCCTGTGACAGGTGACAGACACATGACACCATCAGTGTTATTCATTAGTTTTTTAGACTTGTTTAGACTTATCTTTTTAAGTGGAAACGTTGTCATCTGATTATGCCGGGATACATTGTCTGTCAGGTCAATATGATCAATGTGAGTGGATTTTGCTCAGACGTTGATTTGATGAACCAGACCACATCATAATATGGCCTGAATCATATCTGGTCATATGTTGTCCAAGTGTTGATCGCAATATATGGTAACACAGCAAAAATACACACCGCGAACAGTCTGCTGTTTTATGGAGGCATGATGTTTATTACACCCTACAATATTTAGCATGTAGGTGTTGCATGGAACAAACAACAAACGGATATTTTGCCATTCTTGGAATCTTATCAATAGTGGGGCTATAGGAAAGCCATGGAAATCAATAGTGTTTTTCTCCTTGAGAGCATGTATGTGCTCTAGTAATTTTATGGTGATCTGCCAATTGTACATTGAGACAAATGTAAAGTTCAGGGAGTGTCCAAACTGGAAAGATGTTATCTTTGGGGGAGAACGTTGTGCTCTGTAAATTTCATAGCAGTGTGCCCATTAATATCACTGCTACTTAATTTATGACATGTATTGTGCACATGTGCTACATGGTGTTAGAAGAAAAGGTGTTCCTCCCATAATATTAAGATTCATCACCAGGGAGAGGTATCTGCTTATTGACTAATTTTTTCAGGCTGTAATCCTCTCGGACTCGGACATTAACACAAGGCTTTTTTGTGTGTGTGGTCAGACTTGTGCTTTATGATTCTGTAACTTTAAAGTATTAACCTCTGATCTAGTTAAAACCCCTCAATGGCAGCCATTAGCCTGAATCAGTGTTCCTCACCTCTGCAGCTGGCGCAAGAAGTGCTCCAGCAATTGTTGACGAGGAGTGGATTCATTCTCTGCAATGGGAAAACATAAAAAACGCAACAATTTATTAACACACTTTGATTTGAATGATGGCTATAATAAAATGTAATATTCGCTTGCCGGGGGGGAATTTGATTTTATGCCCATAGACAAGCTTCCTTGCCTTGTTGTGTCCGGCATGCTCGAACCGGCCTGTCTCCTTGCTGCTCTATCTCCACCTTCACATTGGGGTGAAACTCCTCTACTTCAGGCTCTATCTCAAACCTCTCTTTCTTCTTTTTCTTTTCTTCCGGCTGATGAAAGACATCAATGACATAAGTGTCAAAATAGTCATTATGAATTTAATGGTCATATTTTCAGGCTTAAGTTGAGTTTACTCACCTCTACTGTGATACTTATAGTTTTTGACAATGTGAAAGGTTCAACAGGCACACCACTACTGGCAGCAGTAGCAGCTGCTGTTGCTTCTGATTCATTCTGCTCTCTTTCTCTCTTCTTTCTCTTTTCCTCCTGTTAGATAAAAGACAATTTATAACTTAAAGCACTAGCACTAAACAATGCATTTATCAGTAGGTAGAATTTCTTTTTGTAAACTAACCTTTCGCCGCCTTCTCTCCTCATCATCCACATACTTGTCTTTATCCTTTTCAGACTTTTTCTTCTTCTTCTTCTTCTTCTCTTTGTGGCGTTCTCGTTCATGGTCTGATCTGTCATCGTAGTAGCTGGAGTCATGGCCTGAACCAGAGAGCTCTGTCACTTCACTTCCTCCAACTTTGAGCACAAGCTTCAGGGGCTTCTCCAGTGCCTTGTCCTCGTAGTCTACAAGCAAAACAAACAAAAAGTGATGAAAGTAATGTATCAAGTTAAACAATACAAATTCAAAGTATGTGATTCAAATTCAGTTTTTAATTCAACTATTCATTTTGAGCAATTCAAATTCAAATATAGATTATTCAAATTCAGTTTCTAGGGACACATATTTCTGCCCATAGTAATGTCTAAGAAAGGGATTGTGTCGAAAGGTTAAAGGTCTTTAGAAAGAGCAGGTTAGTATGAGGAATGATGATGGTAGGAGATGTTTTAAGTTTTGTCTAACATTACTTTTGACCCCAGATTGGTTGTATATTTTAACAAGAGTAGGCTGTTGCTTTAACCTACATATTTTCTGTCTGTTTAAAATCTTCTGTCTAGTGTGTTGCATTGTTGAAAGTAGTTGCTCAAGTGTTTGTGTTACTACCTAGACACAACTTCAAAATGACAACCCAAACATGAAAATCAGATGTAACGTTACTGTATTATCTAATAAGTTACTCACAGTAAAATAATCATATATTACATATTAATTTAAAACGAACTTATAAACTCAGGTTTCATTTATTTAAATAAATGTCCAACAAGTAGAGCTCGACAGCCTAGGTTGTACTTAAGGTGTTTTTTTATGAAAACAGCGCAGATTTGCTACGTTTGCCTGCAAAATTAGCATAAAGCTAGCTGGAACAAAAGCGGCGAGCTAACTAGCTAATTGTAAAAGATGCACTCAGGTACCATCAACTGTTCTCCACTCCGGCTTATGTTTCTTGTGTTTCTTCCCCATCTCTCTGTATTTATATGCGAAAGCGTGTGTTTATTCCGGCTGTGTGGCGGGCGTTTGCGTTATAAGGATGCTAACAAATGTTTGCAACAAGATTCGCTGCTAAGCGGAAGTAATACTTAATAACAAAGGACGTGTTTCCGGTTGAACACATTTAGCCCGCTGAATTCGATTGACTGTCAGCTTTCTAACAACACACCGGACCGTAGTTTCTTTAGTGTTACGAATTTGGTCCGTGCAATTTATCAGTTTGACAACGTGAATGCTGTAAGGTATGGTTTCCGTTTCACTGACGCATCAAACTTTTTTTACTTTTACTCTCTGAGGGATGTTAGCCAGCTAAGTTAGCATCGCTTTGACTGCCATGCTATCTGAACTTAACCAGCTAAATTGAGCAAAACTTAGGCAAACTTAGTTGGAGTAACAGTCACATGAGTGAACAGTAGCCAGTTACCCTGTGTGGGTAATGTTATTGCTGGTAAAACTGAATGTTGCTCTGATGTCAACAGTTTTACAGGAATGGAGATGGGAAACCAAAAACAAGACGTCCATGTGGAGGTCCTTGTTAAATCTCAAAGGTGGGTTAGCTTTGGTAGTTCAAACATGATGGTTAATAAATTATGGAGTCCAGATTCAACCACAGATCCTCCCATGAATGGAGAAAAGACATGTGCAGGCACACATACAGTTTAACTGACTGCAACCTGTGAGGGAGGAGCACTCAGAGATGCATTAATATACTGAATATGCAGTGAGAAAATATGTTTTTGGTCATTTGAGTCAACAGATCACTTAACGACTGAAAGTCACATTTTTCCTGAACACTTAAATACATTAGGAAATGCTTGAAAAGCTTAATTGGTTTTGCAAATGCATTTCTAGTAAGACTCTTATAGAAACCCATATCTTTATAGGAATCAGTATGGTATCAGCCTTCACAGGAAGGAAAACCAATTATTATAGTATTTAGGGTTGCAAGTAATGATTATTTTTCACTATTCATACATATTATAATCTGTAGATTATTTTCTGGATTAGTTGTTTGGTGTATAAAATGTCGAAACTGGTGAAAAATGTCAATCACTGTTTCACACATCCTCAAAACTCTTATTTTATAATCACAGAAGACTAAATAAAAACAAAGTATTCATATTTGAGAAGCTGGAATCAGAGAATTTGGACATTTTTTTCATAATTATCAAAATAGTTTGCAATTAATTTTCTGTCAATCGACTAACCGTTGCGGTTCTAATAGTAATGATAAGTAAATTATGTGATTGCAGTAATACTTCCTTGTGCATTGTCTTTTTTTTCTACATTTCAGCACTGCTAAACTGTCTGAGGTGAGGACGCATGTTCTGTCTCTGCTGAATCGTCACAGCATGGTATTTGGAAACTACAGATGGACAGAGTTTGATGAAGACTTCCTACGCAAACATGTGGAGTCTGTGGCTATAGTTGATATAGAGGAAATGGTAACACAGGTCTGTTCTTTTTGTTTACTTTGTAAAAAATATTCAGTTATATTATTTTATTTTTCAAGAAGTAATAATGTTTTGATTTGTTTATTTCAATTCACTGTCTTCCTCACTCAGCCCCTTGATTTGAAGAGTTGCTCTGTCTCTGTTCACATCTTCACTCTGAATGAGGATGGGCCGAGCACGCTCAGTTTGGAGGAGGATGAGGAGCTTTCAGCAGCCAATCACTGGCTGCTGCCAGCAGGTGACACTAGACATTGTGGAGTACAGCACCTTGAATAGAACAGCGTGTTGGGAAAATCTTGCTTTCTTAGTTTGATGTATTTCCAGTTGAAGTTGGACAGTGAGGCAAGACTAAATACAGGGAGTGATCCCTCTAAAGTGTAAACCAACAGGTTATCCTTTAGGCATACAGTGTATTATTCATCATGATTTAATGTGATAGTCAACCCAAAAACTCTGTATGCTCAGTATATTACAGACTAAATACACTACTTCTGTCTCAATCCTCATGCATATCTTAGTAAGCAAGAGCCTATAGTAAAAATTAGGGGCTGCAAGTAATGTGTGTTTTCATTATCAATTAATCGGTCAGTTGTTTGGTCCAGAAAAGGGTGAAAAATGTCAGTCACTGTTTCCCAGAGCCCAAAGTGACATCTTCAAATGTCTTGTTCTGTTCACAAACCAAAGATATTTAGTTTAATACTATAGAAGACTAAAGAAACCAGAAAATATTCACATTTGAGTTGCTGGAATCAGAAATTTTGGACATTTTGTTCTTAAAAAATGACTCAAAACAATTAATCAATTATCAAGATAGTTGGTGATTCATTTAATAGTTGGCAACTAATCGATTAATCATTGCAGCTCTTGTAAAAACATGATTGTTTGGAATGTATTAAGATTAGGAAAGGGTACTGGAAAAGTGGATTATGCAGCAGGAGTGGAGAAATTTCTGTGAATGTTTGTTAGGTTTTTTTTTGGGTTTTTTTCTGCTGTGAAAACCTGGAATTCATTGTAAACAACCCGACCAAAACCTCATCTCTCTGTTATGGAGAAAACTACAATTGTTTTAGAACCACTTTTTAAGCTTTCAGGGAATGGACATTTCGTAATCAAATGATAGATCAAGGCTGGGTTAAACGTTAATGTTGCATTTGAATTCTTTAAATTTGCTTTTAATCAATCGGCATTGTGAACATCCTTGTCTTTTCATTTCAATCTTTCATCTCTGCTACTTGAACTAACATCTTTTCCATTTGGCTCATTAAAACTTATCTTATATGAATATTCCCCTAAAATAGTTTGTTTTTTAAACAGCTGAATTCCATGGCATTTGGGAGAGTCTGGTATATGAGAGTGGAGTCAAAACCCAGGTAAAAACAATGGAAGTTGAGAATAAAATGATCACGTAACTTTTCCATAGTGCTAATTTTCACATTGTCCCTATTTTCCTTCAGCTCCTGGATTATGTCACAACAACAATTTACTTCTCCGACAAAAATGTCGACAGCAACCTGATTTCGTGGAACCGCGTTGTGCTGCTTCATGGTAAATGAACCCACCAGCAATTTTGATCATTGTTGGTATCAAGTTGTGTCAGAGATGATGTACGTAGAGCAATTGATTTATCACTCTGTGTATTCCCACACTTAGGACCCCCGGGCACAGGCAAAACGTCACTGTGCAAAGCTCTTGCCCAGAAGCTGTCAATCAGACTGTCTAGTCGGTAAGACAATTCCAATTTTAGTAAAACCACTTCAGCAGCAGCTATACCTTCTCCTTTCATTTCAACATACACTCCTCTCCCTGCAGGTATTCTTATGGGCAATTTGTTGAGATAAACAGCCACAGCTTGTTCTCAAAGTGGTTCTCAGAGGTACACCTGGCTCTTTTTTTTGTTTATGTGTTTAGTTGGAGGCTGTTCTAGATGGAACTGATAATATTTTGGTAGCTAACCATGCCTCTTTGTTACAGAGCGGTAAACTGGTCACGAAGATGTTTCAAAAGATCCAACAACTGATTGATGACAAAGACGCTCTTGTGTTTGTTCTGATTGATGAGGTAAAGATAAGCTTTTAATCAGAGCCCCCAAAACATATTTATTCAGCACAGTCCTTTATTGATTTGGTTTCATGTCAACCAGAATTTGACAGAAGATATGCTTGTCTACTTGAAACATACTCCCATGTTCATGAGTGTTTCTGCTGTGACTGACCTGTTTTATGTTGTGTAGGTGGAGAGTCTGACAGCAGCGAGGAACGCCTGCCAAGCGGGAACAGAACCCTCTGACGCCATCCGTGTGGTCAACTCTGTCCTGACTCAATTGGACCAGATCAAACGGTCAGAAAACAAAACTTATTCCTTATTTCTTATGTGATCTCTCTTCAATTATATCACATTACGGTAATTAAGCTTTAATTTTACATTCTTGTGGTTACGCTTGATTACTATTTTCACTGGGAAATCTTACCATCAAACTTTTTTTTTTGTTCTGTTGACACAAGTTTGTTGGGTGTTGACTTTTGGGCTCATATTCCAGACATTCCAACGTCGTGATCCTGACGACTTCCAATGTGACAGAAAAGATTGACCTGGCTTTTGTGGACAGAGCTGACATCAAGCAGTACATCGGACCTCCATCTGAGAAGGGCATCTACAACATCTACCTCTCCTGCCTGGAGGAGCTGATGAAGGTAACTGAACTACCCGGCAACTCATTTACTATTGTCAATTATAGAATTATTTATAATAGTCTTTTACTTCTGTGTTCAAAATTTGGGCATGTTTTTCTTAAGAAAAACACTCCAGTGCCAGCGGGTATGATAAATCTACTAGATTATGAGGGATTGTCTTCGTTACGGGAATCACACAAGACAGAATTACGGGCAAGGCTCAGCAGGTAGAGCGGGTTGTTCATCAAAGGGTTCTTGAGCAAGACACTGAACCCCAATTCGTCCTGATGAGTAGGCCAGTACCTTACATGGTAGCTTGTGCGTGAATGTGATGCAAATTGTGCAAAGCACTTTGTATAAATGGTTATATAAATGCAGTCCATTCCATTTGACAGAGCAGAACACAACAAGATTTCATGAAACGGCTTTTGAGAACACTGTAAAAAAGACGAAAATGCATAAACATATGTCTGTGAAAGAGGACGGTAGCTAGGGCTGCTAGTAGTGATTATTTTAATTAAATAATTTTTTAATTTAATTAAACTCGTGTGTGTGTATATACATAATATATACAGTTTACTGTAATGTGTGACAAAGAAAGCATTAAATCATCGCTTTTGACAAGCTGAAACCAGCAAATTCTTGGCACATTTGTCGAGAATCGATTAATTGACTAATCGTTACAACTCTAGAGATAGTGTGGCCTCCTACCAATTTATGATGGAAAGGTGGCAAAATGGCAGGGCCAAAATAATGTAGTGTGCTGCATTCATATCAAGAGGACAGCACTGGATTCCAGAAAATTCTTTTTTTCTATACATATATTACACATATTTTTTTCTGGCCATTTTATATCTTTTATCAGATAGTGACAGTTGACGGGAAACAAGAGGAGAGAGTGATGGGATATGACATGCAACAAAGGTCTGCCGTCAGAATTAAACTGTGGACGTTGTCGTTATGTGGCATGCATGTTAACCAGTAGGCTACTGGGGTGCACCTCCAGCAAATTGTTGAAACAAATTTATGTGTATTGAAACATAAAATCTCACCACCTTGGCAGATTGTTTTCCCTACTTGTATGCATGAACTACGATTTTTTTTCAACTAATGGAATAACGGACATATCGACTAATTGGTTAGATTTTTGCAGGGTATGTTTTTATGTGTCACAACAAGATAGTAATGATGTTCAGCTTTATTACCAACATGCCTCAAAGCAGCAACAGTACAAAAGAAACACAATTTAAAAGAGTGAGAAGATGAATTTGAATTTCCCATAAGTCATGATATGTGATATGTGCAGTGCCAGATCATCTACCCCCGGCAGCAGCTGTTTACCATGTTTGAGCTTGAGACGATGGGCTTTGCAAAGAGTGAGGTGTCTGAACACAGTCTGAACCTGAGGAACATTGCTCTGTGAGTACACTCTCCTATAATGCAATAGCACCCATCACACTAAACTCTGTTTTAGTCACAACATCAAGTGCCAGTTAGTAACCGAAACAGCCAGAGGCTAATGCTGTTTTTCTTTGTCATTCCCAGAAAAAGCAAAGGTTTGAGTGGAAGAGCACTCAGGAAGTTACCATTTCTAGCTCATTCATTGTTTGTAAAGGTACGTATTTGATTTTGTTCTACAGTGTACATGAAAAAAAAAAATTGGATTGTTTTTTAATGTAGTTTGTTTGCCTGCAGACACCAACTGTGACTCTGGAGAGGTTTCTGGAGGCTATGGACCGAGCGGTGGATAGACAGAAGGAGGAAAAAGCAAACCTAGTCAATGGTGTCTGAACTTATGACAATGCTCAAAGGCTGGCACATGAATGTTCATGAGCTGTCAATTCCACGCCAGGTTTGTTTGTAGTTTGGAAAACTACAACATTAACAGCTTTTTATGAAGCCTCGTCAGTTAATTTGTGCCATAAAGTTAAATAATGGCTCAGTCTGTGAAAGTAACATTGTTTTAACAAATGCTAAAGCATTCCTTCAGGTGACTTTGTTGGTGCTACCTTAAAATACCAAATCCATGTCAGTTTCGTTAGAGGCAGTTTGACTTAAGATGAAGCACCCAATGCTTGAATTTTCTATGCTCTATTAATCTATTGTTAACTGTTTACTCTCCTCTCACTTTCAAAATGTTTGATGTTTTTAATGTAACATGCAGCTTTAACTTCCACAGCTTATTACGGTTCCCATGTTAAAGTGATAGTTCATATTTTTTTACATAAAGTGATTGTATTGCTTACTTTCTTATAGTGATATCAGTGTACAGACCCAAATGAAACAGCAGCCTGTCAGACAGAAATGAACAGCAGTTCCATGATGGTTCAAGAGCTTTCATGGACCGTGAAGCATCAGATGTTGTGGAAGTTTAAAACATGTTGACTGCTCTGTCGTCATTTCTGTCTGACAAGCTGCTAGCTCACTGCATTCATCTGTAGCCTGAGCTAACATTTACACATGATACCGCTGTATGTCCAAAAATTTGTACAATACCTTTAACATGCCTTTTTTTCTACATAGGTTATGTTTATATGTTTTAAAAGGGACATTTCTCATACTCCACTTACTCAATGAAAATGTTCATTTATTATTGTCAGTTATATTTATGCTAACAACAAACCATCTTTAAACTCTGTCTCTGGTTTCATATGTTCATTTTGACTTTATTTTGTATATAACATTGTACTGTAATAAACAATATTGTTTATGATTGTGTGTGTTTGTGAAATAATGCAGCTGGGGAGTGGTCTTGGCAAGTTTTTATCGAAGCTTTTGGGACCACCACTGGGTGGCGCAAGGATGCTGTTGTATGTTTTACACATGTACAGAGGTTTTTAGGATTTAATGCATTTTATGAGATATATGATCATCACAATAGAGGCAATAAATGAAAATGGCCTCAGCAATAAAAATAAATTCAGTAAATCTTGAGTCTGTCTCATGTAGCAGGATTATCAAGTTAACTATGCTGAGTTAAAAACCAGAAACCCACATGAATCTGAAATATAAATCAGCAAATCTGGATGTTAAAAAGAACAATCTGACCGACTTTCAATGCAGTCATCTGCCTAACTGAGTAATCTGGTTTAATGAGACGGGCCCCGGCAAAGTGATATGAGCTCATGATGTCTGAGCATTTGCACGTGGTTCCCACCAATATGACCTAAAGACAAAACAGTTGAAAGATGATTTGGTTTTGAAATGTATCATACGCACAGTTTACATGAACAGATCAGTGGCTCCATTGTTCGTATGAGCATGTTTTGCATTCTGTGAATGCTCTGCCGCTTTGCATGTCAGCTGCCGGGTTCAGACAATGTGCCCTTTGTTTGTTGTTGGCCAACAGCTTTTTTCACTCCACTTCAAAGGTGAATTTCTGTAGGCTGTTGCTGAATTTGAAAGGAAAGCAAACACAGAGTTCATCTTTAATCACCCGCTTCATACCTGCTGAATCATATCAGCGTCACCTTTAAAATGACCTCTCTTGGGTGGGTTTTTTTTTAATTGAACACATTTCATGTGAGATTTTTGGTGTGTTTGATTTCGCTGTCCAAAGTCTATCATTAAGATCTAGCAAAAGATTTATATTCTCTTTGTACTCTAATAAAGACCTTCAAGGACAGATTAGTCTCAAGTGTTGAGGTTTAAAAGAAACCCAGGATTGATTTTCCATCATACATTTCATTAAAGAGACATAACTGTTGTTTGTGTGGATTATCCCTTTAACGCTACAGTATCTTTTACACCTAATTGTTTGGCACCCACAGTGTTCATTTGTCAATGAAGTTTTTATGTGAGATGAATCACATGAGGAAGCTCTACTTTTCTCTAATCTGATCAATGATCACAAAGTTGAGAGAAAAGGAGAGCTGTAAGAACGGGAATGGTAAATAAAACCATAATTGCTCTGTCTGGAGGCCTTTTTTGCTTTTGCTTTTGTAGTTGGTCCAAAACCAGGCAGCTGTTGAAAGGCAATCAAGACGGAGGAGGAAGAAAAGTCAAAAGCCTTATTGTTACAGGGTTTTATCACTGTTTCGAGCAGTTTGAAAATGTCAGAAAACTCCAAACAAAACAAACAGTCTGATGTTTATCCTCTCAACTGTTGTTCAGGTACATGGCTGAAAGCAATGGAATATCACTGTGTGTGCCAATGATGATTCACATAGGGAGGGGATTAACTTACACACATACTTATAGGCATGTTAAGAGGAAACTGAACAGAGCTGAACACTAACCATGGAAACTACCACTCATTTTGGTTTCGGTATAAAATCAAATCAGTTTTAAAGAGGTTATGATTTATATTATTGATTTGTGACACTGCACTGATTGTTGGAGTTCAGAAATACCCTGCACTTCTGCCAGTATAATCATCTACATCCTCTGTACAAATACATAATGAGAAGCCATAAACCAAAGCTTTGTCAGGATTTCTCCATTCTTCATCTTCATGACAGCCTTTGATGATAAACCAGGAAGTTTATCCAAGTGAACGTTGCCCTTAAAAGACAACTGCAGCTCTTGTTCTGTTTCCAGCCTAAACTCTTCTGCCAGAACACTTACTTCTGTTTGAGTTCTGACTTTCTTTTCTTTTTGTGTGTCCCATATGTTCGTTATCCGTTTAAAGAGGGTGTTACAGTAGTAGGAGTAGAAGGGAAAGGATGCAGCAGAGGGAGAGAGATACCTTGTAAAGATGCAGAATCCCATGCTGCATAAAGAAATGGTGATAATTAGGCACAGCAAGGAGGATCAAAGAAAGCTGTCATCAATGAGCTATGCAAATGTCTACTCATCCTGTCAACCATAGACAGATCTGAGAGTCCTCTGTCTGTGAGGAGTCAAATGGCAGACAAATTGACAGGAAGAGCTATACAGTATCGCTGCACTACCACATTCATCAAGGTGGGATATGGAAGTGAAACTGGGACACTGTGATAAAACTACCACCCTCACAGAAAATAAGATGTTCTTCCAATGGCTCAGAGAATAAATTTCTCTCTTGTTCCTCCAGGCAGAGCTCGTCTGTTAAGGCAATAAAGAATAAAGATGACAAGGTTTGTTGCACAGGTTATAATTTCTGCTATGACAGCAACACTTTGGAGCAGTGAGTGAGTGACACCGAGCAGTTTAATAACAGTTTATACCTCGATGACATGCAAAGATCAAACATCTGTCCTCATTTTGAATATAATCTTGCGAAGGAGTGGAATATTTACAAAACACAAACATCACACTCATGTTTTCATACAGAGCGAAAGGTTGCCCTAGTAAATGAATATTCATAACACTTGGCATGTGTCCTGCAGCCAGGCCCTGTTTTTTTTAACACTCTGCCAGAGGAAACACACTATAAAACTGCTGAGGAGCTTTTGATGTCTGGCAGGTTGAGGAACAGCATGTTCTTCCTGGTTTTCTTTTATAAACAATGGTTTGTCTTTAGCATTTGTAGTGCATATACCTGAAGCAAATAATGTTAGTTATAGTGGGCAGCCTATAAGTGTGTACGCTCTCACCTATAGGCTTATTGGCTCTAATTCTGGTTCATTTATGATTAAAGGCCTGAGTGGAGATAGATTTAATTAAGTGTTTTTAATTAATGACCTCAATCAATGCTTTGTTTTGTTTTGTTTTGGTTTAACCATGTTGATAAAGATAGTTGCTTATTGGACAACATTTCCAAAGTCTTCTTTTTATAAATTAGCAAGTAGCCTGATATGATTAATACAAAAAAAATAGTTGTTGTGTCTCTGTTATAAATAGGCTATACTGTACCTTGGAAACCATGAATGGAACTGTACAGAAAAATACACCAACAGAGGACGCGGTTTTGCATCCAACCACACGAGTTGCCAAACACAGTGTTGAGTGCGTCAAGTTAAATAAAACGTAAGTACAACCGGATTATGAATAGATATTCCTTCAAAACTAAAACGCAAATTGGTAAATAATTGGGAGTAACTTTTAAAATAGCATAGTCAGTGATCCAATTATATTTGCCTGAAATAAGATAGCATTAAAAATTATATAAAGGAAAACCAAATAAACTTTAAAATGATAAGTCAAACAGTGCCAGGTTCTCGGATGTGAGGATTTGTTTGCTTTCTGTGTAAACTGAATACCTTTGTCTTTACTGTTTTTCAGACAAATGCTCTGAGCAGTTAACTTCTCGGTGCATCTTAGCAGCGGAATCAGGTACTTCTCAGATCAAGAAGAACAGACTTGAGAGAGAAAAACTATTGGAGCACACAGACTGGTTTTACTACCAACTTTACTACTAGACTACTAGTCCAAACAGTGGCACTATCAACGGCTGCAAATCAATCTTTTTTTTTTTTCTCTTTGTAAAATGCCATAAGCAATTTTAAGAGACTTTTGGGCTTTCTGACAAATTGTGCAGGGATTTGTCATTTTTCTTTACATTTCTTTATACTAACCAATTATTAAAACAATCGACAGGCTCAGATTAAAATGTGTGAAAATGATTTGTGCAACCTTAAAGACAATAATGACGGGCCATAGATGAAGCTATGATAATAAAATGAATGTTGACCTATATACATGGTAGACTATTATGTGACAGGATTGGCCACCGCTGACAGAGCATATTCTTGCTGTTAATTTAGAAAATGGGCAAATATTCGTATATTCTAATATAACAACAACAACAACCTTATTTTAATACCTCAGAGGGATGTCTGTTTGTCTCAAAAAATCAATTCGGGACAATTGTATTTTTAATACAGCTAATCCAAATATATTTGACATTCCTAAAAAGTGGGTTTAAACTTTTTTCAACAATTAGATGTTTTATTATTTAGAAGCGATAAGCGGAAGTACGCAGCTGTTGTCTGTGACTTGACTCCGCGTCTCTGCTGCGTTCAAAGCGCTTCCACATCCAGTCAGACTGAAGTGAAGTGTGGAGGCAGACAGCGAGCGTCTCCTCTCCGCTCAACATTTTTTTTTACACATTTATCTTCTTTCTGCTCTTAGCAGACTGATTCTTCAATGAACAAGCGATTTAATCACCAGCCTTTGGATGAAGTTGGAGTTTTCTTCTTGCAAAACAAACACAATGTGACCATGTTGAGTCACTGACTGTTTTCTCCTTGTCGGATTTCGGAGTACCTTAATTGATTCAGGGAAGAGGGACTTAAGAATGGGCAAACTTCAGTCTAAACATGGTAAGAGATGCTTTAATTAAAAGCGCTGAATTAGAACATTTTAAAGCATTTCGATTATAAAAACACAAACTAACATTTAATCGTCTGTTTTGCATCTTTGCGTCTTGGTGACTGGATCCAAAGCGTGTAAGCGCAGAGAAAACCCCGAAGGTGAGGAGAGATCCTTCTGCATGATTAGGATTTGTGGATGATGAGAATGTATTAAAGCAAAGACTGATCTTGTGAATCAGACCTGCTGATGTGTGTGTGTGTGTATTTTCTCTTCATGTCTCAGGAGACAGTTTTGTTGTGAACGCCTTCCTCCGGAGAGGGATGGAGGAATGTGAGAGGTACAGCGCGACGGATCACAAGCTGAAGACCATGCAGGTATCCATCCATCCGGATTTCACATTTATTTCCTTCTTCTTCTTCGTGGTCATAACAAGCCGAACAACAAAATCAGCCTGCTGTTCTGGCCTGTTTTGATGTAAAATTAAATGAAAAGGCTATTAAGTCTTTTTTTTTATGACTGATTATAAAGCATTTCCAAGAGTTAAAAAAATCAGGATGCAGTGAAAATCAATTTATTATGGTGCTGTCAAAACGGTAAAAGAGTGACTTTTATTCTTCAAAGTAATCCTTGCATTCACTCCTGCTATGCTGTATGAGCATCACTCCTGTTCCTAACAAAACTCATTATAAAAACAAAGTGTGCCAGGTGTGTGTTTTTACATTTGCTGATGATGGGATGAGTCTGTCAAGCACTTCAAAGTTGTCTGAATGAGGCTGTTACATTCCCTCCTCCTGTAAGATGAGATGAGAGCTTCTCGACTGAAGGGCAGTGCTGATGTCTTTGCAAAGTTGTAGCTTGTTGTTCTTTCTGTCACGTCTGGCTCTGACACAACAGTGCAGCGGTTATTCCCCTGCCAGCATCATTGGATGGGTTATGACAGCCATGAGCCCCGCGTGTGAAGCGGCTTGGCAAAGCGGCACACACGCACTCACACACACACACACACACACACACAGACAGACACACAGACTGGATGGAAAGGTAGTCGTTTCTCAGCCTGCGGGATATAAAGTTTGCTCTTGTGGCTGCTGGCATCATGACTCAGGGCTGTGTCTTTTTCCTCAATGCCTCCCATTCTAGTGCTGCTCCCAGTGGGCAGCCCTCTGTGGCATAACATTACATCACTTCAATTAGCGTGTCGTTTTTGAGGGGTACGAGAGTCCTGAGCTCTCAGACAGAAAACTGCAAGAAGTTCACACAGAGGTACTGACAATCTGTACGGTGGGTGGTTGTAATAGTGGAAGAGTTATGGATTATATCAGGACTATAAACCGCCCACTCATGGCAAATTAAAAGAGAACTTTACTCTGCTTCAGAGGAGTTGGAGTTCACACTCCCCTGAAGGGAAACCACCAAAAAGGCATAAGCTTGGCACTTATTAGTGGGTGGGTCCCACCCTCACTTCTATCAAATCATGGCTCTGATTTATTTATTTTGTGTCATTAGTTAGTTACATTAGAGGCTCGTTCACAGACTAGAATGGAATAATCTTCAACGTTTAACCAGTCAGCCTTTTACTTTTCCTGTTTTATTTGAAACTTAAAGGAATTATTGAGCAGAATGAGGTGGACAGAACAAAATGCAATCATGTTACTGCATGTATGTGTGTTGGTGGTAAAATAATGCTAACTAAGTACTTTTTTTGTGGCAGAAACTAACATCGTAACTACTTTTTCCATGCATTTCCCTTTGCTCCTGTAGTATTCTGTTGCCATTTCATTCAGGCAACATATTCAACCACTGACAACAGTAAGATTTCTTTATTCACTTGAGTGATCACCAGAATCTTTAGAAGATGAAATTAAATGTCACTATAAACCCAATTAAGATTTCTATATCACTTATTTATAGTGTTTTTTTTAATCAAAGCAGGTATAATGTGTTGGGTGTAACTTTGCCCAAGGCGTGATGTCAAGTATGAAATGCCAAATAAACCAGTGTGTGCGGCAAGAAATGATTATGTTCACTGTCAATTAACCTGCTGGGTTATTTTCTCAATTCATTCAATAATCAAATCATCTCACGTTTGGCTTTTTTGCTTTAAAAAATTACTGATACAATTAATGTAAGTATGAAAATAGTTGCCGATTGATTAATTTTCTGGCAATACATCAGTCGACTGATCATTTCAGCTCTAAAACCAGTACCATGAATGAAACAGATATGATAACAAACAACATGTAACTGCCTGCTCATACAGTGACAGCTCTATTCATGCTGTTTGAAATGGGCCCACAGTATGCCTACATTAATGTAAAGAGAGATGATGTCCCTGGCGATGTTTTTCATGCTGTATAGCTTCCCATCAAGCTGACAGACTTCCAGCTCAGTAAAGACAACAACACCATTTCCTTGTTTGATCCCACATATCGTTAATTAATTCCTTGCAAGGATCGGATTACGATGTCACTTTTCCAAATATAATTATTGGATTATGGGTTCTTAGATGTCTGGGGTTTAGACCATGATTAAACAAGTCTAAGTCAAACAAGAAAAACATATTATTTAATGTCTCTCTTTTTTTTGGAGGATTTGAAGTTTGTTACAAGGGTTTTTAGATCAATTTCAGCCACATTTGCCACAAAGTGTCTGTCTCTCGTCATGAGTGGCCCTCACCAGATAGTTTCACCATTTAGCTGCAGGGACAGTCACGATTACTTATGATTTTTATATAGGAGGAGATTGGCCAAACACGCTGTTTAGCTTTGACCATCCCCCCTCCTCATTGTCAAATGGGGGAGTAGGATTCCTGAGCTGTCTGGCTGCGACTTCAAAGCGCAGAGCTGAGTTATAAAAGGGCTCTGATATCAGTGGAGCCTCCGAACCCTCACCCCTCTATCCCCCTGCCCTGTGCTGGGGGATGGGCTGAGAGATGGACTACTATCGGGGGGGGGGGGGGGGGGAATAAAACAAGCACTAACATAGTTCGCACCCAACATCAGTCTGTGTAAACCAGTGAATCTCCTCAATAAAGCAGTCATTTTTATCCTACAATCTGTGAAGGCTTTGCTATGCTTTAGAAAGAAATATCAAAAGATCAAAGGATACAAAGACCTGTTTAAATATTTATTTTGCTGCAAACCATGATTCAAGATTGTGGCTGGCAGGCTGCCCTTAGTTTGTAGTCTTGAAGTTTTCCTTGTTAAAGTGTGGCCTATCAGGCCTATGAGTGGACAAAGAAAGGGGGAGTGATTCAGCAGGATGACTAGGATCATCCCGGAAAGAGTCATCAAGATTTTGACACTTCGTTGCAGGTGTTCAAGACAAGTCTAACCTGTCCAAGCACCTGATGTAGTGTAGGAATATCGTTAGGTCCGAAGTCCAACGTCCCAAAAAAATGAGTCTGTAGTTATTGAATATGTAAAATACAGAAGGGCAGTGCATCCCAACCATGTACTTATCCAGAGCAGTGTGTTCATTAGTGGAAGAGCTCTGTGAAGGTTCACTGTGTTTCACCTCTGGAAACATCAACACATCAACAGGCCAGACCCTCACACATACACACACAGACAGACAGACACACACACACTCACAGTGCTTCATTTTGGAGCTTCAAACAGACATGCTTGGATGCCCAAATAATGACAGGTTAATTCAGCCTTTCAGCACCATCTTTTGTCTCAAAACTTCCCACAGACTTGGCCTGTGAGGAGGGAGTGTGTCAACATTTTAAATTCCACAACAAAGAGCTTTATTATTCCACTTTGAAAGGTTAATAATATCACACTTGAAGTAAAAAGGCTCGGTTAGGGATTCAGTTGGATGTAATGATGTGCCAAAAGCTCAGAGACACAAATTTATTTTGACTTACAGAGAGTTACATAGCACTCGCCCCTCAATAATAAATTAGGTTTAAGAGCAGAGTTCCCAAGCAGCTCACTAAACTAATTGTAAGCTAATGTTTTTTTAACAGTCATTTGGAATCTGTGAATAAGACTTTCCCCTTATATAAAAATCCTCATTTGGCAATCCTGCTCAAAATGGATGTTTTGTTTGGACAATATTGCTGCTGGGCATTTGGGTATATCTTCTAGTCGCCATGTTCATTTTGAGTAAGCAGTATTTGATTTGGATCTGTGGCAGGGATATCTGTGTAATCTTGAGGCTGTGGCCTTAAATGACATTTTATTTTTCAGTACACAGAGCTGCAAATTTGAAACTGAGGTCATTCTTTTTAGTTTTCGAACTCTGAATACTGAAAACAACAATGCAGCTGGTGATCCTTGATTTAAGACATTTTCTTGTCAGCAACATCTCATGACATTTCACTTCCGCCTCCCTCATGACCACAAATAATTAAAAAAAAAAAAGCACTTCCATGTTGCAGCACTAGCAGGGAGCGATCTATAGTGGAGACAAAAAAGGTGTGCTCATATATGTGTTGCTTTTGAAGGGAGTTGAAGGCATTTGGAGAGTTTGTTTTTTTCCACCCCTTCTCTCTCTCTTTTTTTTTTTTTTTTTTTTAAATTGGCTTCACAAGAAGGCGAGCTGTGAGCCTTCATCTCTGAATGAAAAGCATGTGGCTGGCATCCAGAACAGCGGGGTCTTTCAGCACGGCCCCGGCAGACATCTGTTCCTGGTTTGTACAGCAAAATCCTGGAGCAGGGCGAGGGGCTGTGGTGGGAAGGGGGTGCGAGGGTGGCGGGGAAGAGGAAAAGAGGAGGAGTGGGGGTTTAAGGGTGTTTTTTTTTTTCTTGGGGGAGATATTTGAGGGGTTTTAAAGGTAGTGGGGGAAGGGGAGTAATAGAGAGCCTCATCCGCGTTGACCACTGCATTGTTCTGGCAGGCAGAAGCTGACCATTGATCTCACCTATATTAACTTGTAACAGCTGTTCAACATGCAAATCACACCATCTCTCCTGGGACTTCTTTTTTTTTAGTTGCCATTTGTCTAGAATAAACATTCACCTCTCTGTCAGTGTAAACATCATCACCTGGTCGGTTCCGACACTCGTCACAAGTGCAAAATGCTTGTTTTAGCCTCTTCTTTCATGTTCGAGTGTTCAAGTGTGTATCACCACATGGCTTCACCTGTGACTCAGAGGCTGAGCCTTTCTCTAACTCTGTCTGTGAATGACTGACTGAGAGGAAAAGAGTGGTTTGTGTGGCCTGTGCCTCACAGAGAAAGACATTAGGACACTGCAGGCAGATTAAATGTTTATTTTTTCTAAGGATATTTATACTGTCTGAAGTACTTTGAAGCAGTTTGCTCACTTTCACCCTAATTCCCCTGTGACCAGCTCTCATGAGGGGAGCAAGACCTCTTTCTGGCCATCAGGAGGAATCAAAGAGCTGTTGGCTCACACATTGGCTCACAGTTCTTTGGCACAAACCAGGGCCGATTTAACCTTCTGGGGGGCCACTGGGCAAAAAATGAGTTATGGGCTCCTATTTAAGCCCCTACCCCCCTGATTTTTGGGTCATAAGTAGATTTTTACACATGGGCCCCTCTACCAGACAGGGCCTCAGGATATGATGAGCCACCTTGAATCCATCACTACTTTGGTTTTATTTGTGCTTTAGTGGTGCACTTCACTTATCAGATTACAGACTAATTATACCATAATTATAAAACTACAGACCAATTGCCACAAAGGCAACCTGAGGCCTGAAAGGTCTATTAAAGGAACAGTTTGACATTTTAGAAATTGTGTTTACTCGCTTCACTGCTGAGCCTTATATAAGAATAATGATACCACTCTCAGTGTTTCCTCTAGGTTGACTGCTTTGGGGTGGTGGGATGGGCCACGTTCTTTAATTATGATGTTATGTAATTACAATAATATAATGGTCTGTAATTACAATATTACAGAACAGTTAAAGGAGTCATATTTTATAAGTCTCCTTATTTTCTATTTTATTTCCTTGTGATCCATTCAGAACATTTTTTTTACAAAGTCATGCTAGCTTCTAGCATCCTCGTCACTGTCACCAGATTCAGGTTGGGCACGTTTAAAAAACGCATATTTTGGCCTGAATTTCAGACATTTGGGGTTGACATCTATCCATCTTTTGGCCAGATTACATTGATAAATTACTCTTGTTGGCTTTTTACTCGCCAAGCTTTTATTGCACTCACAGTAACGTAACAAGTGTAGCTGTCGTCAACTCGCATAACGTTATCTTATACTTCATTTGTCACTCCTCTGCTCTGATCTGTGTGTGTGTGGAGGGACTGAGCCCCACCAGAGAGCAAAGGAGAGGAGAGAAACTACTGCGACCGTAAATGACAGCAAAATGCAGTAGAGACTCTCACTCTGACCTGAAATGAAACGAGTGCACGTAAATAACGTACATAACATAAATAAAGTATTTTGTTTCTTTCGGGGGGGGGGTCCATGTCAACAGTTGCCCAGGCAACGACACAGAGATTGACTTACGTTTCAGAACAGCGCCGCACAGAGGCTCTGAAATGCAAATGATTATTGATTTCCAAATAAATGGATATTTGCTGTAATTTTTGGCATTAAAAAATATTCTTTTGGCTTGTTGTGGGTTCTCCGTGGCCTGGCGGCTCACCAGGCCGGTACAGTTATAGGTGAAACAATGTCTCTCATATCTGTAAATATGTTGATGGAACCAGCAGCTCATTAGCTTAGCTTAGCACAATGACTGGTTTAAACCAAACCAAAATGTAAAAATTACAAGTTGTGCTTTTATGAAGCTAATCTTCTACATAATGGCCAAATCGTGTGACTACAGTGTCACATGATGCTATTGGGCCCAAAAAGACTTTTTCCCATAGACTTAAATTGCAAAAGAGACGTCTAAATCAGCAGATACATTTTTTTAGCGTCACAACCCAGCAAAATGACGTGTTTCCCTATCAGCATTTGATCTGTACAGTCCCATAAGATTTAGAAAGTCTAGAAGAGCCACATGATTGAATCATTTTACCTCCATTCAAATTAGCCAGAGGGCTGAACCGGAAGTTAGCAGTCTCGGCCGGTGGACATCTCTAGTGAGCATGCTCCACGGGCGCATTGGGTCAATAGAGCGTGCGCAGTGTGTTTTCAGAAAGTGGCTTTTTTGGCTTCATGTGCCACTGACCAACTTTCATAGGAATGATTGGGGTGCCGCCTCTGACGCTGTTTCCAATTCTCTTTATACATCCATGAGACAACCTCATGTTGCAACAGACAGGAAGTCATTGCACGTGGCCAAGAAATAGTCCAGCACATAACCCTCCAATATAACCACAACTTGTCCATTTTACATTTCATTTTGTGTGCCGATTAAACAAAAGAGATACAGTGTCTTAATTAGTGGTCTTTAGAGGTGCTGGGAGGTGGCAGATTTTGTTGCCATCAAACAGTCAGGCTACCTGTGTCCCCCTGTTTCCAGTTTTAATGCTAAGCTAAGCTAACTGGCTGCTGGCTGTAACTTCATATTTAACATACAAACACTATCGTCTCCTCATCTAACTCACAGCAAGAAAGCAAATAAGCCTATTTCCCACAGTGTTGAACTATTCCTTCAACATATAATATTGTAATGTTGATATAAGCATTTAAGTACCATAAGTCTAGCTATATTTGCCAAGAGTATTATAAAACAGCTATATCAGCCTTGATACACAAAGTAGCTTTGACAGGTTTTTGGGATTTAAGGAGGCAGTGTGACGTGTGACATGTTGTCATATATATATATATATATTTATATTTATATACTGTATATATAACAGCGTTTCATAAATGCCACTCAGTCAGTTATACTTCATGACATAAATATTAATTTACATTTCTTCTTTAGCTCAAAGGAGAATTGTAAAGATTTAGGCAAGAAAAATGGTAGTCACTCCACTTCCTTCATTATTGGAGCTGTTATCTGCAGACATATGGAATGAAGATCTGTCGCCTTTGGAGCTTTCTCAGTCCCATTATCGCTGCTTTGAAGTCGCTTACATCTTGTCACTGCTTTTCATGATATTTATGAGATATCTGTTTCTGTACTTCAGAGAGATCAGTGCAGCTTCACTGGGCCAAATTGCAGCAAGTCATCACGCGTGCAATCGTATGTGAATATCTCAACATGCTGAATGGAGACCATCCCAGGTTTTCAGTGACACTACATGACCTGGACATGCGTGGTCACTGATGACAGCAGGGAGACCTCACTTCCCCTGCACAGTTAGTGCAGCAGTGTGTGTGCTGGTGGCTGTTTGGGGCAGCCCCGCCGAGGGTTAACACTGGTCCGTGTCTTTGCTCTCGCTCCCTGCCAGGGGAAAGAAAATACCTGAAGCTGGAGCCCAGTGCTTAGCGCTGACATTTTTGGCAAAGGCTGCTGGATCCAAGTCTGTGTTTGATCTTGTGCTTCTCCCAGCCAAGTACAACACCGGGAGACTCAAAGGTTATTACATTTTAGTGTGTAAGGTATGTTTCCACATAAACCCCTGTTCCCCCTTAGAAAGCTTTAGCTCTTTTCCAAGTGGACTTCATTTCGCAAGCCTTAGAGCAGCCAGGGGAATATTATATTTTTTCAGTTATGGTTGTTGGTGGTGTTATTATATGCTGTCATTATAGCCATTGTTAATTGAATACATTGTTTTCATCTACATCTTCAGTCAGTGAGGCATGTGATGAGCTCAGTGACGACACAGGAAGCTCCAGACATGTATAACTTATCATAGGAGACATTGTAAATCTATTTTTGTTCAACGTTTAGTTGTTTTAAATATTTGTAGATTGAGATGGAGAGTTGAGAGGTTTTGCTTGTTTGCTTAATGAGGACAGGGGATTCCTCTTTTGGACATGAATTTGTTATTCTATGAAATAGGGCAGTGGAAACTTGAGATTGTCTCCACAAAGGTCAGATGCTGACCTGACATATATTCCACAATGCAAGCATTGGGGAAACTAAATAGTTGTGTGCAGCACAATACACTGTTAGTCATAAATCCTAGACACAAATACCTCTATTTTTGTTGCTTGTGGGAGAAAAAACATACATTGGAACAGAGACGGAGTCAGACATTGAGTTGGAAAAACAAACAGCAATGCCAGAACAAAAATAATCTCTAGAATTAATGTAAAATTCAACTTTGTGTTTTTGAGCTATTCATAAGCACTGTTCATATTGTGATGCAATGTCCATCTAGCTTTGGCTCTTCGGTAGGTTACATTCACTTTCTGTGTTGTTCTTGTATAAAAAGCCTTCAGAGTCACCCCTGAATGCTTAGAAACTTCATCCTTGCTCCACATTCCTGAACCTGACGCCCTGCTAGTTTTGAGGCTTGAGAGTGAAACACCACACACACCACAAACCCTGACTTCCTGTATGCTAAAAAAAAAAAAGCCCAGCGGAGGGCACCCAGAGCTGCTGGCATTGTTACTCATTGTTATGTTGCTGTGCTGCATGAAGCCTCTGCTATTTAAAGTATTCTTTTTGTATAAATCTCACAGTTGTCTAGGGTGTTAGGTCTACAGTTTACACTCCAGGTGTCTCTTATGAGATTTAGGAGAGTCACTATAATTTCACATGTTTATTCCATACAAGGAGTCAAAACATTTAGTTCATTTAATGTTCAAGGTAACCTTGGAAAAAAGGTGGAATTTATAGCAGTGCTTTGTTCATAGGTGGACAGACTTTACACTGAATCCAGCTTCCTGTCCTCCATTTTCATGCACAGAATGCTATAACATAAGACTTATCAAACACACCCAAATCCAGACCCCTGAGGAGTTAGGCATCTCTCTCTCTCTCTCTAGTCTGAGCTGTGCCTCCCCCCTCTTGGGGACCCCAAGCCTGCACATGTGTAGGTATCGCTATTACTCAGCTCATAAAACGCCACAGTCCCATCTGAAAGTGGTTAGCTGTTGAAACACACTAGCAGCTTCAAAGCTTGGAACCGGGCTCTGCAGACAGCGCAGGCCTGGCCCTCCTGCACATCACATTCTCGCTCCCCGATGGGGAACGGCTGCAAACTTGCTTTTGTTACACAAACCTGTTCCCGTCATCAAAACCCTCAATGGGTCTCCATTAAAAGGAAGTGGTTTATTTTTGTCATGGGTGGTAATTTTTCTGGGGAATATAATTTAAAAACCAATGACTGCAGAATGATTCTTCTTAGATATTCAGAAAAAAGAAGAATTCAGCGGTTCCTTACATCCTACGTTGATGTATTTATATGCCCAAACACCTTTTGTGCTTTTTCTATATGTGACAGAAAGGGAGGGAGAGGATAAAACAGTGCTGAAAGAGGCCACTGTTCTCATTTCCTCTGAGGGCAGCCTTCTTTTCTTCCCCCACCCATTTCTTTCCTGAGCCCATCCACTTCAAAAGCTGACCTGGCCCTGTGTGCCATGTAACATGTTTACCTAAAGGCTCATTTCAAATAAACAGCAGTTCTCCTTAAGATGCCTTCCCCCCTCACTGAGGGCCTTTCAGAGACACCATCTGCTCATAGGAGGAGCTCCACAAAGAAAACGCACTCTTCTAAATCTGGATTTTATTTCATGATATGCGGCTGAATGAAAAAAAACCCACTCAGCTCACAATAAACCAAAATGTGTTTTAAAAAAATACCAATATAAATATAAAAAAATATACATATGTTGAGAAAAGCTGCTTTTCAAACTTATCTGTAACAATGAAAATTTTAGGCAGAAGACTCACCTATAAATGAATACAGCAAAGTTCTCAAATAGTAGCTCAGCAAGGTCTCGCTCTATAACCAGCACCTAGTTCTTCGTGTTGATAGGGGCCCAACCGATCCTATCACTTCAAGAATGCCAGTGTATCAGAATATCTGAACTTTTACCCCCAGTGTCATGTGCTCAGCCTTGAGAACTGCTCTATCCCGGTAGCACCTGATTATCTCATAGCTTTTACGGTGTTATTGCACATCAGCACCTTGTGCTTTTTGAAGCATAAATCCTCTTTCAAGGACCTTTATCAAACATGAAGTGTCACACTTGGTGCGTTCAAGTGGACCGCTTCCAGACTTTGCTGTGCTCTACACAACAAGACTCCCATCAGGCTTGTAGCTTTACACCCGAGATAAGATAAGAATATACAAGCAGCTAAGCTAAACTAACTTTAAGTGCAGCCTTGTAGAGTTGGTTTCCAGTAATTATGGCTGTGAAAGCAGCAGCTCTCTGTGCGCTCTGCTGCAAAAGCTGAGCTGGAGAAGAAGGTGGAGCTGAGCTGAGCTGCCCTCTGCACCATAGCCTTTTGATCTCTGCTTGTGCCATGGATGAATTACGTTCCAGAATTTCACACTGGGGAACAGTGTTTAAGACACACACAGCAAGTCTGTCAGGTCACTAAAGTGCACACATGGCAGCTTCGGTCCAAAAGGAAAGAAGCACAGATGTTACAGTCTAGTCGACAGTGGCCTCAAAAGCTCTACTTGGCATAATTCTGTGATGTGTCACAGTAAAAGTAGAAATTATAATGCACGATTTGTACTATGAATCTTGGAAATTCCTGTCTTGTAACTACGATTTCAAAAGAAATTCATCGTAGGCATACGCTCATATCCTCTCTTTTCTCGACCAGTAATTTTCTTTGAGAATAATTCAACAGAAATATGGATGAGCTTTGCATGATTTTTGGTGCATCAGTAATTGGCCCATGTGCAGCTTTTCTTTTTTCTATATCTCATCTGTTCATCTTCAGCTTTCAACTTTGTCCCCTTTTTTTTTTTCATGGGAAGTTGCATCTCAAATGCCAAAGCATTACAGCCACTGGCCCTTTGGCAATGGTCCATTTTACATATCCAGGCTTCCCACATCGTCTGAAGATCGTGGAGTCTCCTCTGCTTCCTGTGCCCAGCAGGAGTGTATTTTTAGGAATCCTCAGGAAAACACTTGGTGTTGACCCTCACATGACCCCCTGTCCAGTTCCAGGCCTGTGAGGAACTTCACAGCTTGGAATTAAGCCTGTTCTTGCAGTGTCAAGAATTCTCCTGCTCTTTGAGACTGACAATCCCCAGCGGCTGCAGGAGACAGTAGTGCCGGACAGTGAGAGAGTAAGGGAGACAAGAGATAAAAGAGGGGCAGCAGTTCTTTTTTTTTTTTGCATGTGTCAAATTTAAAGATATCTAGTGTAAAAAAAAAAAAACTGTGCAGCGCTCTGCAAAGCCAAGACACTTTTATCCAAACTATGCTGGCAGGATGGCCTTAAATATTTCATAGCAAGGAGGAACAGTACCAATTATGCAAAGAAGTGGTGTGTGCTGAGACCTGAGGTTTGGCAAGTGTTATTGAGAATTGTAAGGCTATAGCAGATGAGTTATTAGAAGCTCTGCCTGTCTACCTTGGTTATTTGTTGCATCCTGCCGCACTGAACTCTGTGTTTTGGCTCTCTCTGCCCGGCAAGCCTGATTCCCCCTGAGGGCTGAATGCAATAATAGTACAGTACAACAGCCGTCCGTCTCTGCTTGCCCAATATGCCTCCCAGATGGATGTGTTGAGAGTTCATGCTACATTACTTGCTGATTGGTCACGGCTGCACAAGCTCCTCTTATCATGGGCAGTCATATGGATCTGTACTTCTCTGTGTAAGTTACCCATAGGGAGCAGTAACTAGTGGACTATAGAGCTGTGGTGTTGACCCTGAACCTGTTCTTATCCTGATGGAAGACATGTTGAGGAAACCAGCAAGCAGCTCATCCACCAGCAAGCCGCAAGCCTTTAACAGCAGGAGCGCAAAAGAAAATTCGTTGTGGATTAGATAGACAGCATCATTCAAGTGTGTACTCTGCATGTAAACTTGGACAGTGTTGCTGCTCTTCCACACTGGCGCGCAGCTGTCCTTCCCAACATGGTTTGTTTACATTTCTCAGTCACCCACAGGAGCACTGTAACGCCTGTAGCTCCACCAGCCTCCAACCACAGAGCCTCGCCCCTATGAACTGCCAGGCCTGGTTTTCAAAGTTGTGACTTAAATCCCTCTCAGCTTAACAAAATGAGCAGTGAAAACAGCGGTGTTGGTGGTTATCTTGCAGGTGAGAGCAATTATTTCTGACATCTCAATACTAGACAGACAGCTGGGAACCTGACACTTATTACAGTACACAAAAAGAGCCCTTACAGGTGAGAGTGATTGTGTTGAAATGGTTTTCACACAGCAGACGCAGCCAAGGCGGAAAGGTGCTTACAAAGCCTTGTATTGACTGTAACTGACAGGACAACCGGTTTGATTTAAACCAAAAAAAAAAAAAAACCCTGGCAACATGAGCAGCTGATCAGTTTCAAATACCGCTCAGCTGGACAGTCAGGGAGAGTATCTCCATGACTGCTTGAGAGGTGGAGTCGCTTTTTGGACCGTAATGGGATTGGCGTCTGAGCCACCTCAACCCACAACCTGGCATTCTGAGATCCTCTGTGTTGTTTAAAGGGCCTGTGGAATGTGGAACAAATCCCCTCAGCTTTATCAGCCTGGGCGCACTCCCCATTGGCCGGGCTTAAGAGCCAGGGGCCTGCGCGGGAGCTTACAGAATTTCACATAGAGGCCAGAAACAGAGGAACATCCTGTTTGAGTCTAACCGCCTGTCCCACACTGGCTTTGATATGCCGTCGGCCTGTGCACTCGCTTCTGTCTTGTTTGTCAGGGTGTGTGTGCGCGTGATCGAAATATGTTCTTCTGTGTGTCTTCTGTCTAGTTTCTGTGTACATCTTTTTTTCTCTTGACATCTGGTTCAGCAGCATAGTTTATTTTAGAGATAAAAAGATGAGTGAATGTGTTTTGAGTCTTTTATCAAGTGAAAATGAAGAAACATTTGCTGGTTCCAGCTTCTCAAATGTGAGAGTTTGCTGATTATCTTTTCTCTCTCTTATTACTGGGAAATGAATATCTTTGGGTTTTGGACTGTTGGTGGGACCAATAAAGTTCACCTTGGGCACTAGAAAAGTGTGACAGACATTTTTAACTATTTTCACACAATTTGTAGACTAAACAATTAAGCTCTTAATTGAAAATATCATCAATAGATGAATCATTAATTAATTAATTGTTAGTTGCAGCCTTGCTTTATTTGCATTTATTAAAATGCTAAGTTAAGTTGTTTTAGTTCTTAGGACATACTAACATACTATGTTTCTTATCACCTGTTGCCTTAAGACTTGAGACTTGGACTTGATTGCTGTGAGACACTTGGTCTTTTGAGACGGCACCTGCTAAAGACTTGATAGGAAACTCGCAAGCAAAAACACTGAAGTCTTGAGTTTTTACCTGGTAAAATTCCAGAATAAAATGTAATAGAATAAAAAGAAATGATAGCTTCTGACTGTTAAAAGAAAACATTTTACTACACTTTTGTTTGAGCAGATCATTAAATGTTTGAGTGCATAACACATGGCATTGGTCATATAAAAGTCCATGCAGAGACTATTGCATTACACCACCAAGCCCTGTTACTTCTGAATTAAACCAACATGCTCTCTGTGGCTCAGTGTGTGGCACTGGATTTCAAACCTGACTTCAAATTTTTGTGTTGCGGCTATAGTTGACCGTGACATCCACTGTTTTTCTATTTCCTGTAATTGATCAAATACATTTGGGATTACGTATGTGATGAACTACTATGTCTATAATTTAATACATTTGCATAACCCAGATTCATGAGTGTGATTCCAGTCACTGGTATGAAGCACATGGTTTCCAACTCCCAACAGTAGCTGCCTGTGCAACAGCTGAGAGGAGGACACTCCATTACATCAGACTCCTATCAAAGCCCTCTTTAATGAAGGCAAGCTGATTACAGCACACAGTGACAGATGCTAGATGGTCAGCCAGTGATGCTAATCTTTGTTTATGCCAACCAGCAGGTCACAATCAAAGTGAGAGTAAGGTCAGTGTTCGGGTGAGGACGGGACAGGAGGGGCGTGAAGAGTTTAGGAGATAGTCTCTCCTGATTGAAGGGGAGCGGGTGACTTTCAGCGGTTTAGGTGCTGCTCTTACATAGGCAGGCAAGCATGCTCATCTCTCCCCACAGCTGTTGTTATACTAGGACCGAAGAGGCTTCGCCCTGGTGATTCATGTCCTGCCAAGGGAGAGGTTTTGCCTCCTGTTTGACCTCAGAGAGAGTCCTGCTACCCTGAAAGAGCCATATCTGGGCCATCTTGGCCGCATGGGGCCAGTCCAGATGACAGGATGGCATTCTGCTCTGATCTCATTGCCATTCATAGAAAGACATGTCATGACACACTGATACATAGATAAAATACCCCAATTAGTGGACAGAAGCAAATGTTAGCTGTATAATGACAAGCATTGAAAAATTACAGGGCAGGTTCACAGTTTTTCAAGTTGTGTGTCAATGAACACTGATACATTTTTCTTGCTGTAATCATTCCTCCTGTTTACACTGGCCATTAAGAGATCCCTTCATATTGCACTTTCAATGTCAATGATGGTGGACAGGAGAAAAATGTATTTAAAAGTTTACTTGAAGCTAATATGAAGCTTCGGCCGTCCGAATTAGTCAAATCAAGACAATATCTAAGTTACAGTCTTTTTAGTGCCAAATTCCATCTCTTTGTTACTATACTTCCACTGCAGCTGAACAGGAAAACACTGTCCGTTGAGACACAAAGGGGGACATTTTTACTAAAAAGACTGTACCTGCAGAAGATATCCACTTTATTTGACAAATTCAGATGGCTGAAGCCTCATATTACATTATATAGATAAACTTTTTAATGCATTTTTGCTCAAAACGAAGACTGCAGATTTTGTCCCCCATCACTTACATTGTAAGTGCATTTGGAGAGGATATTATCTCATGGCCAGTATGAACAGGAGGAATGATTACAGCAAGTAAAATGTTTGGTGTTAAAACTGTTTCAGTGCTCATTTTTTGGGCACCTGACTGTTGCTTTAAGACAGACTTGAAAAACTGTGAATTTATCCTTTGATACAACTTTTGAGGCTGAACTTGAAAAAGCTCCAAACTTGTGTATTGGTTATATACTGAATCATAAAAACATGCTTGTAGCTTGTGTTACATGATGATTATTAGGCAGACTAACTCAAATGCTGCAGTATATGCATCGCTGTTTATTTTAATATTGCTCCTCAATACTAGCTGAGGCCAGTCTACTCTGTTGACTCTGAGCACCATAATTACCCCGACTTGGATTGAAAGCTGAGGCCTGATGAACCAGAGAGAGAGAGTACTCGCTTCTCAGCCATCATCATATTTTTCTTTTACTGTCTTGCAAGAGAAGAGACAGAAATTGTGCAACTGGCCTTCTCTTCTCTCTTTAGCTCCTCATATTTTCAGTCACAGCCCCTTCCCCCTCTCCACCCCTCATCTCCCTCTTTTTTCACTGCCTCTCTTCAGTATAACCGCTCACATCTGGTTTTGAGTCAAGGCCAGGTTGGTTTCTTCTGGAATGGAGGGCTTTTATTTCTCAATGGCCCCACTCCCTCTCCAGTTTCATTCTGTGGTTCAAGAGTATGCAGTTTGTTTACGAAGCGGTGTTCCTTTCTTTGTATTGATTCTACTCAATCCTCATTTCCATCAATGGGGAACCCCCCAATCATCCCCAATTAATGGCCAGTGGGAGTGGGAATGCTGGTTGGCTGGTGGTCATCAAGGGTTTCCTGTGGCGCCCTCTGAAGTGTCAGTTCCAGGTGACTTTGTATTTCTAGAAACTGTGTACATCCTGGAGAACTCTCACTGTTAGCTGCTTAGTGTTTATGTCCCAAGGCGCTTTCTTCATCAAATTAAGGTAATAACTCAGATTGTTGGTCTTGTTTGGACAAGGAAATGCCACCTACTGTACTGTAAAAGTATTTTTTTATGCTAATTACAACTTCATATAAAAAATAAGCAATCTGAAGCATTTTAAGAAAACCACATGGCTTCAAAATTATATGAGGAAGCTTCCAGACAGTATCCTGTTTTTGTATTTCTTCCAGCATATGTTTGTACTCGGATACGCATCCAGACATCTGATCAAGTTGCCATATTTCATACCGCGAGACCAGAGGAACTGTGTAAACAATCCTCATGTTAGCCTCCCCTGTTTTTGAAGATGCGATTTTCAGAATCGCTTGTGCATCGTATGGTTTAAAGAATGGACTAAAAGAAGTGTGTGTGTGCTTATATTTAGGGGGTGAGCAAGAAGGGGGGATGTGAGAACAAAGATGTGCAGTGTTTTCTAGCGGGAGGATGGGTGGTAGGCAGGCACAGAGAGAGAGAGAGAGACTGCTGGGGGATGTCTGATGTCACCTGGTAGGGAGCTATGAAAGCTTCCCCTGGTTACCCTATCCCACATAAAAGTCTGGCAGTAGGCTGAAGCTTTAGGGAAGCTTGGCAGAAGTGCTGCATTAAACAGGAACAAACATCACACACCTCTCTGTCTGTCTCCTATGTTAAGGCGTCTGGAAGACAGAACCTGTTTACATGGAACACTGTTTTTAAAGCAAACATAGATCTTATCATCTCCTTGTCATTCCTGTTCAAGCGTCTTGTCCCACACATGTGAATTGTCAACTGTCTTCCCCTACACTCAATATCACACGCTGCATAGATGTGTAACATCATGGGTTTTCAGGTGTACGCCACTGGTGGAAAACAAGAAAACACTTTGCTTCAAAACGCTAACACGTTTGTGTAGCCTACTGAGCAGTTGTGATCTGATAGTGAAAGAATGAGAGCAGCTACATGCCAGAAAGCAGTTAATTACACATGTGGTGGGCAGATTTGAGCCCGACACCGTGGGCGATGTGGATGGAGATGCCATGTGTTTAGACGTTAAACTGCAGACTGTGGTCAGACCCAGCCTGCTCTCTCATTAGCTCCCCCAATGGTTGTAATGAGCGTGGAGGTGGTGGGGTGCTTGCATTTCTAGGAGAGGCCATGTGTTCAACACGAGCCCTGCTGGTTCCCTCCTTGTGCTCGCAGCAAGAGATCTCCAGATATCTGAATTTTAATTAGAGATCAGATTCAGTTTTGGCAGTTGGATGATTGATTCGTTTCATTATATTTAACGCTGAATCCTGTCTTTCATTTAGAGGTGCGCATACCTTGCTCTGTACACTCGTGGGAATGAGGATGAGAAGAATCAATGGTTCTCTTTGATGTTCCTCTGAGCTGCACAACAGTGTGTCTGTGTGAACTCTCTCTTCCTTACATATTGCCCTTCATTAAGGGACTGCGGTACAAAGAGGGAGAGATAAAAGCATTCAGTGCAGAGAGGAAACAACAACTTGGCTGCAGAAAATGACAAAAGATGGGAAGTGTGTGTGTTTTTGTGTGTGGATGCACATACACTGGTTTGGTTTTTAGTGTGTGTATTTGGTGATTAAAGACTGCTGCTTGTTTAGGGGCCCAGGCAGTGGTACCAGTTATCTCCACCTCTCCTAGAAGCCTTGCAGAGTCTGTAAAAATCCACCTCCACCTCTCCCACAGAGCTCCCAGGGACTGGAGTAAGCAATAGATAGGCCCTATCTCCTCTTTAACAAACCGCATCCTCCTCTGCTTCTACTCTTATCTGCTTCTCTCCTTTCCCATCTTTGTTCCTCTTATCTTCCCTTCCCTCCTTTCCCCCTTTGTGCCCTCTTTCCTCTCTGCTCTTCTTTCTTCTTTTTTCCTCCCGCTTACTTCCTGCCTCTCTCCTGTTCCCGTCTCCCTCCTCCTCTTACCGAGGCCCGACTCCCATTCTTTTGCTGTTTTCTCTCAGTGTCTCCGGTGGCCAATTTGCAGGGGGTGTCCGAGCCTTGACCCTGAGACTCAAGCGGCTCCCCTCTTCAACGGTGAAGGTCAGGGCTAGATTACAGGCTGGAGGTATCATCCTCTGAAGTGAGGAATAATCACGGGGCTCCGAGATTGTTAAATAGAACCACAGGCCCTGGCGCTGTCATTACTCTGAGAGAGGGAGGGGAAGGGGAGGGGAGAGGGGGCTCGTTCACCTAAACGCATGCAGATGTTCCGACTCTCTGAGCCTCGGCTCTGTTGAAGGTACATGGAGTTCTTTTGTTTTCTAGCATCTATCTGTTTTTTATTTGTCTCGTTTCAGTGGGCCTCCTTGATTCAATCTGGTGAGATTTTATTTCAAAGTGTGTGCGGAGCAGCTTAGAGGACTGAGAATGACGTAAATAAGATGAATCATTTGTTGTTTAAATACTTGTGGTTTAGGGCCTGTGCTGCACTTAATTTTCATTGTTTCCACAATCCAATTGTAATTAAAGAGTGGCTGAATGTGTGTGTGCAGTGTGTGCGGTGTGTGTGTGTGTGTGTGTGTGTATGTATGCACGTATGGAGACCCTGTTGCCTTTGCCTAAGTGTGGGTCTGCATTAGCACATGTGTGGGATGGATATGAATACATTGTTGCTTGTTTTATTCATGATATAGATTATTCACATGTGACAGCAGAGGTTTTTTCCTCCCTCACTGCGCCCCTTCAACTCCTTTGTCCCGCTTTTGTTATATGGCTATGGAATTGTGTATTTAATCAGTCCCATCCTATCTGCATGGAAACTTCCATCTGGCAATTATTCTCCATTCAAAATAAATATACACATGTTGCTGAGAGCTCATTGTGAGGCTTGTTTTACATAAACCAAACGTTTCAAGTTGAGTTTTTCGCCGGGAAATACAACAAAACTTTTCCTTAAACTCTGGTCTTGTTCCATCAAACTCTCCTCACTGGGTTCCATGTCAAGCGGGATGAGAACAAACAGGTTGGCTAAGAGAAACCTCAGAGGATGAAGTGCATTATGGGTTTTTTGATGGATGCGAGGGTCCGTTTGAAGGGCTCGGAAGGAATCTTGAAAGCTTGGCTGCGGCTGCGCTCCCCATGTCCCAGACAGTGAAACACAATAAGCGTGCAGATGTTCAAAGTGTTTGGCCGCGCTGGAGCCTCCAGCCCTCTCTCTCTCATCTGAGTAGGAAATGCTTTAGCTGGAACTGTTTGTTTTCTCTGTGTCTGTGGTCTGAACTGTAGATTCACTTACATCTCTGACCCCCCCCCCCCCCCCCCCCCCTCCCCTCCTCTCCCCCTCCTCCTCCCTCCCTCTTTCCTTGTCCCAGGAGTTTCCAAATGGTGAGCTGAAGGAAGGACAATTTGCAGATCAACACTGTCCCCTAGAGGGTAGGCTGAGAAGGATGTCTTTTCACTCATTGATTAGCTTTGTGCTGAATATTTTATGCTGCAGAAAACATATCTTATGTTGTATGATTGATGAACACTTAGTATGTACGATGCCATTAATAATACAACCTGAAGACCTGTGTGATATAAATTTATGCATATGTTATTTCACAAGGCTTCTATGCCCAATTGAAGTCAGGTTGAACTTAAAAGATTATCTTTAATTGGATGTTTAATTGTGCAAAAAGTGCAATGCAGTCTTTCTGCAGGCTTTCATTAGTGCATACCAAGCTTTATGGATCAGGGATAGCACTGTGCTGAGCAGCAATTATAGGGGCCAAATTCAGAAATGCATGCCGCATTATACCCTGATACAGCTGTAAATATGTAAAGAGAATTTCCTGAGCATCACAGACTATTTGAAAATGACTGTTTCACCTGCACACAGGTGGAGATAGACAAAGATGCTTAATGCACAAGCTTTAAGGACACAAAAACACAAAAAGATGCATGTACGTTTAGTGAGCTGCTTTCTTGGGAATGAATGTCATGTCATATTTGGTTACCTTACTTCTCAACAAAGGCATATTTAAGTAAGGTATATTAGCTTGTGAGGATGTCAGATTTTCTGCAGCGCAGTTACTGAACAAAACAAAAATAACTCTGTGTGAGGAATCAGTGTTTTTGTGCATTAACTTTAATGTGTGTTGTTGTGTTGACAGTGGTTCTTCCTCCAGAGAAAGCCGAGGGCTGTGAAAGCTACCTGCAGTACCTGCACTCAGAGGACGGAGAGCGAGAGATACTCAGAGATGCCACCAAAGCTCCAGGGAAGAAACGCATCAGTCTGGATGTAAGAGTTTACAATTACAGTACAACTCAAGTTCCTGCCTGAGCCCATCCTGCAGGGAGGTGCATGTTCACCCAGTGTTTCAACATTTCTTCTACTGCTTCTGCTTCTCACTCCAAAAAAACATACAGCTCAGGTGGATTGGGACGCTAAATTGCCAATAATTATTTATTCAAGTGGTTGTCAGATTTCCTCACATGACAGGATTTCTTAGGTCAGGAAAAGGTCTCTCTCTCTCAAGTCATTTACCTCAAATGTTGAAAAGAGTGTTGACAATGTTTTGCATTTCATTGAGTGAAAATTATTTAAACATTGGTTAGAAAATAAATGCATGGTGGGTAACCTCTATCCCACTGTTTTATGCCTTCACCCTGTGCACAGAACATCTGTCTGTATGTTGACGTTGCTCCAGACCATATCCTGATTGAATTTAGGGACCAATAAATAGAATAAATAGATTGTAATGTTTAGACTTGCATGTTTTAAAGAACTGCTCAGAACTACCCTTTGGTGATCACTTCTGGTTATGTGAGCTGAGGAGATATTATAGAACCATAAAGGGCCGCCTCTCTCCCTAGGGTCTCCTCTCTTGTAAACGTACACTGCTGTTCACACAGTGTCAGCTCTCCACCGTGCCTGCAGCAGGGCCTGTATTCCAGATGTTTATTTTTTCAATTACGGCCATGTTACCAGATACATCAGAATCAAAGTTGCTGCCAAAAAGTTGTAACTGAGAATAGTGGTCGTGCTCGTTTTTCCTGGAAGAAAGTAGAAAGACAAGGTCATAGTAGTAGGGCTCGCCACCCTGACTCTATTCTCTGTGCTTCTCCACACAAGTTAAAAGAAGCTGAATGGACTGTAAAGTGATCTGTTTACATGTTGAAAACCAGAATTTCAGCTGGCCCATTGCCCTGCTATATTGCTCACAGGATGTATGAATTCATTAAAAAAAAACCCACATGATTTTAAGCCTGCTATACTTCACCAGACAACCTTAAGTTGTTGCTCTTGTATTTTCTTTGGAAAGCCCTCTTCAAAGTTACCTGCACTGACGCAAGGTTTGATTTGAATTCAGATAAGAGGAGATGGTGTCATAAATCTCTCTTGTCAACCACAGGTTCTCATGCAAAATTAAGAAACGCAACTCTCATTCCCTCTTGAAAAATGTTCATAAACCACAAAGAAGACAGCAGCTGTGACGACTGAATGCACTTCTGCCCCCTGTTGTTAAAAGACTACAGTATTTGTGTTTTGTAGAAGTGTTGAGGCTTGGCTTATAATTGGCAAAAATATGCACATAGACACATTCCACTTTATATTGTGTATGTGTTTAAAGTGTGATATTACAGATTATCAGTACACATGTTTGTATGCACAGGACTTGGAGTGTGATGTTTCAGTGGAGGACGACAACCGTCAGGAGTGGATCTTCACGCTTTATGACTTTGACAACAGTGGGAAAGTGACGAAAGAGGTGTGTGTTTTAAATGTCTTTCCACTCCTTGTACTGTGCTTCTTTAGTCTTAATCTATACCGTGTCTTCTTAATAATGCTTGTCTCCTTTACATGTCATCATCATGTCAAACCTACACTTGGCCTACACTACAAGCTGTGTTTTTCCTCTCATTACAGGACATGTCCAGTCTGATGCACACCATCTATGATGTGGTTGATGCCTCTGTGAATCATTCCTGCCATAATAAGAGCAAGACTCTGCGTGTGAAACTGACCGTCACCCCAGAGCCCAGGTGCCACAGAAGAGATACAGGGACAGGTAAATAAAGTTTTTAAAACAGTATTTTACACTATGATCTCTATACGTTGGGAGCCAATAACTTAGTGTTAACTGTAGATCTGAAGATGTTGTGGATTGTTTTGGTTCTGGTTCCAGATTTCCTCTTTTCCTTGGTTCATTTTAGTCAGTGCTGCAGTTTAAAGTTATAATGAACAAGCTCTTTCTGTTTTAGCACCATATTTTTTGTTTTAAGCAGCTACCTACTGTATGGATGTCACTGAACACTTTTTCCTCTTTCCCTCTTCAGATCGCTGTCACCAAGAGGAGGGCCGTTCAGCTGACAAGCGGCTGTCCTCCTACATCAGGTTAGTACACACAAAGTATACTGTGCTTAGAGGCTGGCTTGTGTACATTGTAATAATTGTTACAGATTAAAGATTTACAGAAAGTATTCTCATTCTTTTTTGTTTTTCATTTATAGCAGCAAAGGGCAGAACAATGAGGCACCAGCCACTGAGGGTCAGCATTACTGTGTGGATGAAAACACAGAGAGGAGGAATCACTACCTGGACCTGGCTGGTATAGAGAACTACACCTCCAGATTTGATGGTAAGCTGCGTCAAATTCACAGTTATTTTACAATGATAAGTTGAAAGTTGAGTGTGGGGATGCTGAGCAGTAATTCTAACAAGAAGATTTGTCGTTCATCATACTTACCACTGAACTGCTGTCTCTGACCTCTTCCTTCAGGGAGCACTCCTGCCATCCCTCCCCAGGAGGCTCACGGTCGAAGCTGCCAGAACCAGAGCCGCTCCCGCTCCCAGGAACCAGAGCCCCAAGTTGTTCACCAGCGCCGCTCACAGATCATCAGTGATAGCTACAACCCTACAGAGTCTCGAAGCAAGGGGACACAGTTCCTCAAATCCCCCAAAGGAACCTACAAGGGAGGTGGAGGGAATAATGGAGGCAGCGGAGGTGGCAAATCCGCTAAATGTCACGGTTACCACCTTCCTCTGCAAACCATGCTGCACGGGGGTCAGGATGTGTACCACATGCCACACCAAGCCCAACCCTCCAGCCACCACCAGCACCCTTTGCAATACAGTCACAGCAAACGCCTTAGGGCCAAAGCCAGAGAGGCGCTGTCCCCGTCCAAAACCCCGCTGTCCCCTCAATCCCACCCCCAGCAACAACCCCCTGTGCCCTCTGTACTGCCAAGCCTGGAGAGAGAGCAGGTATCCGGCCCTCCTGGGAGCCCAGGGTTTGTCGTTCCTGTGGTTCAGCGCCATGAGCACCACCATCACCACGAACACCACCACCACCACCACTATCATCATTACCACCAGACATGACCACCTTCGGTGTGCAGTGACTGAAACTGTACAGGACCAACCACAACACACACAACCACACCAGTCTGAAGGACTTAACGTCATCCCATGGGAGTGTCTCACGCTCTGTCCAGGATCTTTTTACTCTCCTCTTGCAAGCTATACAGATATATCCTGAGATTAGATGTACTGAGGAATCGTGTAGTGTGATGGCAGATGATATTGGACTGGAAGGATGTTTTTCTGAAGTTATTGTGTAATAACAAAAGATGTGTGGCACAGTTTTGAAGTTTTTTTGTAGATTTCCTGCTGGGACTGCTTGCGATCGTCACCCATTTTCAGTAAGGGTACAGATACCAGAAAGCGTCAGATCGGGGGACCTTCGACGTGACATCCTTTCCCCTCTTGACATTGTTGGTTGAAGTCCCTGGAAGCTATTTGTCAGAATAGGTGTGCTGTTCTGTGTGAGACCTTTCCAAAACATGGATCTCAGGTGTAAAGGTGCTGCTGCTCTCAAGCTTTTCACTGAGGCTTCTTCGTCTTGGAGGACCTCTGTGGACTGAGGGGTTTCCTGTTTGGGGGGGGAGGGGATATGAAATCACCACTGCCAGTTTTAATGCAAAAATATCTTGCTCTATGTATAAAAAAATCTATATATGTAAACACATTTTACTGTATAATTATTATACTGTATATGCATATTTCATCATGGATATAATTATGCATATATGTATTTTGTCTTTTATATATTTTAATAAACGTTATATAGTTCATTCATATTTTTGCAGATGGTTTGTTTGTTTCTGTTCATAACACACTTGACTATGGTGTGTCTGCTGCCACTGTGTGGCTAAAAATAGAAAACACAAAACCACTGCTTGAAGATAGTTGTTGAGAAATTACAGGACAGGTTCACAGTTTTTCCAGTCTGTCTTAAAACAGTCAGGTTCCCATATGAACACTGAAAGAGGTTTTCCTCACTGTAATCATTCCTCCTGTTTATACTGGCTATTTAAAGATCCCCCTCAAATGTACTTTCAATGTAAGTGATGGGGGCCAAAATCCACAGTGTGTCCAAACAGTCATTTTGTGCAAAAATACATTTAAAAGTTCATCTGAAGCTGATATGAGACATCATCAGTCTGCGTTAGTCATATCAATTGGATATCTGCCACATTTACAGTCTTTTTAGCAAAAAAATCCCTCTTTGTGTTTCCTCAGACAGTGTTTCCGTGTTGAGCTGCAGTGGAAGTATAGTAATAAAAAGAGGAACTTTGACACTAAAGACTGTAATGTTGAAAGACATCTACTTGATCTGACTAATATGGACAGCTGAAGCTTCATATTAGCTTCAGATAAACTTTTAACATTTTTGTACAGAAGGAGGCCTGTGGATTTTTCCCCCATCAGTTAAATTGTTAGTGCATTATAAAAGGATCTTCTAATGGCCAGTATGAACAAGAGGAATGATTATGGCAAGAAAAATTATGAACCTGTACATTAAAGACAGTGTAATGCTCATATGGTTCATATGATTGGTCATTTTAAATAAATGGGACACTTTTGAGATTATGATCAGGAAGTAAAATGATTAGCCTATTATCATGTGATGGTTTTGTTTTTATTGTCATAAAGTGATGAAGAACCAGCAAGCAGCTGATTAATCGGGTTGAGGAAAGCCAATTGATTTTGGTCAGCATCAATGAATGAAAAGCTCTAATTATTAATGGCATTGTTACATGCATCATGGATACATACTGTCTACCAGACATGCTCATCTAAATTTTGTGCTTTTACTTATAGGATGTTGTATGATTGTCTGGCCACAAAGGAGACTATAAGAGAAAGGCCTTATTTTTTAAAAGCAGAAATGTTTTTTTTGTTTGCACTTCCCTCTCATAGTCTGAGAATACAGCACTGGCTACTTTTGTAAGACCTATCTTCTCCACAGCCTAAATATGTAAAATCTCCTGTCAACAAAAAGCTGTATGACTTGAAGAGAGCTTTAACACACAACTAAACTGCATTCCCCAAAAGAGTTCATAATGTGGACTTATAACTTTCCCCCTGGTAGTTCAGTATGCCATGTGGAAGGAAGCCTTCAGGAGCTTGACAAGGGAACAACTACACAGTGATTAGCTTCTTGATTGTTGTGCTGTAACATCAGTGCAAGCAACATCTGGCCCCAGGTATCTAAAAACAATAAAACTAGACCTTGATGCATGGCACCTCCAAGACTATGCCTCCAGATGAAGTAATAATGACAAACCTGATGGTCACTGTTGCATCTCTGATTAATCTGAGTCAGCCACTAGGGGGCAACAAATACCAATCAATGATACACATACAACTACATCACTGAAGTGGGTACTGCTGTTTCACACCTGCATTTAAGAGTTCACACACACAGACACAGACACACACACACACACACACACACACATACACACACACTTGTATATATAGATATAATGTGGAATATGCGGTGCTGCTTTGTAGATAAGACATGTAAAAGAAAGATGGGAAACATAGTCCTTGTATGGGAGATATGTCGAACAATGTTTCTTGAAATACTATGAAGTTTAGTAATGCTGCAGGTCAATCTCCCCCTCTATTCATCCCCATCTTCAGATCTGTTAAAATCATGAAGTGAATGTAAACAGGATATCACTGTAAAGGAGTAACTGCTTTTTATTGTTTTATCAAGATAAGGACACAGTGTGTCCTCATGTAAACATAAAAGAGGAACCTGCAGTCTCTCCTAAACTAACTGACCAGTTTTATTGCAACACAAGACGACAACTAAATCCAGTTATTAACTGACTAAACAATCTCATGTCAAAGTCCATTTAGTTGCTGTTCTGGAGCTTTCGATCATATTGCGTGATCTTCATCAGCGGATAGATTTTGCTCACTTGTCATGGAACTGTACAGTAGATGTTCACATTTTATGGACTTCTCATCCATGTTGGACTAAAATGTTGAGATTGATTGTTAACCTTGGAAACACCTGGTAAAAAAGACAATCTTATGTTCCCTTTAGTAGCTGTTCTGGACCTTTCAATCATATCACATGATCTTCATCAACAAATGGAAAAAAGAAAGCTCCAGAACAGCCACAAAATTGCCCTTGTGGTGATGAAATTGCTGTCAGTTGCTTAAAAGCTATAACTACACCAACTACATCAGCTATTTCCATCACCAAAGGAGGTCAAGTTGAACCTGACACCTTGCTGAACATGCCTGTATCACGTGACCATGTAGATGCAACAGTCTACCTGTCATGTAAATAACATATGGAGGATTTCTCCCACAGTATCCCACAGCCCAGTTTATTTAATGTAGTTTTTTTTAGAGTGTTGGCATAATAGTTTCTTTGTGGCGCTTCATATCAACGCGCTTTTGTTAATTGCCAGCAGCTCAGAGAAAGCAGCATTCCCTGCTCCGGTCGTCAGGGATTTAGGGAAGGACTGAATCCGAGCCCCGACTGAGACAAACAATGGCAGCTATGAAAGGCGAGGGGAGGGGTCGACCCAATGCAAATATCCACTTTGTGCGCCCTGGAAAACCTGCACTAAACACTGACAACTACCAACTTCCACCCAAAGTGAGTAAGTACTGTAGACGGTGACTGTAAAGCAGTTTTAGCGGTTCAGGTTTTGGCACAATTGTTGCTTTAATTTGCAGGAATTCGCTGAGCAAGTTCCTACATGGATTCAGTGATTGTGCAACAAGTGGGGGACTTTCTTGGTGACAACCGGCACAAACGGGACGGTTTTATGAGTCAGGACGCCGCAGCATCACTGATATGTGCCAAGTGCACCTGCTGAACCACGAAACAGAGAGGTAGGAAATACACGGTGTCTAACAGCAAGTGCAACATCATAAAGTGTTGAAAAGTTCCCTAAACTTTCTCTCCTTTGCTGTCCTTTTGTGGTTTCAACATTCAACAGTGTAAATGTTCCTTCTTTTTGCATTCCTCAGCACTAATTCTCATTTCTGAATAGTTTTTCTCCCAATATGCAACAGTTTTCTTCGACCCACACTTTTTTTCACCCTCTGTGCGGCTTATTTAGTGCAGCTAAGCCTGTCTCAGGAAAACGTGATTATCCTCAGACCATCGATACGCTAGCTTTCATTCAAGACATGCATGAGAAAGGCTTTGCAACATAATAGATCAGTGGGAGCCTGTCTGCTTGTATAGGAGTGGGGCAAACGGAGGGGAATCTCACTTGCATGTTGATGTTGGGTGTCCATGTGAGGGAACCAGACAGCATGTTGCAGAAATATTAAATCCCAAATGTGAGACCGGCTCTCAGGTGTTTGCATGTTATTCCATTTAAATGTGGAGCAGGAAACATTTATGTAAATATAGCAGCACTGACTTTGCATCATCTCTGCAGCCTGCAGATTTTGCCAGCGGTGAGCAAAAAAAAATCGTAATCGAGTGAAATGCTACTGTAAAATCCCAAGCATATCCCCCCAGAGAAACATCAAAGCGGACTCAACATGAGGCCTTTATCTGAACAATTGCTCCATTCTACCCTGCACCCCAACCCCGGCCACCCCCACTACCCCCTATTCCCAATTTCCACTTGATTAAGCCCTAAGCTGAGCAGAGTTGAATCTGGAGGGAAAATGGTTCACTAATTCTGACTCTCAAGTCTGACACAAAAGAGGAAGACTGTTCTCTCTGCTCTAATTCGAGTCAGGTTCAATACGTTGACAAAGGTTTTCTCTGCTGGGCTGAAAACCATATTGTTGGGAAAATACAGGCAGGTCCAACTTGGAGCGAGGGAGAGTGACATAAGACAGAGAGCAAACTTCAGTTTTTCTGTATTTGCTGCTTATTTGTGACATGACTGCATCAGTTGTGCAACAATATCAATGTACCTGATTACAAAATGTTAACGACTGAGTAACGGTGGTGTCAAAATGTGAGCATAATACTTCTTTTCTCAGAGTGTCACTGACCAAATCAGATGTTTATTATAAAGCAAACATTTTCATGCATGTGTAACAATCAATACAAATGCATTGGCAGTAGTTAAAAGGTTGTTTACTTAGAGGTGGACACTAGTTTTCAGGGATTGGTGTGAAAGCAACCAAAGCTGTTCATGACAACACTTTTCAATTCAAGAAAAAAAGCTTTTATTGCTATTAGAAACTTCCTTCTGCTACGGCTATTTTTTTTTTTTTGCAAATGCAAACAGTCCCGTTTGTGGTGTTGAAATCCATTTCTCACAATAGGTTTTCAGTATTTGTAAGCAATTATCTCAATTGGTAAGAGTAAGCAAGGGGCAGCCTCCAGACCACTGTACACATTCTCTGTCTGGTGGTGAGGTTGCCAGGCAATGAGAGCTGCTGGATGAAGGCTGCTCAGATGGCTCTTTTCCCCCCTTCAGGCTTCTGTCGCCGTCTCTTTCTGTCTTGCAACCCCCCACCTCTCCTCCCAGCTTGTCTCTCCTCTTCTGCATACTAATAGCTGGACCAAAGGCTGATGACCAACTAGGGATGTCAGACGGATTATTAATATTCTTCACTTTGGCTGTGTGTTTACAGGGGCAGAAAGTTTATGGGAGCTCACTCTTTTGTTGCATGTAAAATGTATAGTTTTACTTTTTCACACAGTAGAAAGAAAGCGTTTACAGTCATTGTTGGATGCATGAATTAATTCTGCTGTATTCTTCAGGAAAATTTTTTATATCTTTCTTTGTGTTATCCACCAGAGGAGGGCAGTGTGCTCGTTCTGTTGTAGCAGACTAGTAACTTTTAACATTTGCTTTTTCTGTTGTGTGCTCAAATAAAATGTTAGTGTTGTGTCTTTAGTGGCTACACAAGCTTTGCCCCAGATTCAGCATCATTCAAGAACCATGTAATTTCAGGGATTTACTGTATCTGTCCTACATCTTTAAACAGGAAGGAATCATTACTCTGACGGCAACTCACAAACAGATGGAGTGAGAGTTTAGTTTATATAAAAACAGGCGCTCTCAATTGCAAAAGGAGCCAAATATACCAACAGTTGGCATCACTGTGATGAGCATGGAATTGTGTTTGTTTGTACTCTTTTCTTTTCTTATTATTTTGTCAAATTGAGGATTAAAACAGTTTTTAGTGACCCACAGAACTGGTGAAACAGTCTTTCTGAATCGCTTCCTTGTATGTATATTATTATGCATACATTCCTCATATGAATTTGCATTGGAAAGTTTTAAAAAGTAAAATTGCAATATTCTCTTGCACACATTAATGTCACCCTTCATGCATGTAGAGCTCAGTATGGATTTCGCTCATATGTAGATTCTTGATTTTCCTGTGAAGTCTTTTGTGTAGTAACTTATCTGAAACATATAGGAAAGTAGAGAACTCAGCATTTTGTCATTGAGGACTTCCTCAATGACAAAATTCCTCTTACTGATGGGCCCTATCCCTGTGAGAGCGGTATAATTAGAGCAATGGAAACAGGAAACACCTCGCCCTCCCTATCGTTCTCTCCCCCATTCTGTCTCTCTCTCTCTCTCTCTCCCCCCCTCCTCCTTCTGTGTCTCTTTTCAGATGTGCATTTATTTGTACACATTATCAGGTGAACAGACACAGACTATGCTCTATAATGAGTCCTGTGATGGTTATCGCTGTGTCTTACATCCTTAGGTTTACTGGAAATGAGGATGTGGCTGTTGACTTCGTTTTTTCTGCCAGAAAACAATTAACAAGCTGCACATTCACTGTGGACAGTTTTGCAAAACATGACCTTGTTGGTCTTCATCCATTTGTCTGTTTGTAACCTAGATACAGCTCTATTCATTGTATATTTAGTTGTAGATTTTATTTTTAAAAATATCTTACGCTCTGTATTTTGCTGAAATATTTCCATGATTAAATTGGTACTAAAACTGCTCACTCATTTTGATCAAATGAAAACCCAAACATAGAGTGACATGAAGCAAAGAAAAGCAACCAAATCTCAGATTTCAGAAGCTTTTACGACCACATTTTTGGTATTATGAGCTGATAAAAAGCTTTGAAATGCTGATCAGCTAGTTTAGCATTAGTTGTCATGCTTGAGACAATTATAACAAATGTGAAAGTAAGCAGACGCGTTTATCTGTATTCATTCTCTTAGTCTTCATGATGTCTGACAGGCACAAATATTTCATTTCACACTATCTAAACCTTAATCCTCCCAAACCCTTGACTTGCATGACAATACCTCATCTTGTAAATGTCAGTGATTCATTTGTGGTGAATGTTTACACACCCTCTGTAGTTCAGTCCAATGTGAGGGATGTGGGAGAGGGGCCTCTAATTTCTGCTCCTTCCTCTAAAAGATTAAAGACCCTGTGAAGACCAGGTGTACTGTGCAAACCAAAGATTAGCCACCCATCGCAATTCCCTTCATTTTAGGCCACATAAATGAGTCACTCGTGCACCGTACTCCGCCTCTGTGAAGGTGCACAGATTTACAGGTTTTGTGACTCTTCATGAAACGGGGTGCAACGGCACTTAACCCAATTCCACCAGTCTCTCTGTCTGCTCAGGCATGCAGAGTTCAAGAGAGAGAGAAAAGTCAGTGTTTTTTATTGATTCAGAGGAGCGGCTCCCACCTTTCCCCTTCCTGGTGTGGAATGCACACCTGGAGGTGTTTGCTGAGTGGCTCGAGTAATCCATATAACAATGCAGGCTGACATCTGGTGCCATCAGAAGTACTCGAGGCAGTTTGCACTGTGACAGGCTCTGCATTGTCTCTATAGATCATGCCATTGATCACTTTATTGAGACGTTTGTCTTTAATCCTTTATTCTTAAGGATTAAAGACAAAAAAAGACAAAAAGTGTTCACAGGGTTTTAATGTGATGATTAGGCTTAAATTAGCTCAACATGAGAACAAATTATGGAGCTGATTTGTGAAAATGTAATGCAAACCTCAATCAAAAATTTGCTTTGATAAAAGACACAATAAATATGACCTTAGGGAACAGAAAGCACAGGTAAAGGGCAGTTGTCTAGACTTTGTTGACATGGCAGGCCAGTTGAGCTGCGCTGCTCTCGGTTCCTCTCACAGTGTACACACGGGAGGAGATGGGTGCAGATAAAACGGCTGGGTCACGCCCCGCCGAGGAATTGGGATGCCTGGGGGGGGGCTGGGAAACTTTCTGCCTGGTTAGCCTTAATATTGTGATTCTTCTCAGTCAACAAAGCAGTGCGTTTGATGGAACATGTCAGGTTCCTCCAGGACTTGGGGGCTGGTTCTCTTCTCTGGTTAGACAGCTGTCAGCACTACAGAGCTCAGAGAGCCACCGACTCTTCCATGTGTTGTTGGAGACTTCAAAGCGGGAGAGGAGCAGAGTGAGGTGAGTGCTGATTTTCAGAACAATTGAAGAGCTTTAGCCGGATTAATTTGGATTCAGTATTGGGAGGTTGCCCTCATGAGTCTTTGGGATTCATGCGCTGTTGTCAGATCTGCGAGGCATTGTTCTCTCTTAGGAGAGATGTTATTTGTTCTCAGAGTTAAACCAGCATGTGCTTTCTTTAAGGGTGAAATTGAACAGAAGCCATTGTTAATTGCAGCAGAGCAAAGGTTAGCATCATTGTTGCAATACAGTATTTCATGTAGAGGATGGCAGTTTATACTTTTGAAATTGTTGATATTTTGAAGTGGATTTTAATTCTGGTAAACAGGAGATGTGAGTTATAGTCAACCACTGAAGAGCAGAGTATCAGTGATCCTTACTATTTATCTCAGTTTGATAACATGTCTATGATTAACAAAGATTTAATAATGCAAAATCTAGTGAACTGTTTGTGCAAAACTGTTTGTATTGTCCAGTAGAAACTATGCCAGCCAGTATGATATACATGATATACATCCAAGAATATGTATCCATAGTCCACAGTGGACTCATGCTCTAAATGACAGTAATAACTCAGTCTACTAGTCTACTAATTCTTGTTGAAACAGATTTATTGATGCATTGGTACCCCGACAAGTCTGTGCAAATTAAAATCTAACATTGTGTGTTTAATAGAGGAAATATTTCTTACACTGCCCTACAGCAGAGATTAGATAAGATTAGATGTAAAAGGAAGGGAAATCTTTCTCACAAGTTTGAATACTGTAGTCTTAGAATAGGGATTACTTCTTAAAACATGACTACAATATGCTGTATTCTCTATATGTATGTTAGATTCTAGTAAGTCACTCTTCACTGTATAAACAATACAAGTCTGCAGTACATGCTGTGGTACATGTATACTTGGTCAGACTGAGCATGTCCTCTCCTTGACACCTTGATTTGAACTGTGGGAGTTGCTGCTGTAACTCGACCTTGCCTCCTCCAGCCACCTGTGCTCGTGTGCTCAGAGAAAACACTGGCTTTTGTGTTGGAGTGAGACGTCCACACAGCAGGAGGCCAAGGTACATTAGGGGGCTATGACAGGTGGCATACTCCTCCTGTGCTTCCCCGCAGTAAAGCATACGAATACGGTTGGGTTGTTTGTGGGACAGCTGCACCACACTGCCATGGAGGTGGGAGTTAAAACCCAAAACAAAGACGTCCAAAAAAACGAAGACAACTGCACCCCGGATTTGATTTAAGATGCATTTCGTTTTAGATCCATTAATGCAGCTAACGCATTCCCGTGTGTGTCTGAATGTGAGGTCGCTCTTGCATTTCAGTGGGAGGCTGGGAGTCGGGGTGCTATGTGGGTGTCTGTGTTTGTGTAGCTGTGTGCATTTGTGTAACGAGGTAATCAATCTGGATCCTGGAGCCTGAAATGTGCAGCTGAAACACTGAGTCTGAGAGGAAGGACAGTTCAGCTCCCCAAGTAACTGTTTTTACCCGCCAGCTGCTGCTGGTTGGGGAAGGGGCAGAGGGGGCGGTAGCTGGAGCCTGGATAGTGATGTGATGTGAGTTCTCATGGCTGTGTGAGGCGGACGGGGGCGAGAGTGATGACTTGTTCGCTCTGTCGTCTGTATTAATGCAGCTTCTCTGTCATAGAGCTTCATTTTCCAAAACCTACTCGTAAGTACCACATTTCTTACACTGATTAATGCAGTTCCTTTCAGTTTGGTTTGTGCGTGTGTCAGTGTTTTCTAGGTTAAACAGTGATCTTGTCGTTTGCTTTTAGGAGAGTGAAATATGGGAATCGTTGACTTAAATTGCTACATGTGCTAAGAGTTGTTCGACAGACCGTTGTGAGCAGGAACATTATCTCAAGCTGTATCTTAAATATCAAGACGGAGTGTTGGTGTGGATTTCCTCAGCTGCTGCAAAGTGGATATAACAGACAATATGTCATTGTGAAGATGCATGTAACTTGATATGACTCTAAGATGTTGCGATTATTGACATTACTGACATTAGGATAGAGTTTGAAGTGAACTATAGTTGGAGTTTAAGCTTCACTGAGCCCAGCTCAGAGTTCAGTTCAGGCTCCTGGGAAGAAGAAATGGGGTGAAGTTTAAAGTTTTCATAACAACTGTTGTTGGGTGGCCTGTGTGGCACTATGAGGTTGGTACGAAGTGAGGTAGGACTATGGTGTCACATTCCACAGTTTGGTGTGTGTGTGTGTGTGTGTGTGTGTGTGTGTGTGTGTGTGTGTGTGTGTGTGTGTGTGTGTGTGTCAGTTAACGGCCACCCATCTATTTACACCAGAACATTTTCTTGATCTAGATTCGCTAAAATTTGCTAAAGTAATACTTGTTGAAGCGTTGTATTGATGATATTAGGTTACTAATTTGTAATAACCTGTTGATTAATGTGCGCTGTCCCCGTTCCTTCGCTTGAACATGTGCATTCATGTGTGTATGTGTTGATGTGCATGGGTATGTGCATCTGAAACAATCAGCACAAATCTATCAATCTTATTACAAACAACTACTGCATACATCCTCCCCCCTAAATCTGTCTTATTTATATTTTTATCTGTAGAGTTACGGTAAGATATGACGATGAAAAATGATGAAGCTGCAGCTCTCATGTCATCTGACTAATTTGTTCCCTTGGTAGTTTTTATCAGATGGTGTGCCACCCGTGGGACTGCCTTATCTGCTTTTTCAAATCACATAAATACTGTATTGTTTACCAGATGTCTACGTAAATGAGGTTATTTTAAACCTTATGGTTCTTCATGGAAAAACAACAGGAAAAGTTTAATTTTTGTAGTTGTACAAACATATAAGAGCTGATGTTCTACTGTCCAGTAGCCTTGATTTGAATCAAAACCTACTGTAGATAAGGCCATATGCGTACAGATTGGTTTATTTTTTTTGTCTTTAGTACAGGAACATCAGCACTGAGGAATAAATCACCCTGAATTTAAACTTAACTCTTGGCTCCAGGAGGGATTTGTTTACTGTTTATCCCAGAGCAGCGGGGCTTGCTCCTACATAAATCAAAAAAAGCCTCCTCTAGTGGCCACAGAGGAGGCATGTATGTTCACATTCCCAAAGGGGACATATGTGGACGGGAAAAATGTGATGGAAGGAAGGAGTTTTCTATATGACCAGAAATCCTTTCTGAGGGAAATCAGATTTTAAAGTCTCCCAAATGTAATTTTAATTGCCTGACAACCACATTTTGTATTTGTACCGGGGGTTATGAAGATGAAGATTTTTTCACATGTACTTCATATCCTTTAATTGATTTAATCAATTTAATCCCTCTATATACCACACAGTGTTGCATTATATATTGTGTGATCAAGTTGTTATTGGGGGAATTAGTAGAGGCTTTAACAGGTTAAAATAAGCGATAATAGAAGGGAGGGATGAATTTACAATATGTGAGGTAGAAAATAGCAGACATAACATATTGAATCGGTGCTACACTGAATAGTAATTCTTTGGCAACTTGGAAACAAAAGAAACACTACTTAGACATGTCAACAGTCAGAACCTCCACCACAAAGTGCAGCTATAGTCAAGTCAAATTTATTTATACAGCCCAGTATAACAAATCAGAACTTTGCCTCAGGGGGCTTTACAATCTGTACAACATATGACAGTGTCTATTCTTAGACCTTAGATTCAGATCAGGAAGAACTCCCTAAAACAGAGAAAAAATGGAAGAAACTTCAGGAAAAGAGGAGGGATCCCTCTTCTGGATGGACAAACATGCAGTAGATGACAAAATGGCCAAAATGACAATGGAAAATAAGGATGATAATATTATAGATAGATTGTAAACTTGTATAAAATATGTTTTTTTGGAGAGTATAATCACTCTCACATATTTAGTTGGTAATTTCATAAACATCTGAATGTTTTGTTTTCAGCCTTTTCTACTGTTTTTGTATATGGCTACTCTCTAAATATAGCTCCTTCACAATCATGAACAGCTGATTTGATCATGTTCTTTTTTCTTGCCAGAAATTAAATTATACAGTAAATCCATTATGTCAGTATTGAAAAAAAACTGCATTTTCAAGAGTAACTGATTTTGTACTGAAAGTGATTAAGTAACCACTCTTATGATACGATAAAAATAAGATACTTTGCTTCAAAAATGAAAAGATTGTTTGCTAATGTAATCTCTAAAAACCACACACAGTTAATACAGCTTTAATTATAAGATTTAGGATCACATTTACTTCTAACTCTTAAAAACATAACTACTCCCCATGTGGCCAATGACAGGCAGGGCTTCAGCCTCACTTCCTCAGCCAAAATTACACATGACAGACTAAAATCTACTTGTGCATCTTGGATTTGGGCCTGACCCAGGACCTTTGTTGACTTCAGCTTGAACCATTTTTGTTGCTCACGTGCAGTCATTTCGACCTAATTAGATAAGTAAGAATTAAAAAGAAGGAAAAAGAGAAAAAAATGGAGGAGACATGAAAGAAAAAAACTGCCCTCACTGACAGTGAAGCCAGCTCTGTGGAATAAAAGGCAGCAGAAATTACAGGGTCAGTCATGGCACAAACAGTGTGTGAGTTGGAGAAGGAGGAGTGTATATTTGCATAGTGCGTATGCGAGGTATGTCTGCTTCTGTTTATATAGCAGATTATACAGTAGATATATACATAAGACTAAATGTAGATCTACTGTATATAAAACAATACATTCTGCTAGTAATTTATATTGTCACTACTCGGTTTATATTGATTCTTCTGTCATGCCGAGCGCTTCCCAAAAGTGCACTACATCCAAATCTAAATTTCTGTGGTTACTTAAGTCAACACGACAGTAACGACAGTGTGTTTGTGTGATCCCACATGTGCTGTGTGTGTGACTGCAGCCAGTGATAGTGTGTCTTCTCGTCTCTGTCGGGCCATTGTGATGTCTGGCTCTAATGACGTCCAGTGAGAATCTAGTGCCTCTCTCTAAATATAAACCAACCTAATTACCTATCCTCACTACCTTCTCTGTTTACACAGCCCGGCTTAATATGATCTTCACATTTTCACACAAAGTGCGCATTCTCACGGATCATGTTTTCCCGAACAAGGATTTCCTGTGTTTAGGTTCGGGATTAATTTGAAGAGATGGGAAGGAGCTACTGTTGACCGCTAACGAACTGTCACTTCGCTGCATTCCAGAGGTCAAAAACATGCTCACCTTTTAGTGATGCCTGTCAAGTTTCCAGATGTCATTGTCGAGGAATGTTAACTAAATAGTTTATTTTTTTATGTCTTTTAACTCATAGCTCATAGATTTTTTTTTTGAGAGTCAATCTGTTTTAAAGATGTCATATCTATCTTCTGTAACAGGAGGATGTCCCGCATATGTCAGTGGTTTGTAAGGGCCAGTTAAAGGATTGGGTGTTCCCCTGACAATATTTAAGGGGAGCACCATTGTAGTGAGTGACCTGAACCACCAATCCTATGCTGATGTCTTCCTTTCTTTTTCCTTTTGAAAAGCAGCAGAATAAGCTGAAACCCTAGTCCATTTGTATTGTCAGGACAAAGAGAGACCATTGTGGCAGGAGCGGTGGAGGGAGGGGAGCTGCCGGTGGAGGTAGGGGTGCAAGGGGTCAGAGTGGGGGGTGCAGAGAGGAGTTAGTCAGAGTCCCGACCCCTGCTGGGTGGAGTGTTGAGGCTCTGAGGCGGTGGGGGGGGGGGGTGTGCAGTTCAGGTAGTGTGTTGTTTTGTTTTGTTTTTTTTTCTAAATGATGAGCCTGAAGTTGCAGCAGTATGCATTTATCCAGCTGGAAGAGGCTTCAGTAGCAGAGCAGCAGGGCGGGGGAGGTTAATGTTGGAGGGAGCGGCGGGTGAAGGGAGGTAGGGAGGGAGGGTGAGTGAGTGACGGGGAAGCCAGTGCACTGCCTCTCTCACGCTCTAGCAGGAGATCAGTCTGCTCCAGCTGCCTGCACCACAGCACACAGAGAGCTGGAGAGTTGGAGAGAAATGGCACTGGACCTGTTGATATCACAGCGATGACTTACAGCACTTACAGAGTGGATTGTACTCTGGATTCCAGCACTTGGAGTTGATGACACATTTATTTATTGAAGATCGGGATTTTGTCTGGTGCCTAAATGCTGTCACTGGGCAAAATGCACTCCAGAGCCAAGTCCCGGAGTTGTGACAACTACCTGAGTATTAAGGTACAAGCTTGAAATATGCTTTGAATTTCCCTCCATTATAGTTTTAATGTGACTTTTTGAGAGGTACTGTCTTATGTTTCTTTCAAATGTGATTTAGCTTTGTGTGTTTGTGTGTGTTTTAACTGTTTCCGTTTTCTTCTGTATTGGGTATAAACCCAGTTTCTGAGGAACTTTCAGCGTTTTTAGGAGTTGTACGGTATTATGCACATTCACAAGGGATGTATATCTTCAATGTCACCACTTTAAGACAGCTGATATTTTGACTTCTTGCTCTGTAGCCAAAACATAGCTGGTAGCTTTCTGTACCTGCAAAAAAAAAATGAGGGAGTTCAATGTGTCTGCTGATTATTGCTTGGCATATATTTCTTAATTTTAATTCAGTTTAAACCTTTTAATGCCTTTACTTTCTCTTTTTATTCATTGGGAAAACAGAATATGTCATAGTGCGTAAATATTTTCAGCAAAGTTTTTGTCTGTTGCTATCAGATACTGGCCTGTTTGTAGTACTCTGTGTTCAATTTGAAGGGCACTGGGTGTTTGATTCTTCATGGATTGCCCCTCAACATGTTCTCCATCTGTTGAATGCACAATTACAACTGAATGTAGTGAAGCTCCACATCAATCGGAAGACAAATAAGGTGTGTAGTCTTGATAGGTAAGCTAACTGAATTTGGAGAGTGTTTAGTTACAAGCCTATTTCAGCTCATCAGTGATGGTGGGCCCGTATCTATCCAAACAATAAAAACAAGATATGAAGTGCACACTCTTTATCATTTCTGGGGTCAGTGAAGTACACAACTTTGTATCCTTTCTGATAAGTGAGGCTCCTTTATCAACCCTCCACTTGTTTTGGTATGCACCCATTATGCACCCATTCTATATTTACCCTGCAGAGGTATCAACAGACTTTTGTTAGTCTCCTTTGTCTCTGCTGTCACCGCTCATCACTGCTCTGATTGGTTGAAGGACCTCCATTCACTTTTTGCTTTCTTCTTGTTGAGCTAATATGCAAAGGCATAATCAAATATAATCGAGTGTGTGTGTGTGTTTGTGTGTGTGTGTGTGTGTTACTGTGTGTTGAATACAGTACAACACCAATCCATAGGGTCAACAAAGTTTGTCAGGGCTGTTCAGGAACAGTATCCTGTCAATGTTGTTTACATCCTGTAGGACAAAGTCATTAGTTACCTACTGGCGACATGAATCAAGTCTTTCTGATAACCAGTGTGGGAATCTGTAAAAAAAAATCCACTCCAATCCATTACTATATTAGGGTACAGTAGTCTTATTGGAAAATAAACTTTACAGCTTTACAGCTTAGCTTGCATCCTTTGTTTTGTTATTCATGACCCTTGTACAAACATATATTGAAAAAATATGTTGCACATGAACTGAACAACATATACTGTAGCCTGATGATTAGCAGAGATGTTTATTTTAGTTATCACATTACTTTTCAAGTCATAGGAATGTAAATGCAAATAAAAGAAACAAGAGGTTGGCCATTATTGTTGATCTTGGTGTGTGTGTCGCACAGTCAGTGTGGCCTCTAAGGTTAAATGTTATCTGCTGAGATAACCTCTACTAGAGTGTCTTTTTGCAGTGCAAATACAATATTGTGTTGTAGACACTGAGGAGTGTGCTCTGTAGTGAGATGGAGTTTGTAATTGATATATCTGTAATGTTGTGTGCGTTTTGAAGTACAGTTTAATTCAAGTTACAACGTTACATAGGATGCAGTGATTTTGAGTAGAGAAAGGTGTTATATGTTCACTTAATTGAGACTTTTTTAAGTGCATGTAGTGTCATATTCCTTTTTAGCCATAAAGCAAAAGTTTGACTGAGGCATATTCTCCCAGCCCCTCTCCTCTCCTCGCCTCTTCTCCTCTCATGAGATAGGATTTCTAATAGTTGAGATCAAAAGCTGAATCAAACTGCCGGTTCAATGGTGAGGTCTCACTAGGCTCTTTTGTTGGCATCCTGGCACCTGGCAGTGGGGCAGGTCTGAGCAACCTGTGGCCTTTGTCAGCCTGCTGCCTTTAAGGCTGTTAGCAGGTTGGTTAGTGAGCAGCCTGTATGGGGGCTCCAGGGCTCTCCTGTTACACTCCCCTGGTGGCTTCATGCTCCACTGGAGGCCTGGTAGGCAGCGCCTTTTGTGTCCCTGACCCACTAAATGTGTCAGTGACCACCTCTCGTTCACTCTCTCTGTCTCTGTGTGTCTTTCTTTCTCTGTGATGCACCACTTTTTTCCACTTGTCTTTCTATTCCTTTTTTTGTTTTCCTTTTTCCACTTTGCTTTCTGACACATGTTTTAAAAACTGCTGCACTTTTGGAATTACCAGCTAATAAAATATTTGCTCATGGTATATTTGATGTCTCTTATAGTTTATTTGTGAAATATTATACTCAACTCAAACTCAGTCATACCTGAATATGAAAGAGAATCTTAGTTTTCTTGTTTCATAAAGAGACAAAAAATCTTGTCTTTTATCCCACTCACTCGCTGTGTGCACCTCTTGAACAGCTGGTTTACTGACGGCACTGACAAAAGTGTCCCACCTGGAGCTTGAAGCCATTAATTACCACAACAGTCCTCCATCACACAGGCAGTCAGCTTACAAAGACCTGGCATCAGAAAGGGTGGGACTTCCCAATCTGCTCCTGTCCTGGCTGAGGGTCTGAGGCTAGACATACACAACACATACACACTGCATTCCTCTGTGCCTCAGAGCGGATGGGAAGCTCAGCTCTGGTGGCTAAGCTTAGTCGTTCTGCTGAGACATGCAGATATGTCTCCCACAAGCCAGGTGACACTTTTTGAAACGCTTCAAATGCTTCCTGACAATGTAAGATAATTAGCTACAGGGTGATGCATGTATGGCAACTATTCTAAATGTAAACATTGTGTCATGCAGCCATTGTGTTCATATTGTCGGATCGCCTGTGCAGCCGGTTGAATAGCATTTGATTCGTCATTCAGCTCAAGTCTCTACTACACTGTGTAATTGTTCCTAAAAACCACTCCTCATGTCACTACCACTGTTTTTTTCTGCCTTGGGAACCTGAAGAGAAACTTGCTGGTGTGTCCTAACTATGTAGTGAGGGCTTTCCTCCCATTGTTAGCTTTCCTCCAATAAAACACCATGTTATTCTTCTCCTCCCGGGAGCAACAGTGACTAATGCCCAGAGACATTTTTGTTTCACTAAAAGCAGGCTGACTGCTAATGGAGGTGGGCGTTTTGTTTCAGGGCACCAACAGTGTACAGCACATACCACTTAGAGAGGCGGAGTTCACAATGAGCGCCTTGTAGTAGAGTCGTGGCATGTGTACCAATGCACTGAACTGTACTCACTCTCCTCTAATTGATGGTGCTGAGCTGCTTAGATCAACAGGACAGATCCTACAAAGGGTGAAACATGGGCTGTCTGACAGGCAAAATTCACCGGAGCACAGGCAATGCCTTGATTTCCAGCCGTCCTTTTTTTACACACTTATATTGTAATGTAAATGTAGCACGGACACTCAAGTGAAAGTAATGAAGTAGTTGTGAGGAACTGGATCCTTAACCCCCTGCATTCTTCAACATAGTACACAGTTGTAATAGTTTGGGACTTTCCCTGGCATCGTTATCTATCTGTATGGTTATCACTGGAGGCAGATGTCTCTATTCCACTGTTGTGTTCCACGCGGTAACGACAGATAGCAGAGGGATGTTTGGCCTTGGCTCCGACCGCTGAGAGGAAGGTCATAGCCTGAGTTGTGAACATGACAATCACTCCAGGTCAACCTCATCCAGGACTGCTGTAGTCCCAAATGTCCTGTCTCGTTCCTGTTGTAATTAACGTGTCGAACATGTCAGCTGTTCAACTTGGGGACAAGTGTGGCGGTCTAGGTCACGTAGGGGTCAGATAATAGTCAGTGATGACGAAGTTGTTATTAGAGGGTAGCGTTCCACAACTGGAGTCCAGTCTGGACTTTCCAGTTCTGCTGTTTGTGTCCGCTCACAATGACGTCACTCCCTCCAGGTGTTTCCCCTCGCTCTGATGGAAAGACCATCATGGCTGACATTTCCTGTCATGTTCAAACTTCCTGACTGTCTGACTAAGTGGGATCATGCTCAGTAAATAAGTGTTTCTCTATAGTTAGGCAACATTTATCTGATATTTCGGAAATTTAACTTGTTTGCATTTCAAAATATCTAGACTGAGATCTCAAGAGATGATTGAAGGGATAAGTAAATAAAATCTGGCAATCCAAATTCATCTTTTTCAACTTTCGACTTTGGAATTCGATTTTTCCCTCGTTTTTGTTTTTTTCCTGTGAAATACTGAACATTTCATTACAAATGAAATGAAGTAAGAATCATTCTTATGTTCTTATACCATTCTTCAGTTGGCCTGCTACCAACCCATGTCCACACGAAGGGCATAACCTGTGATGAGAGGTCACAAGTACACAATGTTTGGTTTTAAGGGGTTACAATCCGAATAAGGTTGGAACTACGGGTCTAGACTTGCACGTCCATGTAGTATCATGTTTTGCTATATCTTGGGGAAAATGGCCTTTGACATGGCATTGAGCAGTCTTTTGAACTAAATGTACCATACATAGCACAGGCATAAAAAAAATTAAAGATGTCAAACCTAATTCAACTCTCTTTCCCTCAGGACGCCGAGTCTTTGGACAACTGCATCCAGAGCACCTTGTCGGCCCTGTACCGCCCCTTCAGTGCCACCGCTGCCACCGTCCTGTGGCAGCTTTTCAGTGTGGTGGAGAGGCAGTACCGCGGAGACGGCCTTCGCTGCCTCATTGACTTCCTCCTTCCTGCCAAGAGGATCCTGCAGATCATCCAACAAGAAACCTGCGTGAGTGGCTGACAGACGTATCACCTGAGGTTAAAATCAAGAAATCCAAGAATGCCTTCTGTGATTTATTACAGAATTCCTTTCAAGAGATTTATAACCTTAGTGATTTCCTGCAAGACTGTTGGCGATGCTTGACTCACATCTCTTTTTTGGCTTCTATCTGTTAAGAAAAGGGGCAGTGAGGACACAACAAGGGAAAAAAAAATGCTTCCTCATTTGTTTTTCTAAATGTGTCAAACACAGAATAATACATATCTTGAAAGATAAGCGACTGAAGTGATAAGACAAAATGTTTGTGACAAAAGAATGTGAGAACTGTGCTGCTGAGTGTGAATATCTTTGCTGAGTGGGAAGGGAGAGCATCAGACTGATACAGAGTTGATTATTGTTCAGAAAACAAGCTGAAAACCAGCCATCCTCTGAATAGGGAAACTGTGGTGTACTTCAGAGGCTGCCATGGACACTTGGGTCCAAAGTGAAACTCAATACTCTCTCTCACAAGCTTTGATTGCTGTTGGTTAGGGCTCTATGACCAAAGCACTGAAACGTTATTCCTCTGTATTCATCTCTCTGGTGATTACACTGTGACGATAGCCATAGAGCAATAGTTTCACCTAAGCCTAGCCCCTGAGAACAGCCCAATGTGAGAGTCTTTGTATTGCAGGTAATATGAGGGGCTTCAGAGGAAGATCACATCCTCAGTCTTTGCTTTCACATTCAAAAAAGATGAAAAAAGCCAACCCTCGAGCACTATGTGTCTTTGCTGCTAGGATCTATTTTTTTTTATTCTGCTGCAGCAAAGATTTGTGTTGCGGTTGCTGTGAAACCAGGCCTGATCAGACAGGTTTTCCTCTTCAGTCAAATGATCGCTGACAGTGATTCATCCAGTGCGTCCCATGAAAACATGTTGCTTCTCCATTAAAGTTAAACATGTGTTTGAACACAGTCTTGCAGATGTCAGTTGAAATGATGCAAGCCGTACCACAGCTGAACCACGACATACACATGATAATCATGTTTCATGGCAGTGGGTATTGACTGACTTCTCTGTTTTCTCTCAGGTAAGGTTCAGAGGATTGCTGCTCTATCATGAAGGGTGGCCTCTCTGCATCCACGAGAAAGTTGTCCTGCAGCTTGCCCCTTTGCACAAAGTGCGACTAAAGCAAGGAGACTTCTACTTGCAAGTAGTTCCTTTAGGCCGCAAGACTGCCAAGCTTGTGATAAAATGCTTGTCGGCCAGTGGGCAGGCCATTGCAGAAATCCCCATCGCAGAGAGCATGTATGGCAGCGTCTTCACAGCTGAGTTCTTGCAGAATGTAACACGCGACAGAAACCTGCACCCACTACAGAACTGTCTGCTCACGACTGGTACGGCTGTGTACAGGACGCCGTGGAAGAACGTGGTCAACCCTCTGTTTGTCAGCAGCACGGCGGACGCCATCATGCAAGCGCGCTGCAGCAGAGGTGGCTTCCGCGGCCATCTCAGTACCTGCAGCACCAGTGGATCCACTGGCACCCTGGACAGCCACCGCAGCTCCAGAGAGTCCCTGCACTCTCAGGGAGCTGACTCTATCTTCTCGGAGCCGACCTCGCCAAACAGAAACCACAGGGACCCCCGAAGTGACAGCCATAAAATCAGTACAGCAGACACTACTACACCCATCATTAAAATTGAAAGACCCACTGAAGAATGTGGGGTAGGACAGGGAGGTGAGGGCAGTGGTGGGAGAGAAAGAGGACCAGCATCCAAGATGCCCTCTTTTAGTACAGACCTCAGTAACCCAAGCCCTCGCCGACGTCTCCCAAGGGACTCTGTGGCATTTGAGAGCAGGAGATTTTTCAGGAAATCCTACATGGAGGCCTTGCAGAACCCCATGAGCCTTGGGTCCAGCTCTGAGTCCATCCTGGAGGAAAGTCCGGAGCACAATGCTGGCTTAAGAGAGAGTACAGTGACACCAGGCAGCAGCCCAGACACCCGGACCTCCTCCAGAGAACAATTAGCTCGCAGGTTTGGTAGCCGGGGCTGGCTCAGCGGTGATGACTCTAGGCCCAGCACACCTTTGCTCTACCTACAGAGAGGGTTGCGGAGTGCAGAGAGACGGGCAGAACGACGTTCCAAGTCACTGGAGAGGACTAACAAGGCAGGCCAGGTTAAAGGCCACCGGGAACGGTCCTCTTCTGGAGGTTCAGCTAGCATCTCCCCCAAAAAGCTGATGAATGGCTACTCACTTCGCTTTGGAAAGCTGGATGTGGAGGCAGCTTTTCCTGGTTCAGAGAGGAGAAGCAGCAAAGAGGAGCCAGGTATGTGATGTTGTTACTGCTGTTCAACCTCATGCAGTCACAGTAAACAAACTTACGTAAATCACTGTCAGTCATATTACAGGCTTTACCAGTAGACAAAGGTAGAGATACAGGTTTACAGGTAGAAAAAGTACTGATGTACAGTTTTGAAGTACATGTACTTCTACTCCACTACATTTCATAGGTAAAAAAAACAAACTTTTTTATCCAGTACATATATTTTATACATTTAGGATTAAGAATCTACATATAAAACCTGACTTTTTACTACCCAATAGTATATTGTATACAAAATAAAGCAAATAAAATCAGCTCCACCTCAACTGCAAAATATTACAATGCTGCTCACATTTCAGTGCATCCTTCATAATGATCCTATAATAAAATACGTATATAATTTAATACAGTATTAAGACCACCTGAAATAGGTTGTTCTGCTTAATAGTTGTAAGTACATTTTGCTATTAATACTGTAGTTTTATTAAAGTGAAATTCTGAATGCTAGACTATTGAAAGTTTCACAATGACTGGCAATATTCAAAAGATTCGTATTGTACAGAAAACCAGATGAAAACGCTAAATCCAAAAATTAATTGGTCCTACGAACAAGTGTGGTCTGTGTATTGTCAGTATTATGACAAGTATGTCTTTCTCATGACTCATAATGGTCCATGGCTCATCATTTCTAACTTATTAAAAAAAAAATACAACCTGGGGTTGTGAAAACCAAATTTCACTCTGGATAATGGTGGTTCCTCAGCAGGGTGTGTAATCATACCCTGCAGCAAGACTAGCTACAACACCTCATCAGGTGGCTGCAGATGGAGTCTGAGTTGAGACAGCTCATACCTGTGATGCATTAATGCTGTCATTGGTGACAGATTGCCTTTCAATGCCAACACTTGTGTTCTTTGGCACATTCAGGGGACAGGTACTACCCTACCCTGGAAACAGAACTATGTTTTCTTTACCACTGTCAGTCTGTTTTGCTTTGTGTTGGTTCATACAGAGTAGCTCAGGAAAGCAACAATGTGAGAGTAACATCTAGGGAATCACGCTGTTTTTAGAAAATACAGCTTCTTCCGTGAATTGAAATGTGAGGTGAAAACTAACTGAGTTTATTTAAATCTTTGCACTGCAGCCTTGCACTATGCCAGACCCTAGCCAAGGTTTTGTGCGCTGATTTTTAAATAAAGACGGTCATATATGTGTTCATTTTAATGTATTAAAAGGTTACTCCACCATCCACTCAGCAAAACTACACTAGTTAAATCACATCACTGTTGCGTTCCTGAGATTACCTCAGAGGGGATTGTATTTCAGCTGTTGCAAAGCAGGTTTCCCACAACGACGTTTCAAAGGCAACAAAAGATCCTGTAAACCCTGTAAACCAACCAGAGGGACCCCAGCATCCCACAATGAGATGGTCCTACACTGTCATTGGGGCTGGGGGGCTGCACTGATCCCAGATGGGTTGCCTCATTTACAAAAGTGTCCTTTGTGAACCAATCAGCCACTGGGGATTCACAAGAGAAAAAAAAGCCTTTCAAACTGTGCCTGTGTCTTTGGAGAGTCCTTTCACTCCAGAAACACGAGACCCAACTTGCACTGACTCACACCGCTCTGAAAAACTACTCCAGAAGGATTGTAATTACTTCTTATACGAGCCAGCAAACTGTGCAATATCAGAACACATTCTCTGTGACTATCAGTAAGTCAAAGCCCCAGCAACCAGTGCAGGTTTAGCCTCTTTGATGGCTTATGTGTTCAGCACACACAAAAAAACAGACTTTCACACAGGAGGCTTTACCCCACGTTTGTCACTTCCTCTGAAAACAAAGCAATTTAGGAAACATGCAGCAAACACAAGCCTGGCCACACAGTCGCACAGGAAATGCACTGACTGTTTGAAGACAATAGAGGCTGAGCTGGGAGGGTTTACTGTCACAGAACACAGCAGGACAATACAAGAGGCCTCAAACTGTTTAAAAACACAACACACAACAGGTGTCCATCAGACACAGATCCACAATCATGGATCTATCAGCAGAGTTGGTTGAACATGGTGATCTCGGTTTTATGTTCATTTTTAAGCTTATTAAGTCTTGAATGTTTTTAAAAATGAAAGGACCTGGCTTGCAATAGTGCCGTCCTCTCTTTTTATAGCCATGCTAGTGAGGAGCTCTAGGGATGTCAGTCACTGTTGGTCCACCACGGACTGAACTATCTCAACAACTATTGGATGGATTGCAATGACATTTTGTACAGATATTCATGATCCCCAGAGGATGAGTCATACTGACATTGGTGATCCTATGACTTTTCCTCTGGCACCAGCCCAGTGTAGTCCCTTGGGCTTCCCCTTCTGTTGAATCCCAGACCTTCAGGCCATGTTGCGTTTTGGTCGCACTTGTGGAAAAAAGATAGAGGAAAAGACGTGTATGTCTCTTTACTGTCAAGAAGGTTAAGTCTGTGATATCGCTTGCATAGGGGAGCTTGCTGCATGAGTGTTGTCTTGACAAAATAAACCCAACAAAAAGCCCCAACTCAGAGGTGTGTGGATAGAGATCTCACTTGACGAACTGCTGTACTTTTGGCCTTATATCTAGGGGGGACACCAAGCTCATGTATGTCTAATACCTGGAGCTGCATATTTTGCTGTCCATACTACCTGGGCCATGGCACACTGAAGTTTCCAGTCAAGTATTCAGTGGGGCATACAGAGATACTGCACTCAGTATAAAGAATTTGCATGCAGTTTCACTGCCTCAGGAACTGGATCAAGTCTGTAAACCGTGGTACCACTTGGGAATGTCAGGCGCAGCATTCCTATAAACAGAGCCTTGAGGGCTAGAGTACTGAAGAAGTGGAGGAGGCAAAGATATGAGAGTCTGATAACGCCAGAGTTACCCATGACTCAGTCTGACTAAACACCTGGTCTACATGATGAGCCAGTGTGAACTCACTACTACAGCGCACCACTAATTAACACTTGTTCCATGAGGTATTATGATCAGATGTTAAGTACTGAGGTGAAAGGAAGCTTCTATTTTTGATGGATTGTGCTTTATTCTTGTATAATAGTTGCTCTGTAAATGTAACTTAGCCACTAAGTCGGATTTGTGCTCACTCTTTATCATCATCTCTACAGGACAGCATGATGACAATATCAGCAGTGAGAGCAGGCGGCACAGATACGGGGGAGAAGAGTCACACAGTCCTAAAGCTGCCAACGGGACAGCCATCAGGCTGGCCTCAACATCAAGCTCTTCCCATTACAGCAACTCATCCCTCCCCAAACTGGTGTCAGAGGTCAATCAAGAGCTGCTCACATCGGGTGCTGTGATCTTGCCAGGTAGCGATGAGTGATTCGGACATATTTTTCATTTGCTGCTTTCATTTTCACCCCAGAGCTTTTCTTGTAGGTATCTTACTCATATTAGAACTGCCAAAGTCATTCAGTAGTCTTGTATGTGTGTTGCATTACAGACAATTGTAACAAAATCTTATTTCACTCAATTCTTGTGCTTAATGCTCACATGGAAAATAGAAATGAGCTTTCATTTGTGAGTTTTCAAATAGATTTCTAATTTTTAATACTTTTTCTCCCACACAGCTCCCACACAGAAATAGCAACAGACCTTAAAAGACGAAACAATCTCATTATCCTCAAGTCAGATCTTGTTCTTCCTTGTGATTGTCGAGTTTTTACAACATTAGCTTTTTATTTCTTGTTAATACTTGTGTTTGGTCTGTGGAAAATGCAAAACGGGGTATTACTTTATCAGGTGATAGTTTTTTGCCCCCTTGTTCTAAAATGAATCGGCATTAAAAAAAAAACTTCTTGGTCTATGCTCCCAGTCGTTCTTTATTCCACTAAGAGGGTAACATTCACATGATATCACTGTAAAGTTTAACAGTCTCATTCTTGGTGGAGAAAGTGATAGTACACCTGTATGTGAGAGTGGTAAGCGTTGACCCCCTGCTGGCCCTCTCTCTTCCAGGAAACAGAGATCGCAGTGGGAGGGCGGTGTTACAGGTGTGCACGAGAGCTCAGGTGTGGGCAGGTGAGAGTTGCACGGTGGATGACCTCACCTGTTTACTGGGCTACTACCACTCTACACTGCGGTAAGTTACACTCAGGGTTTATTTTTCTGTGTTACGTAAAACCAACAGTAATTTTCATACCCCCCCCTTATCCCTAAGGTGAACTTCAGTCTGTTCAAAGTGTATTAATACATTTTACATTTTGCCAATATTCATTAACTCTGCATTTATAGTGTATTATGTGTATTTACTAAGGTTTTATGTTTTATATCAATGTCTTTCACATGTAATTGGAGTTTTCCTCATTAATCAGACAGCACCAGTCTCTTTGCTTTCAAAAAATGCTATTACATGTAACCAACTGTCTGTCATAGAAAGTACACTGACTGTAATACTTTGGTTTTAGGAAAGAAAGGCATGATCAAGGTCTAACTGTTGTAGTAGACAGCAGGAGGCAGCAGCCTGTTCCAGCTCTGTTGTCATCTCTGTCTGAATTGCAGGTGAGCCACAGTGGAAAATATGTAATTACCTTCCGACACGCCCAAAGGGTTTTTTAAGGCCTTGCTGACTCTCTGTTCTCTGTGCTGTAATGCTATGTCTCTCTCTAAAGTTATTACACTATGTGGTATTCCTTACACATTTCCTATTGTTCTACCTCTCAGTCTCAGACTTTGTTTGGTGTTTTAAAGAGGTGCACCTTAAATTTGTAGTGACTGCACTTCTAAGACATTTTTCTGAGTGAGGCTTGCCTCAGGACTCTTGTGGAGAAGCCTGTGCTTACTTGTCTGTTTTTAACCACATGCTGGGAGCTTGTTGGCTGCAGCTGACTTGCAAGAGCCATATCATCATGTTATGATGATGAGTTACTTACTGATGTAAGGATGATAATTCTGTAAACCACAACACATACATTATAAGTCACTTTAAATACCTGTTTTCACATTGTTCAGCTGTTCATGTCAAATATACAGTATGCATGTGTTGTAATTTCTTCATTTTAACTTAAGATAAAAATTACTGGATGTGTGTGTTTTCAGGCATTAGTACCAAATGCACTTTACTCAGTTCTCTTTCTGGTGGACAAAGAGGCAGCAGCCAAGCCTGAGAGAGACATCAATGTACAGGTAAGTTAAGACTCTTATTATCAGGTGGATATGCGCTATTTCAAATGCAAAGTGATGATTCAATGCTTTTGAATGCTTGAGTATGTTTGATAAGGGATTGTCATGTATTCATGTCCGATAAGCACATTTGTTACTAGATTGAGATTTGATACATTTCCCTTTAAACCCATCGCTACAGGCTTTGATGATGACAGAGATTGGAGGTGAGCAGGAATTGGCCTGTGGGTAGTTAATGTCACCGTAGCTTTGAAGTGAGACAGGAGGCACACTCTGACTGAGGCCTGATTATGTGTGTTTATTTACTTTTTTCGTTGTTTTTCCTGCCACAGACTGAGATGCTGTCATCTCTGAAGGCCCTGCTGAAGCACATCGACCAAACCCAGCTCACACGAGACCTGGAGGGCACCTTCCATTACGACCACAACCACTGGATCCACTTCAGACAGGTGGGTGTGACAGAGATGCTGGACTGCGGCCAGCGTTATAACATATTTGTGAAGTTGCATAAGAACAAGGGTGGTGGTACATTTCAAAATAGATAATGATTTTTATTTTGAGTTCGTGCTCTTTATTCATAATAAAAGAAAGAAAATTATACTAATTGCTGTGTTGCCAAAGTTGCATGTAGTTACAAGAAATGGCTCCTCTGATTTCAGAGCATGATTAGTTATGGAAATGTGACCTTTCTTGAATCTAATCTTTACATCTGAGACACTTTTTCCTGCAGACATTGAGAATGGCAAGGCCTTTAGCAAATATAATGACTCTTTAATATACAACCTTCTTTGTTGGGTCATGCTGTTTTCCTATGTTCTTGGAAAATATTTGTTTGTCTTCAGTATACTGGTGATGTTTTGACACTAATCGTCTCCCTTCTCTTCCTTTGTCTTTTTTTTCTTCGTCTCTCACAGAAAATCGAACCTTTTGCCAGCAGTTGTAGCGCCGCCATCTCCTCCCTTCAGGAGTCTATCAGCACACTGAGCAACAGCGGCAACCTGAAGACCTCTAAGGTCAGACCCACCCCCCGGCAGGCAGTCTGGCCTTCTGATTTATGTGTCTCCACTGACACACAATGCCTCTCTGTTGGCCTCTTTCCTATAAACCGGTGTAAAAAGTTGAGGAGTTTGTTTTACAATTAACTTCCATTATCCTTGTGCTTCGGGGTCAATGTCCTCACCCAGGTTTTTTTTTTGTTTCGGGCTGAAAAGAAAGACTGCACTTAATCGTTAAGTTCACTTTTAAAATGTATTGTCTTTATTTTAATGCCGCTGTCCATGTTCATTTCAGGAGGTGTCTGAGATGATGGAGCAACAGAAGCATCTCATGAAGTGTATACTAGATGACACCCGTCTGAATAGGCTGCGTCTAGAGGGAGGCACCGTCCTCGCTCGCATCAGGAAGGAAGAGGCCTGTGAGAATGAGAACTACAGGTACAGCTGGAGGAGTGGGCTGTCAGGATGAGGGATACATACAGAGATGAAAAATCTGTTTCTAATAACTTGTTTTTCTTATTCAGGGATGCTGTAGACATGTTGAATGCACTGTATAACCAAGTAGATGAAGAGGTCCATAAGCTCGTGATCCTATCCAACAAGTCTCAGAAACAGTTAGAGAGTCTTCTGGAGGTACACAAGTTTGAGGAGCAAACACAACAAGTGAGTTCAAATTATTGTTGCAGATCTACCCCACCCTCTCTACATAATACAGTCCTCAGTCCATTAATAATATTTTCTTTTTTCAGATCAAACTGTGGTTCAGTGTTGAGGGAGAGAAGCATCTCACACCTTTGGAATCACTAACTTTGTCTGCAGCCAAAATAAAGGAGATGAGAAAGAGTTTGGACCAGTTCCTGGAGGAGTCAGTGGTAAATGCTTTGACAATAACTGAGAACATAAAACACTTAATCATCCTTATATCAGCTTTTTCAGAAGGCGCTAAATTGATCAGTCTTGCCCTTGTTTTGACAGCACCAGCAAAGGCATGGCCTGCAGCTAGTGAAAGAGTCTCCGGAGTCTCTTCCAGGATCTGTTTTCATTGACTTTAAGCAGCATCTGGGCTCCACTTTGAGCAGAGTGGAGCGGAGGAAGACCCAGCTAGACATCCTAACCAACCTGTATGAGTTCTATGACTCTGTAAGTATTGAAGTCTGTATTCTGTCAAAAGTGATGTTACGTTTTACTTGAGCATTTTAGGATTAAGCATATACTTTAATCCAGATTGCTTTACACTGAGTTTCAAAGAAGACAAATTCAAAACCTTTATGAATGTCGGAAAATGTAGGAGGAATATACTAAAAGATGGATTCTGATGCTAAAGTACCTCAACACTCTTTCAACATCTATAGGCAAATCAGTGGATGGAGCACTGCCAGGACTACTTCTGTCAGCTGAGCCTGGACAGTTCAGGTGTTGGACTTTCACCTGCCGTAGTGCAGATCCTGCAGGATTACTGCTCCGAGGCATCCAAGTTCTCCATGGACAACTTCAGCACACTGAATGACATGGTGCTCTCCCTGGAGAGTCCTCAGCAGCTGCAGCAGTGGAACACTGTGTGGCATAAATGTCAGCAGACCAAGCAGCAGCTGGAAGAGACTTTGGCCACAGCCATGGCAGCAACCTCGAACTCCACAGATGTTGATACGGCGGCTTGTTTAAAAACTGTGGAAAGCCAGATTGCTACACCAGAACAGGCTGGAGCTAACGGATGTGTGCTCTTACCTGAAGTGCCCGCTTTCTCCAGCAGGGTAGTTACACCACTGACTTTTGAGGACGCTAAGCCTCATTCTGCTGGACCTTTCTCCAAGAGCCCCTCTAGTTCAATCTCTTCCTCCTCACACTTTACTTTTCCCCCTGATAGCAAACTGAGGCAGAGTCCATCCATGTTTGACGACACGGACAGCGACTGCACCATAGACTCGACCGTCTCCTGCCACTCTGAGCCCACCTACTCCGGGGCAGCCCGCCTCCGTAAACAGCCGATGAAGAAGATCATGAAGAAGACCATGAGCTATGAGTTGACCCAAAGGGACAGTGGCCACTCAGATGCCAGCCACATTCATGGCTATACGGGTGTGTACATCAAGGGTCTGGAGGTGGCCAATAATGTGTCTGCGGAGAAGAAGCTGCAGAGACCTGATGTGATGAGCCCTGCGTTAGGGCGCAGCCGCAGCATGTCAACGCCCTCCAGGATCCATAACAGACACAGTGAAGGAGACGGCAAGAAACGGAGCAGGTGAGGAAGTTAATTGTTGATTCTAAGTATTAATTATAATATTATGGTATGTATAGGGCATCAACAAAATAATACCACAAAAAAACACTCTATACCATGATTTTAATGACCAACTAAGGAGTACGACCCTTCTCTACAGAATCATCTTATGGTGTTTCTGTTATTTTGTCTATCCTGCAGTCTAATATGTCATAGTTATAGTTACATTAGTCATGGTCATAATTATACTGTATTAATATAGTGATAATATGGTCTTAATACTAATTATAGCTACAATTAAAATATTTCGATCATTGATTAATCTGCTCATTATATATTATATAATATATAATTTATCTATTAAACATTTAAACTGTAAAATGTGAAAATTGTGAAAAATGGCCATCCCAGTTTCACATAGCCCGAGATGACATCTTCAAATTGATAACTCTGTATAACAAAGCCTTAAACCATGAAATCTTGAATTTCTATTCATAATGAACAAATAAAATACTTATTTATAAAGAGTGTTTGGCATTTTTTCGCTTGATAAATTATTTTAACAATTCATTAATCATAAAATTTGTGTTTTTTTATTTTTTTTGTCAGTTACCTAAAGTCGTCTGGTATCATATTAATCCTTATCACTGTATATATGTGTACTCTTTATAATAATGTATTGTAAAATCTCATCATGTATACCTTATCATGTCTTTCTGTTCCCCAGTAAAGTGCAGCACATCATGGATGAGATGATTTCCACAGAGAGGGAGTACGTTCGCTCTCTGAGCTACATCATCGAGCACTATTTCCCCGAGATGGAGCGCCTAGACTTGCCGCAGGATCTGCGGGGGAAGCGCAGCATCATTTTTGGGAATGTGGAGAAACTGTGGGACTTCCACAGCCAGTACTTCCTGAAAGACTTGGAGTCGTGCGCCCACTCCCCTTTATCCATCAGTAGCTGTTTTCTCAGACACGTGAGTTCAGACACACACAGTCAGCATGACCTGAGGCTGCACGCTGACAACTTAAAAACAGTCTCCCATCTATAGTGACTGTAATGATGTGTTGACCTCACTTTTCTCAAAACAACTTTGTGCAATATTTCCAGTGCAGTGTCATGGTTTCACTATCTCACTGTTTCATTACAGTTTGCATGCCTACTTAATGTCAGTGTCAAAATGAATATAATGGATCGCAGAATCCATACAAATACATTTACAGTCTCTTGTAAGCTGAATCATTCACAGTGTTTTGTAGCGCACGCTTTTTACTGTAGTCGGTGTTGTAACTTGCTAATCTTGTGTGCAGGAGGATCAGTTTGGAATGTATGCTCTGTACAGCAAGAATAAGCCCCAGTCCGACGCTCTGCTCAGCAGCCATGGGAACGAATTCTTTAAGGTGCGTCTGGAAACTCTGGCTCTGGTTACATTCATCACAGAGTGACAGGTCCCAGGGTCAACACTGAACCAACTTACTGCGTCCAAAAAACAAGGAAGGGTGCAACTTTGATTGCTAAAACAAATGGTTCACAAACAATACATACACACTGGAGCCAGAACAACACATCAACTTGGTCGATATTATCATGAAAATGTGATATTATAAGGCTTGTATGACAAAATAAACTATTACAGTACAGAAACACCAGAAATGTTTCTGAAATATATAGAAACTGTGTTGCCATTACATAGTTTGTCCACCAGAGAGCACTGAGAAGTTAAAAATGTACCACAATTTATGAGATTCTTAAAAAAAACTTGTTTATTTAAAAACAAATAATGGCTGATATATCATTTTTCAATATCAATATTTGCCTCAAAAACCCTGGCTCTAACACACACTTCAAACACTCAACACAGATGCACAGGTTCAACATTAAGTAGCCAATAACCTCTAAGGCTCAACATTAACCAGCTTATCACTCAGTTGTAAACAATATATAAGTAAACAGAAGTACCTACAGTATGATTGTTCAGTATTAATTCTGTCAGTGTCTGTGTCCAGAATAAGCAGATGGAGCTCGGGGACAAGATGGACCTGGCGTCTTACTTGCTGAAGCCGATCCAGAGGATGAGTAAATATGCCCTGCTGCTGAAAGACTTGATCAAGGAGTGCAGCCATTCCCAGGAGCAGGAGCTGAGTGACCTGCGGACCGCTGAGGAAATGGTCAAATTTCAGCTTCGCCATGGCAACGACCTGCTGGCTATGGATGCCATTCGGGGCTGTGATGTAAGTACACAGGCACAGAGCCATGTGCTCCCATGATTATTATTTTGATGTCAGTGACAAGGACAAATACCACATATGGTTATTATAAGACAACGTGACAAGACAGAAGTCATTAAAACCATTAACTATTTTTGAACTGGAGGTCATTTTGTCATGTATGCAGAAGAGTGAGGTCAGTGTCCCACCAGGATTTGTATTGTTCTCTGTGACGCACGTGAACGCCCGTGTTTCCTCTCCAGGTGAACCTAAAAGAGCAGAGTCAACTCCGCTGCCAGGATGAGTTCATAGTCTGGTGTGGACGGAGGAAATACCTCCGCCACGTCTTCTTGTTTGAAGACCTCATCCTCTTCAGCAAGACCAAAAAGATCGAAGGAGGATATGACATTTACATCTATAAACAATCCTTCAAAGTAAGAATCTGTTGTTTGAGGATTGGCAGAATTTTTGCGGGCAGTTTATAGACTGCTTGTATAAATACAATAAATGTTATGGTTTGGTTTTTGTTCTTTTCTATTTAGACAGCAGAGATAGGTATGACTGAAAACGTCGGAGACAGCGGGCTGCGCTTTGAGATCTGGTTCCGTCGGAGGAAGTCGCAGGACACATTTATACTCCAAGCCAGCTCCGTGGAGGTCAAGGCTGTGTGGACCGCCATCATAGGCAAGATCCTGTGGAGGCAGGCGCTCAGAAACAGAGGTGTGTTTCTTTGTCAGATTTTATAGTTTTACACAAATGATTCCTTTTACCATGTAATATGAATATTGATCTGAATTTCAAAGTGATGTTCATATCCTTTGTTGTCCTTTATTTATCATAAAAGATGTCCATATATTTGGATTGCAGAGTTGCGCATGCAGGAGATGGTTTCCATGGGGATTGGAAGTAAACCTTTCATGGACATTAAGCCCAGTGACGCAGCCATCAGTGACAGAGCCATTGACTATATAATGAAGGGGTCAGGTGAGCTGCTCTTGTGCGCTTTTATTTCAGCCTGAGCATGTGTTTATTCTCGAATATTTATTTATTTTTTTACCTCATATTCTTTGCTGAAACAACAAAAACTTGCTTACAGATGTTCTGTTGCAAAAAGTATTTTGAGGGTTTCTTAAGTAAACACCCCACATGTAATCTAAGTGTCATTACAACCGCAGTAAACTATTTTGCATAAATTCTCTTTCATGGTTTCATGGTACCTAAACAAAAAGATTCATGTCTTGCCATTAACAGCCACAGGACTTTTCATACAATACAGTTAGTTTCCTTTTCATCCCTCTCATACTCTTTTTGTCTCTACTAACAGAGTCTAGGACAAGAGCATCCATCGCAGTGTCCTCATTTGAGCACGCCACCTCATTCAAGAGACCCCACTCCACCATCTCCAACAGCAGCACCTCCTCCTCCAGCAGCCAGTCATCCTCCTCTCTGCTGGGATCACTCAATCTCCACCTGTACTCCTCACCCTCTCACCCACTCACACATCCGTACCCGATGGCCAGTGTTCCCTCCTTTGGCCAGTGGCCCTACGACTGCATAGAAGAAGATGAGCTGGAGCAGGACACTGGCAGCCAGCCCTCTATGTGTAAGCCTCTATTTTTCTTACTGTAGTAAAAAAGTTACAAAAAAAGTCAGGGAATGTACATGTGTTAATCCTGATTTTTATGATGCATCTGATACAGGAAAATTCTATGAAAATAAGATTTTATAATTACCTTTTTTAGTGTAAGCACACTGTAGTTTAACTGTTTATTGTCACTTCTTTACTTTTTCTTACTGAATGTATTTTCTCAAGAGTCAGTGTTATACAAGACCCTAATTTGATTTAAACTGCTCTAATCAGTGTCCTCATGTAACAGGAAAAAACAATAATCTAACGCGATCTGCTCCTTTTAAGAAATCTTCATATTTTTCTGTGAAAATCTGTTAAAACAATGAGTTACACAGTCCTTGTCTGTATCATTTCTATGAGAATTGATTGCTTTGCATTGAATCTGCCACAGTGTTGTTTTTGCTTGTTGTTGCCACTAGGAGTCGCCAAAGTCTGAAATTTTCTATTTTCATACATAAAGCCCTTGACAGACTTGGCAACCACCCAAGCACTAAGTAAACTTCTTTGAACACTTGCCTTAATAGGGAATAAATGGATTTCTATGTTGCATGTGGTGTTAACTGATGTCTCACAGCATCCAGCATTAAAGAACTGTACTTTTGTCTATATATTCTGTGACAGTAACTGAGAGCTCAGAGACATCCTCCCAGTGCACCTCCAGTGACAGTGTAACAGGGCTGAGTACCCTCACCATACCCGGGCACCCCGCCATCGTCATGGACTCCTACAACAACAATGAGCCCTCTTCCTTCCTGTGCTCCTCCACACCTCCCTCCTCCATGGCATCTCCTTCGATATTCCAGAAAGATGAAGATCTCGAACCCCAAGGCACCAAGTTCATCACAGCAGTGAGTGTTTGATCCTTATCTTCCTCTTATACTTTAAATGATATGATGTTGTTTCATGAGAGAGTATTTTAAGAATTATCAGAGGAGGTTTAGCTGCGGTGACACACATTTATATTTTGTGGCTTTATACCACACAGAAGCAGGAACATTTGACCTTAGAACATGCTGTGTTCAAAGGTTAAACATGTGTTTCTCTTTCTAACCCAGATGTTATTAAGAGTCATGGGTAATTAACCACATGATGCACTACAACTGTTTTTTCTTTTAACACTATTAATATCTGTTGTCCTTTTACCCTCTTTTTATTATTTCTCTGATTTTTTTGGTGTAATTGTTGAACTGAATAACATCACCTCTTCATTGCTCTTGTAAACATTTTTATAGTTAGGTTTTTATGAAAAGGTTGAAATTTACCCAATAATGCACTGAATGTTTTCCTATTGATTTTACATGTCTCTTTAAGCCTGATTTACTTCTAGTAGTGTGGTAAATTAACCCCAGAGTGTACCATATACTCACTGACTCACTGGTAATATATGGCAGTAATGTAATAATACATACATTTTTCATATGTTTATTCATTTTGCTTGTTTATTCTGTTTGGATAATTTTGTTCTTGAGGATAATAGAAAGATAATGATACTCCTTTAAGTTCTGAAGAGAAGATAAGTGGTTGTCAAAACATCAACTTAGAGAGTAACATCGGTGCCGCATATCATCATATCGCTCCTGCTTTTTTAATGTGGTTTTTGCATTTGCAGTCATACACAAACAAAGACAATAGAGGTTAAAGGACAGTGATTAGAAAAATTTGAACACTTTCAAAAACATTAGTGATTATATATCTAAAGAAGCCTGACGCCAGGAGCATGTTATGTAATTTTAAAGCATAATTATAACCACAATTTGGCTATGATGATTGATTTTTAAAATTGTGTTTGAGTCTTCACTGTCTGTGTGAAGAAGTTCACTGTGGACAGCAAATGTTATCTGTCATAGAAAGAGATTTAAGATTTGTATTTCTAATCTGTTGATTAAGCCAAAGACTAGTCAAAGCTGTCATAGTCACTGTTCATTGAACATGAACCCATGCCTCATGAAGACAAGACAGTCATCTGCAAAAGTCTTTAGACACCTAATTTTTCTTTTCATTCACACATTGATTTAAATGTGGCGCTTTCATTCTCAACAGCATACAGAAAACTACACAAGCTGATTAGACTGACTGGCAAATTGTGACCAGCGTAGAAGAACTAATTATTGATACCATCTGGTATGTTATAAGTTGGATTAAGCCTGCAGACTCTGAGGCCTCGAAGGCAAGTGGAAGAGAACAGTTGCAACTTCAGTTTCACTCACTACCTTTCTGCTGTTCTGTTTTTGCCAGAGCAAGACCTCTCATATAGCAGTAGGCCTCTCTACAGTGGTCTGACTCAAAGCTGAGGGGTTTTTAGCTCAGTAAGTAATCGGTGTCACCAGAGTGGACATCTTTGTTGTTCCCTTCACAGCCTCATTAACAACTGTGAGGAACTACCCGTGGCCTGAATACTAATCTGTGTGGACATGTGATTTGGTGCCTGTGTTGTGTTCTGCATGGCAGTGTGTCCTGATGGGTGTAGAGGTTTTCTCCTCCTGATGGGTGGCTTGTTTTGTAAACTTCTGACTGTTCTCCTTTGTGTTTCCCTCTTGGTTCTCTTCTTGTCTCATTTTCCTCTGTGCATCCGTTTGACATAAGGGTGAAATTTCTGAAAACACCACACAAGCTTTATGTGTTAACACATGCATGCTGTGCAACAGCTTTTGTTTTTGGTGTTTTGGAATGCATTTAGGGTTAAAACAATTTTCTGTAGATGCCTGTGTTCTTTGTTTGTTCATATTCACCCAATAGGGAACAATTATCTGTATTTCAGAAAGATAACACTGCATAACAAAATTATACTAAAATATTAAATGCACAAACTGTTAAAGTGCAAACAGCAATATTAAATTGATGACCTGGAGAACTTAAGTGTTGTACTTTATTGTAAAAGCCTAAACAGCAATAAAAAACTTAAGATCGCTCTGTTTTTGTATTTCCCACCTGTAGATACATAAACCAATAATTAACCGGTAGGACCAACAGGAGGAAAAAAATACAAAATATTGTTGAATACAAAAAAATTTGTCAGTTGAAGTACTATTCAAAGAGAGTAAAGAAATACATAAAAACTTAAACCTCACTGTGTGTTCAAAGACTCCTACAAGAGTAAAGAAATATGCATGTGTTTTACTCCTTTTGGCAGATAGATAAAAAGTATTTCCTCTTTTTTTGCATTTTTAACTACTAAAAACAGTTTCTCAGTAAAACAGCTTCCCCCAAACCTCAACTGCTGCCTGCTTGTGTTACTTTACGTAAAAACGACATTCTTTATTTATTCTTCAAGCTCCAGTCAGTGATAAAAGTAAAGTTCAGTGTCTTGTCATTTGTAAATACCACAGTGATACAGTTATTTAGTATAAAGTTATAGAAGTCTTACGGACTTAAACTTTTAAATATATTTCAAGGATTCTGTACGTGCACCTGCTTTGACAAAAGTAGCACATCGGTAAAATACATTACGTGCTCCACTGCCAGAGTAGAGCATCTAGAATAACCCCACCCGAAAATAGAGTCAATCTGATACTTTCTATGTCCTCCATACAACATTTTAGCTCAGAAAGACATTTGGAGCCACATTTTATTCACTTTGTTGATGTTGTATTCAACATTGGTGCCTGGTCATTACTGAAATATAACCCTAACCATGGAATTTACTGATGTGACAGAACCTTTAATCGTTAAAATTTTCAGTTGTTTAATGCCGTTTTACATCCTAAAAAGGTGTTTAATTGGCTCCTTTAATTTAATGACATTCTTAATATTGAATGCTGTCTCAAGTAAAATATTTTGAGTGCATAATGTGTAGAAAAGTTTTATTTTTTCTAAAACCCTTTGTTTTCCTTTTTTCTTTATTTCATCATAGCTGTGAAGTCCTCAACCTGAATGCTACTTGATGCCACAGCAGTAAAGAGATGAGAACGAGAGTCCAGCTTCCGAGCACTAAGATTTTAATGGATGAAGCTCAAGCATGACATGACATTTCATTATGATCCTGTAAATTGGAAATTGACATATAATACACACTGTCATGATGGTACGCCTCTGGTCTGTAAAGTTTGTTTTAATGAATAGGTATGAATCAGTGTTTATATTGTAGATGAGTTTTTTTTATTATGTATTTTACAAAACAAAAACAATAGCAGGCACATCGATCCAGACAATGTTGTGCTGTCACATTTCTTTTGTCTCCAGTCTGTGTTATGACACATTTGTACAGATGATTAAAATGTTTCAAAGATGTTGTTGCATTCTTTTATTTGCCACAGTTTACTTGAAATAAAGTATTTCCACCAGTGGCCAGCGTTCTGTATGTGAAACCGGCTGAAGATTTGAATGCAGCTGAAAAAAAAAAAAAAAAAATTTTCACAAAAATTTCCACTGATAAAAAAGCACTCATGTGAAACCACACTCACAAACCTTTGCAAATAGAGAGACTGAGCAGCACTGACACCCGCTACTACCATTACACAAAGAGATGTAGAGGGTAAAGAGGATAAAGAATGTTTTTTTTTCTTCACATTAGAGAAGCTGACATGTTTACCACAAGTCTCACATGTTCTCATTGTCAGTCAAACAACAGACCACAGCCCAGGCTTTTCAGCAGGCGTTATAACTGCAATATAGACTGACAATGAACAGAAAGTCACACTTGATGTACAAAAAAACTTGTGCTAATACAGTATCTTAACTTATATACAGCCCATTGTTCACTCTAAATGCAAACACTTTATTTAAAGAATAAATTCTCAAACCGCTGTGCAAATGAAACAAGTCATTTTTAACCGATCATGGTGATTCAGCATGTTTCTCTTTAGAGAACCAGAAGCAGAGGATTGCAGAGAGTACGACTTCCAGTAACAACATACAAAGTTCCATCACCTCCATCTGGTAGAAACACAAAAATCACCAAGAATACATTATATTAGCAAATTTATGTAAATGCAGTTTTCTAAATAATCACCCAAAAGTAGTAGTGTATCATGTTTATATGCTTGACATGGTCTTACCTTCAAATGATGTTCATTGTCTGGATTCCAATCAGCCAGGTCAACAGTGATCATATAAGCTGCAATTGCAGCTACAATAATGCAGCCACAGTTAATGTTGAGGGACAACTGGAACAAGAGTCACACATTAATTTTGAAATAATGAATCTAATTAATTGATTACACTAAAAATCATCTTCACTAGCTGTAATGTATTATTCGTCAGGTGTCTATCGAGTTTTACTTACATGTAGTAATCCTGGATATTTGAACAACAGGTTGGACACAACTCCAGCGACGATGAACTGAGGAGGAAGAGAACACAGCTTAGAGTCGGCTATACACACTGACTAAAAGTATCAGCACATTGTCACACTTTGTTAAGAGTTCTTTTATAAATTCATCTGCTTTACTCAGTGTATGATTTTTACAATTTAGTTCTTGTTTGAGCAAAGACTTACAAAGTATTCCGGTGAGGTGGGAAACTCTGAATAGAGTGAAAAGAGACTGTTGATCTCCTGCAAAAAGAATTCCCACTCCAACACTGAAAACACCGCTCATCATCTGCAGGGACTGGCAGGGGCACAGAGACTAATAAATGATACACTCACATGTCAGTAAAAGTTGATGATTCTATTATTTACATAAGACTGTACAGTCCGCAGTGTAAACTTAATATATGCAGTAAACATGAGATTCACATATAAACTCAGCTTCAGAGTATACAAAAAGGGTGCACGTACTGACATGTATTAATGCATAAATTACTTCATGTGGTATAAATGCAGGAGAATTCAAAATGTACATGAAGAAGTATCTTTATCTTGTGCATACCTAAATGCAACAACAATAGTTCATTATGAGTATTACTTTCATGCATGAATTCATGACAATGTGCGTGTTGGTATCGGAAGGGCAAAACCACATAAACACATTAAGATAAAATCAGTAACACAAAGAAATAAAATAAACTTAAACTATCAGTATAAAATGTGAATACATGATGTATAAAACACTAAATGAACAAATGTATATTGTGCACATGTTGTACATGTGAAACTTCAGCTTTTACGACCTTTTAAGAAGTAGAATCATGTTACCACAAAAACCCCTTGACCAAGCGTTTTCTGTTGTTACTGTCCATACTATGTGCACGGTTATTTTGAATACCCTTCTTTACCTCACCTCCAGTCTTTCTGTGACATCTTGCATGAACTGTATTGTAAATATATTTTTTAGACATTCAATCACAAAGTCACACAAAAGAATGACTAAAATATTCTGTATCAGTAATGCCTTGATTTAAGTCTTTGCAAGGTTGCAAAACTAAGGAAGATATTTTCTTGACCATTATCGAAAAGGCAAGAGGTAATTCTAAAATTATCTGGAACCAGTAAAAAAAACTAACAGGACATCACAATAAAGAAAGGAAACTGCTTGAAGTAAATTGAAAGCTTACACAATCCAGGGGAAGTAGTGGAAGCTCTTAACCACTACTTTATTGATTCTGTAGCTACCCTTGCACAATGTTTTTCATCTGAGTACACAAATGCTTGTCCAGTTACAATACAATGGAACCAGCTTTCAGCATAAGCAATGTCACTGAATCAGAGGTTACCAGAATGATTAGATCTCTTAAGCTAACTAATCCTATTGTAAGGTTTAAAAGTGAAGTTAATTTATACATTCAAGTTAATTCACAAAATATATATTTACAATGTTTACACAGTTAATTATTTATATATCTGTGCTGTATTATTTACACATTTACAGGTTCAAATATTTACATCAGCATCCTGTGAAGGTTGAAACAGTATTGAATCTGCTTCTGTGGTTTTACCTCATTACAGTTGGATCTGCCTCAGTCTAGCCTATGATTGGTTGTTTTAGTCACATGTGCCTTAGAGACGAGGAAGTGTTGTTGTTATGACTCTGATGCCGGGAGCTAGAGTAAAAGTGCTGCTTAAGAAGTCACCTGTCTCCATCATGCTATTTTTTCTTATGAAGAGTGTCAGATTACCACCTATCGAATCCTCATGTTACACTATTACCAAAATTATTAACCTCTCAATTTCTCAGGGAATGTTTCCAAGTGTGTGGAAGTCCACTGTTGTTGTTCCAATATTCAAAAGTGGAGATCCCCTTTCTACCTGCAATTACAGGCCTATCAGCATCCTACCTACAGTATCAAAGGTTGCAGAGAAAGTACTAGCTGAACAAACCATTTGCCATCTGAACACTAGCCCTTTCGCCCTGCACCTAATGCAATTTGGCTTCAGAGCCAATTATTCAACTGAGACAACCAACTTTTTTTTCACAGAAAAATCAAATCTCTAGTGGATAAAGGTGGCATTATCACAAGAAGGCATTTGATACTGTTAGTCATAGAATTCACATGTCTAAGTTATCTAGTTTCATTTATTCTTCAGATACACTTAAATGGAAAGAATCATATTTGTTAAATTGATCTCAGTATGTCCAAGTACAGAATCATCAATCAGCTGCCCTTTGTCTGTCCACAGGTGTCCCACAAGGATAAATCCTAGGCCCACTGCTATTTACATTATATATCAATGACTTCCCATCTGTATGTCCTGACACCAATATCCAAATGTATGCAGATGACACTGTAATTTATGTACATGATGGCAGCATGACACAAGTTGCGAATGAACTCACAAACTCCATGGCTCATTTAACAGCATGATTAAAGCAATGCTGTTTGCAACTAAATGTGTCTAAAACAGTATGCATGTTTTTCACCAGAGACAAACAGTTCTAGTGTAAAGCCAGATATCTTTGTGTCAGGGGAGAGGCTGCAGGTCGTATCTGAATACAAGTACCTTGGAGTTCTGATTGATTCCAAACTTTCTTTCAAGGCTCAGGTGAAAAAGGTCTGTAACCGGGTCAAATTCAATCTTTCAAATTTCAGGTTCATTCGCAATTACTTGTCAACCGAAGCAGCTAAGATGTACATGCATTCCATGGTCATTTCCCATATAATTTACTGTTTAACAACCTGGTCACAGGCTAGCAACACTACTCTAAAACCAATGGAGTCTTTGTATAATTGAACACTTAAAATCCTATGATTTCTGTAGCTTGGTAATATTGTATCGGTGGCAGCGTTCTCTCACCTGGACTGAGTGGCTCATCGTAATCTCCTTGGATATCCATGTCAACATCGGCACAAGCCATGGTGCTTCTCTGATCTGGAAGGATGATGGTGTTCCTCATGACTTATAATCACAACTCATCAAGTTTTACTGCAAATAATTTCTCCTTTAGCCTTGCACACTGCAGTAGCCTTAAAGGATCGGTTCACAATTTTTGAAGTCTGTCTTAAAACAGTAGCCAGGTGTCAATATACAATGAAACAGGTTTTGCTCACTGTAATCATCCCTCCTGTTCATAGTGACCATTAGAAGATCCCCTCCAAATGCGCTTACTATGTAAGTGGCGGGGGACAAAATCCACAGTCCTTGTTTTGAGTGAAATTGTATTTAAAAGTTTATCTTGAGATAATATGAGGCTTCAACCATCTGAGTTAGTCAAATAAAGTGGATATCTTCCACAGGTACAGTATTCTTATTAAAAAATTCCCTCTTTATGTGTCGATGGACAGTGTTTTGCTGTTCAGCGGCAGTGGAAGGACTGTAACAAAAGAAGGAATTTGCTACTAAAAATAGTAACTTTGAAAGATATTGAATTGACTAATTGAACTAATTTGGATGGCTGAAGCCTCATAGTTTGCACAGAAGTAGGGCTGTGAATTTTGTCCCCAATCATTTACATTAAAAGTGCATTATGAAGGGATCCTTTAATGGTCAGTGTGAACAGGAGGAATGATTACAGCAAGAAAAACATGTGTCTGTGTTCATTTGGACACCTGACTATTGTTTTAGGACAGACTTTAAAAATGTTGGACCTATTTAAAATTATTTATTTACCATTTAAAATGTTTAACTTCATGATAATGTTTGAGGCTGTAGTTGTAGTGTCATTGTATTGGGTTGAATTTTATTGTGAGGTGTAATATTTTTCTACCCCATATATATAATTAAGGTGCACAAGATCTTAGAAATACATTTCAATATAATATAAAGCAAGGTCACTGTTGGCCTGAAAGACTTTTCACTGTGTTGTCAAATGAGAGATTTAAACATTTGTAGGTGTTTACAGATCAAAACATTTACAGTTCAGTATAAGATCATAATTCCTGAATCCACTGATGCAATTGTGTATCAGTGGAGTCAGAAATTATGATCTTATACTGTGAAGCCAGTTTCATGATGGCTAAATATACAGAACAAGTTGTCTTCATCAGACAAACTGGATCATCATTAATGATATTTAAACTTCACATTTTAATCTACAAATCAAATGAGTACACTATAATTCTACATGAGTTTTTCAAACACAAAAAGTTGCCTTGAATCTTGGTAACTTATAAATATTTTAGTGTTTCTTAGATGACACATTTAACATACATGCAGAGAAACACACAGACACTGTATGCAAACTTTGAGATGCTTGCAAATATATAGTCCCTATTGCAAATATGCAAATATAACATTTATTAAAGGTCTTAGATTGGGATTCTTACCACGTTCAACTTGATCCAATTCTATTTCTTACTCTGCATCTGTCTCAAACAAGTGCCTCGCTCTTTAGGCATGATTTTCGCTTCCCTGCGAACACTTTGAAAGATGACGTCACTTTATGCCTTGACTTCCTCAACCTGCCCAGGGTGTCTACAATATCATTATGTTCAACCCTCTGTGCCTTATTGTCAGAGGTTGTGGGTTTTATTATTTATGATTTAACCAAAAAACACTTTTATTAACATTTATGAGCATTAAGAAGACTAAGTATTTGGTCTTATGTGTCCTTACAAGAGAAAGAGTTAGAGACATAGCAGAGAATTGGTGTGCCAGGTTATTTCCTTTTATTTGACCATTCACCACAGTTTGTCTGAACTTGGTTTGTACTGTAAGAAAAGAAATTAGAGAACTTTAATGTTTCTTGCCCAGGAGAATGAAGAACACATTTGCATGTGATGATTCAATGATCATCACCATACCACTTGGGAGTCTTAGGGACGCTCAAGATGGTCAACTGATGCCGGAGAAATTTCACTGTGTGTTCAAAGACTCCTACAAGGTTTTTGTTATAAGGGGAAAACCTAAGCCTTTTGGGGTAAGTTGAATTGTTCTCATGCAGGTAGAGCTATGACTAAAGGCTGATGCTTATATATTCTGACTTCATTTTGACTGCATTGTAATCCAGTATTCTTCTCTTTTTTTATAAGGCAGCCCAGGCCATCGCTGGTGTGTTTGTTATCACACTCGGTCTGATTTTTACCCAAACAGATGGCTTCATTAAGGTCTACACTTTACCCAGCCTCCTGGTAAATACAGTTTCAAAGCTAAAAACTGAATTCACTCTTGAATTCTGGATGATTCTGTGAAAAACTCTTATGATTAATGAAAAACATAAGTACAAATCAATTGTTTTTATATTTCTATTGGTCTTTAATTTTATTGCATAATATCTTTTCTTCACCATGCTATGCTCTTGTACTTCCTTTTGCTTCTGTGAATTAATAAAGCTTATCTTAACTTACTTCCCTCAATATGTGTGCTAAGTATTATATTTCTGTGTAAAATCATTTATATGTTTTTATCAATATGTTAGTTTGTGCTCTCTGGTTTCCTGACCTATGCTGCTGGACAATCTCCAAACATGCACGTGGTAAGTAAACTGAAAATTAACATTTTGTTTGCAACTGAAAAGTTCACAAAGTGGCAAAAGTTGAACAGACTCCTTCTTAAGGAAAAAAAGTTAATTATTTAACTACAATAGATGAGTATTATTCTGCGTACAGTAATTTAATGTTTCTAATCAGATTTTCTTTAGGATGTTTCTGACAGGATTTTCTTTCTAAATTTCTTTAAAACAACTCTTTCATTTCATTTAGATTAAGATTTACATATCCAAACTTATTTTTCTGTATCTTTTATCTTCCTCATGCAAAATATGGTGTTAATGGGTTTGCAAAATAAGTAAAACATAGCAACACAGTCATATTATAGTATAGTATTTAAAGTTTATTTATTATTTGTTGTGAGCAGTAGAAGTACATATTAAAGAGAGATTAAGAGAACTTCCAGACATAAATCAAGTTTTAATTACATTTGCCATTAAATTAGACTTTGAATTGTGTCTAAATGATTTCTCGTGGTAAACTTGTATCGATAAATGAAGGATTGTAACCAACAAACATATTTTTAGGTTATTTTCAAACAGATGATGTAGGAGAGATGTGTCAAAAAAAAACAACTGCACATCTGGATTTGCATGTGAATCCTTTTATTTGATCATTTAATCACAGTTTGTGTGAACTTGGTTTGTAATGTAATAAGAGAAATTAGAGAATGTTTATATATATATATATATATATATATATATATATATATATATATATATATATATATATATATATATATATATTTTAATTTTCATGACTTTTCAGTGACATCTGCATCATTACTGTTTCCCTTCCAGACAAAACTGTCATTTTCTCACATTTCACACATTGATTTAAATGTAGGGCTTTCATTCTCAACAGCATACTTATAATGCAGAAAACTACACAAGCTGATTAGACTGACTGGCAATTTGTGACCAGCGTAGAAGAACTAATTAATGGTACCATCTGGTATGTTATAAATTGGATTAAGCCTGCGGACTCTGAGGCCTCGAAGGCAAGTGGAAGAGAACAGTTGCAACTTCAGTTTCACTCACTACCTTTCTGCTGTTCTGTTTTTACCAGAGCAAGACCTCTCATATAGCAGTAGGCCTCTCTACAGTGGTCTGACTCAAAGCTGAGGGGTTTTTAGCTCAGTAAGTAATCGGTGTCACCAGAGTGGACATCTTTGTTGTTCCCTTCACAGCCTCGTTAATAACTGTGAGGAACTACACGTGGCAACATGTGATTGTGAACTGGTGGCTGTGTTGTGTTCTGCATGGCAGTGTGTCCTGATGGGTGTAGAGGTTTTCTCCTCCTGATGGGTGGCTTGTTTTGTAAACTTCTGACTGTTCTCCTTTGTGTTTCCCTCTTGGTTCTCTTCGTGTCTCATTTTCCTCTGTGCATCCGTTTGACATAAGGGTGAAATTTCTGAAAACACCACACAAGCTTTATGTGTGAACACATGCATGCTGTGTTACAGCTTTTGTTTTTGGTGTTTTGGAATGCATTTAGGGTTAAAACAATTTTCTGTAGATGCCTGTGTTCTTTGTTTGTTCATATTCACCCAATAGGGAACAATTATCTGTATTTCAGAAAGATAACACTGCATAACAAAATTAAACCAAAATATTAAATGCACAAACTAATAAAGTGCATACAGCAATATTAAATTGGATGACCTGGAGAATTTAAGTGTTGTACTTTATTGTAAAAGCCTAAACGGCAATAAAAAACTTAAAATCGCTCTGTTTTCATATTTCCCACCTAACAAAAATTAATCGGTAGGACCAACAGAAGGAAAAAATACAAAATATTGTTGAATACAAAAAAATCTGTCAGTTGAAGTACTATTCAAAGAGTGTAAAGAAATACATAAAAACTTAAACCTCACTGTGTGTTCAAAGACTCCTACAAGAGTAAAGAAATATGCATGTGTTTTACTCCTTTTGGCAGATAGATAAAAAGTATTTCCTCTTTTTTTGCATTTTTAACTACTAAAAACAGTTTCTCAGTAAAACAGCTTCCCCCAAACCTCAACTGCTGCCTGCTTGTGTTACTTTAAGTAAAAACGACATTCTTTATTTATTCTTCAAGCTCCAGTCAGTGATAAAAGTAAAGTTCAGTGTCTTGTCATTTGTAAATACCACAGTGATACAGTTATTTAGTATAAAGTTATAGAAATCTGACGGGCTTGAACTTATTTATTATTTATTATACATTTCAAGGACTCTGTACGTGCACCTGCTTTGACAAAAGTAGCGTATCGGTAAAATACATTACGTGCTCCACTGCCAGAGTAGAGCATCTAGAATAACCCCACCCGAAAATAGAGTCAATCTGATACTTTCTATGTCCTTCATACAACATTTTAGCTCAGAAAGACAGTTGGAGCCACATTTTATTCACTTTGTTGATGTTGTATTCAACATCGGTGCCTGGTCATTACTGAAATGTAACCCTAACCATGGAATTTACTGATGTGACAGAACCTTTAATCGTTAAAATTTTCAGTTGTTTAATGCCGTTTTACATCCTAAAAAGGTGTTTAATTGGCTCCTTTAATTTAATGACATTCTTAATATTGAATGCTGTCTCAAGTAACATATTTTGAGTGCATAATGTGTAGAAAAGTTTTATTTTTTCTAAAACCCTTTGTTTTCCTTTTTTCTTTATTTCATCATAGCTGTGAAGTCCTCAACCTGAATGCTACTTGATGCCACAGCAGTAAAGAGATGAGAACGAGAGTCCAGCTTCCGAGCACTAAGATTTTAATGGATGAAGCTCAAGCATGACATGACATTTCATTATGATCCTGTAAATTGGAAATTGACATATAATACACACTGTCACGATGGTACGCCTCTGGTCTGTAAAGTTTGTTTTAATGAATAGGTATGAATCAGTGTTTATATTGTAGATGAGTTTTTTTTATTATGTATTTTACAAAACAAAAACAATAGCAGGCACATCGATCCAGACAATGTTGTGCTGTCACATTTCTTTTGTCTCCAGTCTGTGTTATGACACATTTGTACAGATGATTAAAATGTTTCAAAGATGTTGTTGCATTCTTTTATTCGCCACAGTTTACTTTGAGATGAAATGAAATATTTCCACCAGTGGCCAGTGTTCTATATGTGAAACCAGCTGAAGGTGTGAATGCAGCTGAAAAGAAAGTTGCAGATATTTCCACTGATAAAAAAGCACATATGTGAAACCACACACACAAACCTTTGCAAATGGAGAGACTGAGCAGCTCACACCCACCACTACCGTTAAAAAAAGAGATGTAGAGGGTAAAGAGGATAAAGAATGTTTTTTTTTCTTCACATTAGAGAAGCTGACATGTTTACCACAAGTCTCATGTTCTCATCGTCAGTCAAACAACAGACCACAGCCCAGGCTTTTCAGCAGGCGTTATAACTGCAATATAGACTGACAACGAACAGAAAGTCACACTTGATGTACAAAAAAACTTGTGCTAATACAGTATCTTAACTTATATACAGCCCATTGTTCACTCTAAATGCAAACACTTTATTTAAAGAATAAATTCTCAAACCGCTGTGCAAATGAAACAAGTATTTTTTAACCGATCATGGTGATTTGGCACGTTTCTCTTTAGAGAACCAGAAGCAGAGGATTGCAGAGAGTACGACTTCCAGTAACAACACACAAAGTTCCATCACCTCCATCTGGTAGAAACACAAAAATCACCAAGAATACATTATATTAGCAAATTTATGTAAATACAGTTTTCTAAATAATCACCCAAAAGTAGTAGTGTATCATGTTTATATGCTTGACATGGTCTTACCTTCAAATGATGTTCATTGTTTGGATTCCAACGAACCAGGTCAACAGTGATCAGACAAGCTGCAATTGCAGCTACAATAATGCAGCCACAGTTAACGGTGAGGGACAACTGGAACAAGAGTCACACATTAATTTTGAAATAATGAATCTAATTAATTGATTACACTAAAAATCATCTTCACTAGCTGTAATGTATTATTCGTCAGGTGTCTATTGAGTTTTACTTACATGTAGTAATCCTGGATATTTGAACAACAGGTTGGACACAACTCCAGCGACGATGAACTGAGGAGGAAGAGAACACAGCTTAGAGTCGGCTATACACACTGACTAAAAGTATCAGCACATTGTCACACTTTGTTAAGAATTCTTTTATAAATTCATCTGCTTTACTCAGTGCATGAGTTTTACAATTTAGTTCTTGTTTGAGCAAAGACTTACAAGTATTCCGGTCAGGTGGGAAACTCTGAATAGAGTGAAAAGAGATTGGTCCATCCCCTGCGTTGCAGCAAAAAGAATTCCCACTCCAACACTGAAAACACCGCTCATCATCTGCAGGGACTGACAGGGGCACAGAGACTAATAAATGATACACTCACATGTCAGTAAAAGTAGTATGATTTGATTATGTACATAAGATTATACAGTCCACTCTGTAAACAAAAAGGGTGCACGCACTGACTTGTATTAATGCATGAATTACTTCATGCAGAATAAATACAGGAGAGTTTAAAATGTACATGAAGAAGTATCTTCATCTTGTGCATACCTAAATACAACAACAATAGTTCATTATGAGTATTATTTTCATGCATGAATTCATGACAATGTGTGTGTCCGTACTGGAAGGGCAAAACCACATAAACACATTAAGATAAAATCAGTAACACAAAAAAATAAAATATACTTAAACTATCGGTATAAAATGTGAATACATGATGTAATCAATTTGTGATTATTGTTGGATTCAGAAAATGAGATATATTTTCATCCTAATCATACTAATAAACACTGTCTAAATGAACAAACACCACCCAGTGATTTTACCTTTGTGTATACTGTGCACACGCTGTAACTTGCACACGCTGTAACTGTGAAACTTCAGCTTTTACGACCTTTTAAGAAGTAGAATCATGTTACCACAAAAACCCCTCGACCAAGCATTTCCTGTTGTTACTGCCCATACTATCTGCACGTTATTTTGAATACCCTTCTTTACTTCATTTCTAGTCTTTCTGTGACATCTTCCATGAACTGTATTGTAAATATATTTTTTAGACATTCAATCACAAAGTCACACAAAGGAATGAGTCAAATATTAGGTATCAGTATGCTTGGACTTAAGTCTTTGCAAGGTAAACCATGTATGATACTGAGTAGCAATGTATGTGAGGGGGAAAGAAAACCTTACTTCCCTTTTCCTTTGACTAACTGTAAGTTACAAACTAATTTGTAAGTTGCATGTTACTCTCACATCTACTACAATCAAATTAATACTCATAAAATATCATATGATATAATGCAAGATCCCTGAAATTAATCCTTACGTTATAATATTCAATATTTGTTCTGGGGTGAGAAACCTTTTGAGACAGTAGTTTGTAGTGTTGTATTTTAAAACAGAGCAGTAACTCAGGTAGAGTATGTTGTCCAGTAATTGCAGGGTCGGTGGTTCGATAGCTCTTCCTAACTACATGCTGAAGTGTCCTTGAGCAACCTCCCCCTGATGAGAAGTGTACACCATCAGGTTGTGTGTGTGTAAGAGGGTAAATGTGAGCTTTTGTAAAGTGTTAAGCATTGCTCTTGTGCTATGTACTGCAAATCCATATACAGATCAGATTTGTAAGACTTTGTGGGACCCTTTTGGAGCTCACTCTGTCAAAATAAATTTGTGAGACTGTCAAAAACCTTCATAACCACTTTGACACCATATTTCATGGCTGCTGCATGGCATTGCATCACAAGTGTTGATGTTGTATTTGTCGTTCTTACCCCCAACACAGCAGGTTGTTTCTGCAGCAGGTTATGCAGCGGTCCTTGCTTATCTGGTATGATTTCTGTAGCTTGGTAATATTGTATCAGCGACATTGCCTCGCCTGGCTCATCGTAATCTCCTTGGATGTCCATGTCAACATCGGCACAGGCCATGGTGCTTCTCTGATCTGGAAGGATGATGGTGTTCCTCATGACTTATAATCACAACTCATCAAGTTTTACTGCAATCAATTTCTCCTTTAGCCTTGTACGCTGCCGTAGTCTTTAAAGGATCGGTTCAGAAATTTTGAAGTCTGTCTTAAAACAGTGACCAGGTGCCAATATACAATGAAACAGGTTTTGCTCACTGTAATCATTCCTCCTGTTCATAGTGACCATTAGAAGATCCCCTCCAAATGCGCTTTCTATGTTAGTGGCGGAGGACAAAATCCACAGTCCTTGTTTTGAGCAAAAATGTATTGAAAAGTTTATCTAAAGATTATACGAGGCTTCGACCATCTGAGTTAGTCAAATAAAGTGGATATCTTCCACAGTTACAGTCTTCTTAGTAAAAAATTCCCTCTTTATGTGTTGACGGACAGTGTTTTGCTGTTCAGCAGCAGTGGAAGGATTGTAACAAAATTTGGCATCAAAATTTGGTACTAAAAATAGTAACTTTGAAAGATATTGAATTGACTAATTGGACTTATTTGGATGGCTGAAGCCTCATAGTTTGCAAGGAAGTAGGGCTGTGAATTTTGTCCCCAATCATTTACATTAAAAGTGCATTATGAAGGGATCCTTTAATGGTCAGTGTGAACAGGAGAAATGATTACGGCAAGAAAAACATGTGTCTGTGTTCATTTGGACACCTGACTATTGTTTTAGGACAGACTTTAAAAATTTTGGGCCTATTTAAAATGATTTATTTACCATTTAAAATGTTTAACTTCATGATAATGTTTGAGGCTGCAGTTGTAGTGTCATTGTATTGGGTTGAATTTTATTGCGAGGTGTAATATTTTTCTACCCCATATATGTAATTAAGGTGCACAAGATATTAGAAATACATTTTGATATAATGCGATCCAATGCATCATCACCACAAAGTAACGCTTCAAAAGGGATCATAGAACTGAGTAAATGCCTAAACAATTAAAGGAGCAATGTCAATAATAACTAAACATTTTAAGTGAGGTAGCATTGCAGGGCTATTGTATTACTTTGCAGTAACCAGTAACACACTGTACAAGTGTTTCTATGTTTTTGTCCATATATGGTTGACAACCCTGTATGATATGGTTTTATTCTAGTCGTTCCTGAGCACAGTCTGTTTCTGCAGCTGGACAAATTGGAAAGAAATAATACAGTAAATAAAAAAATAGTGAAGATTAAATTGAAGTTAAAGCAAGGTCGCTATTGGCCTGAAAGACTTTTCACTGTGTTGTCAAATGAGAGATTTAAATATTTGTAGGTGTTCACAGATCAAAACATTTACAGTTCAGTATAAGATCATAATTCCTGAATCCACTGATGCACAATTGCATCAGTGGATTCAGAAATTATGATCTTATACTGTGAAGCCAGTTTCATGATGGCTAAATATACGAAACAAGTTTAGTCTTCATCGGACAAACTGGATCATCATTAATTATATTTAAACTTCTATTTAATCTACAAATCAAATGAGTACACTATAATTCTACATGAGTTTCACAGTCCCTTAACAGCTTGCAAGAGACAAGACAAAAAAGTTGCCTTGACTCTTAGTTACTTATAAGACTTCTATAACACATTTAACATACATGCAGAGAAACACATACAGTTCTTTATAAAAACACATGAACACTATTCAAACTTTGAGATGCTTGCAAATTCATGGTTTGTATTGCAAATATGCAAAGATAACATTTTAATAAAGGTCTTAGATTGAGGTTCTTACCACGTTCGGCTTGATCCAATTCTATTTCTTACTCTGTATCTGTCTCGACCAAGTGCCTTGCTCTTTAGACATAATTTTCACTTCCCTGATAGTACTTCGAAAGATGAGGTCACCTCACGCCTTAACTTCCTCAACCTGCCCAGGGTGTCTACAATATCATCATGTTCAACCCTCTGTGCCTCATTGTCAGAGGTTGCATGTTTTAGTATTTATGATTTAACAAAAAAACACTTTTATTAACATCTATAAGCATTAATAAGTCAAAGAATTTGGTCTTATGTGTCTTTGCAACAATTTTTAAGTCTTGCTGAATTAGGCCGCATGCATACATTTTGTGGGTTTGTGTGTACTCGTGTGTAGGTGTGTGTGTGAGAGAGGGGAAGGGGGGGGTGGGGGGGGGGGGGGGTTTAGCGACAGAGCAGAGAATTGGTGTGAGTGTGGTGTGTCAGGTCATTTCCTTGTCGAACCTATTTGACAAAGCACACAATTTGAAGTCCGAATCAAGAGAATAAAAAACAAAAGGTATGTCTCAAAAAGTCTCCACAACAGAGCGTCGGTGAGTTGAATGGCTTTAACATTATCTTTAATGTTTCTTGCCCAGGAGAATGAAGAACACATTTGCATGTGATGATTCAATGATCATCACCATACCACTTGGGAGTCTCAGAGACGCTCGAGATGGTCAACTGATGCCGGAGAAATTTCACTGTGTGTTCAAAGACTCCTACAAGGTTTTTGTTATAAGGGGAAAACCTAAACCTCTTGGGGTAAGTTGAATTGTTCTCATGCAGGTAGAGCTATGACTAAAGGCTGATGCTTATATATTCTGACTTCATTTTGGCTGCATTGTAATCCAGTATTCTTCTCTTTTTTTTTATAAGGCAGCCCAGGCCATCGCTGGTGTGTTTATTGTCACACTCGGTCTGATTTTTACAGATGGCTTCATTAAGGTCTACACTTTACCCAGCATCCTGGTAAATACAGTTTCAAAGCTAAAAACTGAATTCACTCTTGAATTCTGGATGATTCTGTGAAAAACTCTTATGATTAATGAAAAACATAAGTACAAATCAATTGTTTTTATATTTCTATTGGTCTTTAATTTTATTGCATAATATCTTTATTTCACCGTGCTATGCTCTTGTACTTCCTTTTGCTTCTGTGACAATGAATAAATCCTATCTTAACTTGTTTCCCTTAATATGTGTGCTAAGTATTATATTTCTGTGTAAAATCATTTATATGTTTTTATCAATATGTTAGTTTGTGGTCTCTGGTTTCCTGACCTATGCTGCTGGACAATCTCCAAACATGCACGTGGTAAGTAAACTGAAAATTAACATTTTGTTTGCAACTGAAAAGTTCACAAAGTGGCAAAAGTTGAACAGACTCCTTCTTAAGGAAAAAAAAGTTTATTATTTAACTACAATAGGTGAAGTAACCCCTTAATTTGAGAATGATTGCTTGTGCTGACTAGAGTATTATTCTGCGTACAGTAATTTAATGTTTCTAATCAGATTTTCTTTAGGATGTTTCTGACAGGATTTTTTTTTCTAAATTTCTTTAAGACAGCTTTTGTTAAAGATAAAATAATAGGTTTGATTTCGTTTAGATTAAGATTTACATATCCGAACCCATTTTTCTGTATCTTTTATCTTCCTCATGCAAAATATGGTGTTAATGGGTTTGCAAAATAAGTAAAACATAGCGACACAGTCATATTATAGTATAGTATTTAAAGTTTATGTATTATTTGTTGTGAGCAGTAGAAGTACATATTAAAGAGAGATTAAAAGAACTTCCAGACATAAATCAAGTTTTAATTACATTTGCCATGAAATTAGACTTTGAATTGTGTCTAAATGATTTCTCTTTGTAAACTTGCTAAGAATTGTAACAAACAAAGATATTTTAGGTTATTTTCAAACATGTGTTAAAAAAAACTGCACATCTGGATTTGCATGTGAATCCTTTTGTTTGATAATTCAGTTTGTGTGAACTTGGTTTGAACTGTAATAAAAGAAATTAGAGAATGTTTTTGTAATTTTTTTAATATGTTGGTTCCTCGTGACTTTTCAGTGACACCCGCATTATTACTGTTCTCTTCCCCTTCCAGACAAAACTGTCATTCTCTCTGAACATCATCAGCTTCTTCTGGTCAATTGCAGCTGTTTTTCTCTGCGCGGTCTCGTTTAACGCACCAATATGGCCTTACTGGGTAAAGTAAAATATCATTTACAGTTGACTGAGTGATTGAGTGCAGCTCTCTGAAACAGAAAATAAATGTGTATTCACTTCCACCATTCTCTCTGTCTCCTTCACAGCTTCGTGACGCTCCTCATGAAGGAGTCAAGGGGCTGATTATGACTCTTCTGCTTGTTGAAAAGATAATAGCCTTATTCTTGATCTACTGGCTGAGTAAAGCTATTTGCAGACAACATTTCAACACTTTGGTATGCAACTTCCTTTATACTGCAGCTACATATATCACAAGAGGAATAAAGTATTTTGTAACTAATGGTGGCCATTCTTCTTCTGCAGCCCATTATTCTGCTGAAACAAGGAGACTGAATATACTGAACTGATGGAGGTCAACAAACGAAAGACCAAACAACGATATTTGTGGTACTTTTGACTTCCTGAATGTATCTAAGTGTATAACAGTCTGTCAGTGTCACATATTCCTCAACATACTGCACAACAAAGAATGAACGTGAAAGTTATTTTTTTTGTTTCAAAAAGTGGAAAAAAACAACAGATTGCATGTGAATATAGTGCACCACTTCTTAGATGTAAATTACCTATTATTTTTGTTTTTGTACAGCTCATCTACCTACTTATATTGCGTTGTTTCATAATTTTACAACAGTATGTCGTATCAAATCAGAAATAGAAGCGTTGCTGCCGCTGCACTTCACATACGCTTTGTTTTCTAAAGTGCTGTATCGTCTCAACTCCTGGATGTTTAGATCATACTTGAAAACTTTTTGTATCTTTCTCAACCAGGAAAACATCATTCAAAGTGTAATTTTTAAGGTTGTAAAGGATGATGTCGGTAAATGTCGATGCAGGTGAGGGTTCATGCTGCTTACAGAGCTGTATTTTGTAACCGTAGCCAACGATATGTTGACTCTGAATTTCATGAATCATTTTGGATTGATTATTACTTGTTGTGATATCCAGCTGCTTAACAGATATCAAACTATCATGAGTCCTTTGTGATCCGAGGATTCATTTTGAGAGAAAAAATAAATCTTGATGTGTCATTATTTTACTAATCTCGGAATCATTGCAAACATTTTTATTTGTCTTAAAATTTCAATTAAATTCAAATTTCATTAAATCTCTCTTTGACTACTGCAGTGAGCGACTTCTTGTCGACGTGAATTTTCTGATTTCCATTGTGATTTCGCTGTCTAAACTTGAACTTAACTGAACTGTACTCACGCTGACAGTCATATACAGTCTTATTGTAAGACTTAATCCATTTTAAATGTTTATCAATGAGGCCTTTTGCTTTTCTATACTTATGTTTATATTTTGTATAATTGGTTGTTTTACTCTCTTGTTCGTTAATCACTTTGGAACTTTGTTTTGGACGTATAAATAAAGATCAATACTGTTTATGATTGTCTTCTTATGAACCTACAACACATTTTTCTACTGTGGATAATGCCAGATAGCAGATAATTAATAGCAACGAAACGTGTTTGTAGCAAATATAATTATTTAGGTGGAAAAAATAATCCGAGCATACAAAAGAAAAAATCACCTTTTGCATTTGTGTTACTACCAAAAAATAAATCATTGTCAAGCTAATTTAAAGCTTAAATCCAAACACATGCGTAATTTACTGAACCCTTACATACTGTTTATATTCTGACCCTTAACAATATCCCGTCATAATTAGTCTAATAACACACCATAATAGTCTCAATACCAAACCTCGTAACCACAAATCTATTTTTCATTCATTAATACCTTATCAGTCATTAATAAATGTGTAATTAATCCTTAATTAAGCTTTCAGGGAGCAGAGAGAGTATATTCTTCAGGTTTTACACTAATTGTTTATGGAGAAAAACATTCATAATCTCACTATATTATGGTCTTATGTTATCTGAAACAGGAGAACATAACATCCATCATGATTTCAATGAAATTTATTGAATGTGAAGAATGCAACTAAATTTTTGAATGTACAAAAATGTGTATCAGCTGCACAAAAACCTTTTTAAAAGTTGAAATATTTCCATTTTTGTATATTCTGGGTCACTTTGGGGAATGTCATACAATTTGAGACTAAAACAATAGTGTTCAGGGTGTTTTTACTGCTCTAAGATGTAAAAACAGGTCAACCTAAACAGTATGTAAAGGATTAAAGGTATTGTCTGAGATTAGGTATTAAAAGTGATTCTTCTGATCTCTCTGCTCTTGTTCCCCAACTACTAGAAATAAAATAAACAATACATCTTGATAAAATTGGTGTCTAGGGCCCCCTGCTGTGAATTGTTGATGTGTTTTTGCTTTTAGTGTCATGTGAAGCCATGAGCAGCCACAAGAGGGAGATAAACACACACAAGATGACAAGTAAATTTACCTTTCTGTGAAGGATGGATTCTTGGAAACATTCATTTGACTTTCAAATGACTGTTGTAACAATGTTGTAGGTCCCAAAGCTCACACATTTACTGTCATTTTAATATTAGGTCACAGCCGTAGATAGTTCAGATAATTAATTAGGTGGATTCAGAAGTCAGGCTGTGTTTATTTGTCATGGTTTTAAAATCCTTGCATGGAGGTCACGCTATAAACAATCATAGCAGCACATGATGAAGGATCCATGTGAAGGAAGGGGAGAGAGAGAGCACATGGACTCTTCCGCCTTGGGAAACCAATCAAAATCAATAGTGAACAACTTCTCTTTAAACTGTCTTCTTCCCCTCTTGTTTAGCACTCTCCTTCTCTCTCTGCTCGGGTGTCACCTTTCAATCGTGTACGCCTGCTCGCCCGCTATGTAACTCACACATTTATCACAACTATTTCCGTTGCGTTGTAGGAGTTTGTGTTGGCTGCTGTGGGGGTGGAGGAGCACTTTCCCCCGGCTGCCGCCTGCTGCCTGCCGCCTGCTCCTGCTGCTCCTGCTCCTCCTGCTCCTGCTGCTGTTGCTGCTGCTGCTGCGGCTCTCCTCGGCTGCGTCCCGGCTATGGCGTCCGTGTATAGCGGGTCCCATACCTTGAGTAAGGATGATGTGAATTACAGGATGCATTTCCGAATGATAAACGAGCAGCAGGTTGAAGATATCACCATAGAGTTTTTCTACAGGCCACACACGATAACGCTGCTGACATGCACGGTGCTCAGCTTGATGTATTTCGCGTTCACAAGGTAAGTCGGACATCGCTAACGTTAGCTCGGAGGAGTTAGCTTAGCTAGCAGTGATGCTCTTGACAGCGTCAGGTACAACAGGGGAGGTTAGCTAGCTTGTAGCTACTCTTCAATGGATTTGATAGCTGACAGTAATTTAACGCCCGCATGAAGGCAATGTGATAACTTCCTCGGTGATGACTACCTGCTCTTTACTGTCATTAAACATTAACTAAAGCTAATAAAAGGAAGTGTTGTGTTATGTAACGGTTGTCCAGTGATGAACAACTGTTTGGTCCTGTGTTGACATTAGCTACAACAGTGTAACTAGCATGGAAAACGGTCATAACGATCAAATTAAAGTGCGTATCTCCTTTTAAAAGCCCCTACACATCTAATATAATGTAATGTTTATCAGTTGCTGTGTGAAACTTGAACATATGTGAGCTTCATTCACATCAATACAGCTGTGGAGGTGGTAGAAAGGACTGAATGGTTATAAATGTGGATGTTTGGGACAAACCACAACATCACTGATGATATGAACTGTTGGTTGCAAATTTTTTTCTGTTCGCTGTGTCTGCAGAGATGATGGAAATCCTGACAGCAATCTCTGGGTGGGGCTCATCCTGGTCATCTCCTTCTTCCTTGTCATCAGTGTTTTGGCATTTCCCAATGGTGAGCAAAAATGCACACTGAAGCAATTCTTTTGTTTAATCAAGTGTATTTGTACTGCTTTTAAGAACTGTGAGTCTGAGGGTGGTTATGTTTTAGCACAGTAAATAATGGTCAGCATTAGACCTTCAGGACAAGAACGATCCTCAATAAGTACCACAATATCAGAATATCAAGCTAAATGTATCTAACTATGTGAATGAAGAAGCTAATTTGGATTGTGGGGTCAATAATCCCATCCAGCATGGCGTCATCTGTCATTTTTGGACACTATTGTTAGGAGCGGCGATCTCACCAGAAGCATGTCAACCCCTCTCAAAAGCAATAAATCACATTTGCCAGTAGGCATGAAAAAGGGGAAGTGCCACTCTGGCACTTGTTGTAGTCTGTATCATTCACATACTATTGTAATGTCATTTTAGGTCCATTCACCAGACCACATCCAGCAATATGGCGAATAGTTTTTGGTGAGTATTGGAAAAGGGTGGCGGGGGAGGGGCCGACTGTTTATGTTTGGATCTTTCCCTTCTTAATGTCATGTCCTCTTGCTGTTAAGGTCTGAGTGTCCTCTACTTCCTCTTCCTGGTCTTCATCATCTTCCTGAACTGGCAGCAGGTAAAGCAGCTAATGTATTGGTTGGACTCGAATCTGCGCTACGCCAAGAGAGAGGCAGACATAATGGTGAGTGATGTAGGCTTACACCAAAAATATATATATATTCAGATTGATGTAAGCCGGGCTCAGAATACAGGAATTTTTGGCCGTTGTATTCCCGATTCACCCCGCCCGACAATCAGTGGAGAAATCTGGTCTAGGACCTTGGTCGGTACTGATGTTTGGCCCAGATTTTCTGGTAATGTGAGGGGTTTACAGATCCAATCTTAAACCTCCAGAACTGCTCGCAGACTCATCAGGGCTGCCCTCATCATTTCAAAGATGTTTGATAATTAAAATCTGGATGATTACATCACTACTTTCCAAGCGGGACCACAATAGCCAATGAGAGAGACAAGTCTCAGCAGCAGACGGTGTTGCAAAGCAAACATTCTAGCCCTTGAGGCTAACGTTAACAAGCATACTACTGTTGACAGATATTAAAACTGACAGTTAAAATCTCACCTCCAGTTCTCCCTTTAGAACAGGCAACTTGTGCTGACTGTGTCTCCTCAACCATTTTTTCATCCAGCCTCATTTAGACTTCCGCTTTTGTTTTTTTTCTCACTGCAAAGCATTTCTAAAGCAAGTTGTTGCACCATGTCACTCTCCATTTTATTTACACCTGCTTTCCCATGAGATCACTGAGATGGTGCAACGCTCCCTCTGGCACGATAAACTTTATAATATCCTGTAGTGTGTGATGTGCCATTATTTTCAAATCTTGTAGTGTATGCATGTTTGAGATAGAGAGAAGAACATCTGTGAAGTTTCTCCTTATGTGCATGATGCAACCTGATTTCAAAATTGATGAGGATTTTAAAACTCCTGTAGTCTGAGCCCAGCTTTACATGCACCAGTTGTGTTCACTATCAGGGGATTATCAATCATTGTAATGAGGGCATCTGTGCTGCTCTATGCAGGATTATGCCGTGAACTGCCATGTCATCACCTGGGAGAGAATCCTGAGCCATTTCGACATTTTTGCATTCAGCCATTTTTGGGGCTGGGGTATGAAAGCCCTGCTCATTCGAAGCTACGGCCTCTGCTGGACCATCAGTATTACCTGGGAGCTGACAGAGGTACAGCAGTACACACCAGACAGCAGATAACAGCATCCAGTGACCTGTTACTTTCCGTCTGTCTGCCTGCCTGCATATCCCTCTGTCTCTTTCTCTTTATAATGGATATGGGTTTCTTCCATCCTACAGAATATAAGATGATATATTAACTGTATTGACATATTAACTGTATTAACACATTAACTAGACTAGGCTGAAAAGTTCACAGTTTTCCAGGTATGGGTCAATTCTCAAAGCCTCTTTGTATCCTCCTCCCACAGCTATTCTTCATGCATCTGCTGCCTAACTTTGCTGAGTGCTGGTGGGACCAGGTGATCCTGGACATTCTGCTGTGTAATGGAGGGGGCATCTGGCTTGGCATGACTGTCTGCCGCTTTTTGGAGATGAGGACTTACCACTGGGCCAGTATTAAGTATGACCTTGTACTTTGGAAATTACAGATGATGGTGTTCACATTTTATCCGGTTTTGTGTTGATCTTTAGGCTGTGTGAACAGTAGCAACAGAGACATACCTAGCTTTTTCAAGTTATTTAGTGTGTGAAAATGGAAGTAGGGTTTACATTGTGGATCAGCCCTGATTTAGTTATATTACACCTAGTATGTAGACAGTAATGCATTGTCAGCCCATATAAGTTGCCTTAATTTAAAACCACTCATAAAAACTAGTTTTTGAGATATTTTTTATGTAGCTCTTTATTTAAGTAATGAGAATTTGGACCTTTGGTAGAAGTGAGAACTTTATACTTTATTATGTTATTTCAACTTTTTTATTATTTGTGGCTATATTCATCTTTGTTAGTGTTTTTTAACATTCCGTCGATAACTTCCGTGTCCTTCCATCCATGTTATAAGAGTCTAACTTGTTTGTAATCTTTAAGGAAATCACAAGATGTAGTTTCAGTCCAAATAAGTAAGACAGCATTCAGTTGAGTAAGCAATATCTAATATATTTGCATCAACTTAATAAAGTGTACTCAAGGGATTTCCAATAACCTCTTAAGAGCCATAGATTGTTTTGAAATCTGATCTACATGCTCATCAGTGGGGAGTGGACTTGAATGATTAATGTGATAGCATTACTTTCATCTGACTTTGCCCACTGCACTAACATAATACTTATTGTAAATCTATCTGCAAGTCTTTGTAATCCTTCTCCTGTGCTTCCCATCCAGGGACATCCACACCACCACAGGGAAGATCAAAAGAGCTGCGTTACAGTTCACCCCAGCTAGTTGGACATATGTACGCTGGCTTGACCCCAAGTCTTCCCTTCAGCGAGTGACGGGCGTCTATCTGTTCATGATCATCTGGCAGGTGGGTCGGTGAGAAATCCTCTCTCGCCATCTCATGGTGACTAAGCACTGACTAGTCGGGGATCATCTGGTGTGTTGTGCGTGCTTAGTCCAGGCTAATCTAATTGCCTCCTCTGTTGTTGAAATCTAAAACCTAGTCTCATGTGGATCCATATAATGAACTAGTGTCCTGCTGTCTACACATTAACAGCTAATCCCATAAGAGTGAAAGACAGGCTGGATTGCTTGGGAGCAATTAATGGTAATGAGAAAACCATGGATGGAGAACTTGAGTAAGCGCCATTGCTCTGTGATGGAGAGTCAAATATGGCTGCCAAAGTTTTAGCCTTTGGCTGCCATGGCGATGAAATCTGCCATTTCCCTCATTTTTGTGTGGTGATGAAACAAAATTACCATCCTCTCGCCCTCACTCAGGCAGTTCCCAACTCTCTTGAGGCTTTAATAGTAATTACTAGTCTTTGAGAATTAGTTGAAGAGACGGGGGACGGCTCCGCTCTGCTCAGTGTGGTGACAGTTGAGCTGCTTTCCACCGGGTTCAACCACGCAGGCTCCAGGCCAAATGAATGAATAACACTGCAGCAGGCCTCCCTCTCATTATCTTTCAGTGCAGATGAGAGGGACTTGAACAAAGTGTCCCTCAAAATGCACTGTTATTATTGCTGCCAGTGTGTTAATCCAAGTGCGACTTGCTTTGTAAAGGGAGTCTATTTGTCAGTGTCCTAATTTCCATTATTTTCAATAAGAGTTAAAGCTTTGTGAAAGGGGACATAACATGCTTTTTGTGATTATTGTTTTATACTGTTATAATGTCAGATGTCTCATGTTAAACATGGTCAAAATTCCAAAACTTGAAATGAACATATGTAAAAATGCTACCTTGAAGTCAAAAGCCCAGGCTTCAGCATACTCCTATTGAATCTACTACTCTATACTGAATGCTCCGTTGGCAATGTTGTCTCTACTTCCTAATCAAACTGATGTTACATTGTTTGCGCACACCCACAAATGGCCGTCTGCTCTGTAGCCTTTGCTGCTAAAGTTGCTCCATGGGTTGTTGGCATTGTCCACTCACATATTTATCTCTTACTTATGCCTGGTGGAGATCATGTGTCTGTGTGCGTGTGTGTATCTGTCCGCAGCTAATCTCGCATACTACTGGACCTATTAGCCTAATATTTTTTGTGCACATTTATGACTGTATGTACAAGGACCTCGCTTGATTGCAGTGACTCAAAATTGTTGAAAAACCTATTTTATAATGTGTTTTATACTGCCACTGACTGCTGACTTCTCACCCCTGTTAACCGGCCAGTAGGGGCTACAATCGGCTCGGCTAAAAACAAATGACATGTTTAAATTGAGAAGTTTTGACTTATCATCCCATTTATTTTTACCTTATTAAGTTTATAAAGTAAGGCAAACCCAGGGCCTTAAAGAGACAGGAGCTAAAACAGCCTGTTTCAGACAGAGGCTGAACTGAAGGGCTGCATAAAGAGCCAGAATAAGATAAATAAAGAGATGTTTGAACTGTAAATCATGCAAAGATATTCCAGCAAAGCCCCAGAATATAAAAATAGACCTGGCAATGTGCATGTTATGTCCTCTTTAAATAATGAATATACATTGCCAATGAAAATGTTTTGAACATCCTTCAAGCAATTCACACATTATAAACACCCTAAAATTAAAAAAAATGTATTGTATTGTTATTCTATTGGAAATTATCTACATATAGAGAAAGGCTCAAACTCTTATTACTTAAAACGGGAAGTTGCAGCAGACAACATATTGTATATTTCTTTTACAAATGTTAGCATTGCCTACATGTTTTAACTATGGGCTGAACTGGTTGCCCTTTCCAGTGCATCTGCCTGTAATAAAGCACTAATTCAGTGAGTCTCATTTCCAGCAAACCTTACTTACAGGAAACAGTTTGAGTTGTTGAACACAGATGTAACTAATAACATTAATAATGGCTGCTTTCCTTGTAGGTAGGCCAGTTCCAGGACCCAGCTTTTGTGCACACAGTCTCACTGACGTGGCTTGCCGGCACATGTTAATTGAACAGAGCTGTCATTAAATGCTATTTGTTGCACCTGTTCTTTTCCTGCCACGACACTAACATGTCTTGGCGGCCCCTAAAAACAAATTTTGGTGCATAGTGGAACACTCTAAGTAGTCTGCAGTCATCATGGGAGACAAAAGTCAGCTCATGATAGAAAAAAAGTACCTAAATATCATAGTAGTATGAGAAATTAAAGATTGTTTTGCTGAGAAATTGGCAGAAAAGTTGTTTGGCCCTAATTAGATTAGGGCTTATCAACATCAAGGTAAATTCCACTAACATAAAGTCACAAACATTTTTCCATTCACATATTATTGTACTATTCCTCACACATATTTCCACTGTTATTTCAATGATCTTATTGTGTGAGAATTAAACGGATAAAATGAAGGCTGTTCACATTAGACTGTGAGTTGACTGTATTTTGCTTTAATCTACAAACACCCTTTACTGTTCCCCCTTAAAATAATATTTAATCCTCATGGAAAATACAGTACCAAGCACCAATTGAGAGTAGTACAGTGTTCATAAGTAGTAGGACTGTGACACATTATTCATTGTTTTGGCTCAGTACTCCAGCACATTGAATTTGTATAGAAACAATGATGAAATTAAAGTGCTGACTAATAGCTTTGAGGGTGTTTTAGCATGTTCCTACTTTTAGTGGGTGAACAGTGTTGAAATTGTAGTGATTTTTAAACACAGTCTCCCAGGTTTAGGATGATGCAGCAGGACAATGTTCATAAATGTACAGTTAAAACGATCAAGGTTTCGAGGGCCAAACAGTGGAACTTTCTTGATTGGCCAAGTCAGTCACCTGATTTCAATCCAACTGAGAATGTGTTACACTGCTGGACCAGACTAAAAGCAAACAAGGTGCTTATGGGTTTATATAAGGATTAAGAATCAAATCTTAAGTATGTATGTTAATTTACTTTCAAGTATAAGTGTTATATAGCTTACAACACTTGAAAATCTTTGTCTTCTGTCTGTCTCGCTCTTTGTTTACAGCTAACAGAGTTGAACACTTTCTTCCTCAAACACATTTTCATCTTTCCCGCAAGCCACGCTCTTAGCTGGTGTCGGATCCTGTTCATTGGTATCATCACAGCTCCAACAGTGAGGTAAAAACACTATTTTACCAACCGGAAAATGATTCCTAGAAACTTCTAATGCCAGATGTTAATTTCTTTCTATGTTCATTGTTACATGCTTACATCCAGGTCCTTGTTTTGACATTTTGACAAACAGACCAGAACTGCAAGTGAAATGTGCATTATGTTTGTTTTTGCTTTAGGCAGTATTATGCGTACTTAACAGACACGCAGTGCAAGAGAGTCGGGACCCAGTGCTGGGTGTTTGGGTAAGTGAAGCCTAAATTGTCGCCCTGATTAATATGTGGATTGTTGGCTGGATTGGCCATGGACCAGCCCTATAACCATGGTTGTCCATGAGTGAGTGATGAAGTTATACCATTGGTCGGCCGGCCCAGTGTTGGAGTTTCCTCATTGGCCGTTGCGCTTTCAAAATGAATTGGCGTGAGATGATGGAAGCGGAGGACAGCAGCATGACACAGAGCGACTGTGTTTCCTGCTTTGAGCTCTGATGCTCTCAGCTATGGTGTTAAATACAGTGAAGTCGGCTAAACTTCTATTTAAACGCTTCTATTTAAACGCATTTAGACGCATACCAGCGTCTCTACTGTCTCCTCCTCTAACGTCTGGTGTGATTTACTCTCCGGCTGACAGTGCTGTCAGCAGCTGGCAGGAGAGACGCTCCGCAGTGCATTCGGATTTTATAACTGAACTAATACCAGAACACAAGCAGTTTTTTTAGGGCCTGAGCTCAAACTCCAAACTCAATTATTCGTCTCATCAAGACCTACAAATCATACACTGACACCCCTGACCTAAATCCAACAGGAAGTCCAAACTTTAATACATGACTTATGACACTGTGCTGAACAAAAGTTGTTAAAAACTTTGTAATAACTTGAACGGTTTACATATTATAAGCCCTGAAAGTTGTAGTGCCACATCACACCTTACAATGTAAACCAATGGGGAGGCAATCTCTAGGCATGGACTTTGTGTCAAACAAATGGTTCTGATGTCTAAACTATAAGTCTGACCACTTTGAAACCTGTATCAATGGATTCGTGATGAAATTTCCCCGAATTTGTGCCCAAAATGCTGTCAAAATTTTGATTTACATTTTCCACCACAGCCTCCATGATCATCGACCGAGAAAGAGGCAGAAAAAAGGAGCATAGAAGCATGAGGGAGAGTGCACAGTTAAAACACCCCAAATAACAACCACTCTGATAAAAGACTCAATAAAGAGTGAAAAACAAGAGACATCTGCAGAGTGAAACAGATGAAAGAGTAGGCAGAGTTAACAGATGGAATAATTATAATTAGAATTAAAATAAGTTCTCTTTCAAATCAAATATACCAAGATATGAGTGGAAAGTATTGTTCTTGCATTTATTACCTTTTTGGAGGGGTTTGACTCAATCCTAGCTTAACCATATCATGTGATATGCTACTTCATTACACTTTACCAGCAAATATTACTGAGACCACCACAGAAAATTGCAGATGAACATTTAATATCCAGGAATTCACATTATAGACACAACGACTGTATCAAATTGGCCACAATTTCACACATTAACCATACACAGTCCAGCTATATACTAGGGTTTGACCTAGTCTTGTCTAAAAGTAAATTGCACTACACCACATATTTATTTACAGACTGTTGGATACCTGTGGTGTGCATATCAGTCAGCGAGGGCAGCAAGGGCAGATAAAGGATGGTGATAAAATACGACAAATGCCTAACATGTGGTGTAATAGTGATATTTGTCCCTGTCTCACTCCAGGCCCAACATGTCAGGCAGTTTACCTACACCAGGAATGTTATTATCCACAAACCTTATAAATCTCACTAAGTAAATGTTCAGGTCAATGAGCATAGGGGAAAAGACACATATGGGCATACTTGTTTTGAGTTTCTTTTTCTTTTTCTTACTTAAATTTAGAATGTATTGCAGGTGGGTCAGAGGTTTCACTTGTTTGTTTTTTCTCCCCATTCACAGAGCAATAGCCTTTCTGGAGGCCTTGGCATGTATTAAGTTTGGACAGGACTTGTTCTCAAAAACACAGATCCTTTATGTGATCCTCTGGTTGGTGTGTTTGGTAAGTTTTATTACTGTTCTGTGTCAAAATTAATTACTATGGTCCTCTGCACTTAGTAAAAGGCTAAATCATGCATTCAAATATGCCTTAACATTGCCGCCATAACACCATAGACATACATTTTCACACTTAGCTTTCTATTTTAACATCAAACACATTTTAACTCTAAAAAATGTTCTATGCTTTAAGTTATTGATTATGGATTATCCATGAATCATTTAACTGTTTCTGTTGCATTGGTCTATTTTTAGGCTTTCATCACATTCCTGTGCTTATATGGAATGGTTTGGTATGCCGAAAATTATGGTCCAAGAGAAAAGGTATGTTTTGTCTTGGTAAAGTCTGTCTCATTGTTCATAATAAAATGCAACTCACTTTGAACTCAGATTAACTTCCTTTAACCTTGTTAGGGAGGCTTTATCTCCTGGAAACTCTGTTTGCTGCAGGCATTTGTCAGTATATGGTGTGTTTGTATAAACCTTCAGGCAGTGTTGGTTTACACACCCGCTCAAGTGTTAGAACAGAAGCCCATTTCGGACCACTTAGGTAAATGTGATAATAAGTTTCAAGTTTATTTTATTTATATAGCACTTTAAAAGCACACAGGTTTTGCACCAAAGTGCTTCACAAAGACAGGAATATGTATACACATACAAGCATAAAGACATATGTGCATAACAGATAACTGTGAAAAATAGAACAAGAGTAAAATAGAAACATTTTTAAACACAAATTAAAACCCAAGAAATCAGATAGAAATCAGATAGAAATAAAAACAGATCAAACACAATTACAAGCCAGAGAACAAAAGTGAGTCTTCAGGTACATCTTAAAAGCATCTGCTATATGTAAAAGTCTCAACAGCAGTCTTATTGGCTCAGACCTAGTTATATTTCCTTAACACTTGTTAAAAAGAAACCTTCATACAACAGCAAATAAGACTCAGACTTGCACTCATTTTTTATATTTTCAATTTTCTTTCTTGCCAACTCCAAGATTTCTATAATGAATATCAGGTAAAACACTTTCCATACAGCAATATAAGCAAATGAAAAATTCATGTGAGTCCTAATTTATCGTCACTGCACTGTTGGACAATAGAAAGTAAGCAGCAGAAATTCCCTTTCTAATAAGTTATGAGATTGGTGAGAAAACGTATGTAGGTCATTAATCAAGGCTTCAATGACCAAATATTTTTTTAAAAACACATCACTGTTGCAACCTGTGAGACGATATCATTATTTTTCAAGTCAGTGCCACTGCTCCTACATTATGTGAGCATAGCAGCTCTTATGTCTGAAGGAGAAAAATCCATTACTGCAACAGATAATATAGGTGAATCCAGCGATGTCATGTGCTCCATGTCTGAAAAGGGCTGAAGAATCAGGTGACCCTCAGTGAATATTAACTTTGTTTTCCCTTCTAGCTGCTATATGTTCTCTTTCCAGTTAATAGTCTGTGTGTCATGTGCCTGAACGTCTTCTCCTCTCACAGAGCCTTTCAGAATGTGAGGACAGTAATTACACAGACTCTGCTGACCAAGTGTCAGAGGGATTTAAAGGTACAGTGACTTTGCTGTAATTCAACAACCTCATAAAAATGTCTCATAAAAGTATTCATTAGCCTTCAGCTGTTATACTGTAAAGGGCTGACCTCTAGTGTTTGAAATGGTGTCTTACTCATATTGTAAATGTGCAGTTCAGGTCCATTTTCTTTATGATCTCATTTGGAGGTGTTTTATCCTCATGTTTCAGGAGAGACAGAGGTGGACGGTGACAGCCCTACAACCAGACGGAGAGGAAAGGGCTCTGGAAAGACCCAATCCATCAATGGCCTAGACAGCCAGTAGGAAATGGAGCCAGAGGCTGGTGAGCGACTCCTGAACTCACTCAGAGGAGCCGGGTGTGAAGGATCACAGGTTGGAAAAAAAGGGGGTTAAAGAAATGACAGTTCCCTGGTGTAATTGTGAAGTCTAGAAAGCCCCCCACCTACAGTAGAGGGAGTGGAGACAGGAGAAGTGGATGAACAGGTCCATGCAGTGTTATTAGCAGGGCACAGAAGGCTTGGACTATAGAGATGCACACTAAAATGTGTGGTGTAGTCATAAAAGCTCCTAAACCACTGATCGCAGGTTTGTGTGTGTGTGTGAAAGCGAGAGAGAGGAAGAGTGGTATTTTGCGTGCGTGTGTGTAAGAAAAGAAATGGCAATAAAGAACTGCCAACTCTAGATTTGACTGCATGATCATTGTAGCTGATAAACTATAATTTACAAACATTTATCCTATGATACACTATATCATTGATGGTTAATGTGCATTTGACTGGTTTATACCAGCCTTAACTCTATTACGTTGGTTCAAGACATTTCAATATAGAAAGCCATTATGTAGAATTTATCACATTACTTTGAGCCTCTACGTTTATAGCACAGAATGCTTTTTTAATTAAGTATCTGTCATCTATTGTCTGTTTACATCAAAGATAGACATTCACGCTGTTTCGTGAATGTTAGCAGGATATCAATGCAAGGCGGCTTTAGCTTGGTAGGGTAATTGACTGAGGTTTGTGTTTGACCTGGAACAAAGCGAAGCACACCATTAAAGCACTTTTCAGAATGTTTTTTTGGAAATACTGTACATTTGTAATGTTTTGAGTATTTTGTGAATCATTGTGACCTTGAGTGATTTTACTCTCCCTGTCCATCTGTGGCTGCTATCTTTTTTTTTTTTTTTTTTTTTTTAAAATGTACTGATAATGGAGGGCAATTATTCAGATTCCTGCATGTGTTGTAAGGCTCTACCTGTCTGTGTGCAGGTGGCTTTGTTTTACCGTCTTACCTTCTTGTTATTGCATATATTGCATCTGCATGACTGTGTCAAAATCAAGTGTTTTAGTAAGAAAATGTAGTCTAAGGATCGTTGTATTACACCACACACCAGGGCGATAGTATTGTTATTTTTGTCTTTCACTGTCATTGTAACATTTTAATTCACCCTTGTGCCTGTATGCATGTTCTTTTTTTTATTACTAACTTCTCTGTTTGTATTAAGACAAAATTTGAGCTTTTGTGTGTAATTCTTCTGCTCTGGAGTGCTTTATTAAAGGTTTATTTTCATTTGCTCTGTCAGTATCATCTCAGTACAGATATATCCCTCATAATCCTTGACAATCCAGACGTTGACCTCTGTGGAATGGACCAGGCTCCCATGATAGACACTATAAATGGTACATTGTCTCTGGATTTAAATGTCATTTGCCAAAACAATTCTGCTGAACATTTCTTGTGCTGTTCTTTTTCACTGTGAAATAATGAAACATATTAAAATGTTTTACATTTCCTCTTAAACTCTTTGTGATGTTATCATTGAAATGAACTGCTACTGCTTTCATTTACAACACAGGTGTACCAGCATTTTCACTTCAATGTTACTAGGTCTTGAGGTTGGAGATTGGTGTTACAGATTTCCCTGAATACTGATCCCTTCTTCTATTCACACATGAGCCTATGCAGGAAATGTTCCTGAACTTTTCAGGGATAGACTGCACATGTGAAAGGGGCTTTAGAGTGGCAGCAACACCAAAACATCCCACTTTCAGCAATAAACAAATATGTCTTTATTATTCATTAAATAAACTCCTGTTATACTGTTACTTTATGTAAGTAGGAGGCTATTCGTGTACTTAAAAATAGGAAATCATGAATGACCTTGCCTGACCCCTGAAGAGTTCCCCTCTGCAGCAAAGAAGCGCCGGATTGGCTGACTTGAGCACTGCCCGTCTCAGATCAGATTTCACTCAGTCTGCACACCGTGAAACTCCCAGACTGAAATAGCTGCCTTGTGCCGACCTATAACAAGAATGTATCTGAAGGAACAGTTGATGTTCCCTCGGAGAAGAACAGCAATACATGTCATATAGTCTTAAACATTAAGAGTATTAGCAGGGGTGTATGTAGGAATTCTGAGACTGCTGAAAGAAAAAAAACCATTGAGTTATCAACACCTTTCACCCCACTTGTGACGGCAGTGAGTATTTGGGCACCCTGTAATACCTCCTGGAGACCCCCAGGCTTTGAATATCTTTCTCTTTTAGTGCTTTATATGCATATGAAATAAGGAATTAAGCTTTTTTTCTGCTGCTGCCTTCTACTGTTTCTGCCTTCTACTGCAGAAATCTGCATCGTTCAAAATCTAACAGTTACCACTTCTAACCTCTCCAGCTTGTGTGTAACTTAATTTCCCAAAGAGGGCAGCAGAGAGCCTCAGTGTCATGCAAAATGTCACGTGATCTTCTGGGCCTACAGCACAGGACAGGATTGTGTTGACAAAAATGTTACAGTGCTCTCTCTCTTTTCACCATTCCTTGACCTATCTTTCTTTCTTTTTTTTGGTTTCCTGAACCTCCCGTAGTCGGCATTTAGGTGACTGAACAGGTTTTGAGAACATACGATATTTCAGTCATGTCCAAAAGCCTTGGCTCCCCAAGTCGTGGCAGCCTGAGTCTTGAGGGGATTGTGAGAGAGATCCAGATCAACTTGCTGGAGTGTAAAGTCTGCTTCGAGAAGTTCAACACTCAGCAGAGGGATCGCAGACCACAGAACCTTTCCTGTGGCCATGTACTCTGTCTGGAATGCATCACGGCTCTGACCCACCCTCTCCTGAGGAAGCTGGAGTGCCCGTTCTGTCGACAGCTGTGCAGTGTTGACAGCACCTCCCACTGTCAGGTTCTTAGTGACCTGCAGGAGCTGCTATTGTTGCGGAGTCCCACATTGTCTCCTCCTCCTCACAGGCCAAAAGGAGGCCTTGGTTTGGCCACAGGTTTGGGATCAACAGCTCTGCACCTCTCCACAGCTTTTGGCGGATGGGGGACTCTTATCAACCCTACTGGAATAGCTGTTTTGGGGTCTTCTGGGACAATAGTGGTGGTGCATGATGCTGAGAAGAGGGTGGCAGTGTTCAGCCCACAGGGTAAGAAGCTACACAGTTTTGGGCGAAGGGGACAAGGCAATGGGGATATCTGTTACCCAGTGGATGTGGCGGTGATTCCTTGTGGTTACGTGGTGGTGACTGATGCAGGGGACAAAGCTGTGAAGGTTTTCACCTCCAGGGGGAACCATGTGTTGACGGTCAAGGATTGCTTCCAGCTGCCCTGGGGTGTGGACACAAACAGCAGCGGGCACATCCTGGTCTCTGATGTCCAAGCTGGCACACTGTCCCTAATAAAAGTGGACTACACTCATGGTGCCACTCAGCAGCACCAAACAGCCGTTTCAGACCTTCAGCATCCCAAAGCGGTGGCCTGCTGCCGGGGGACCGGGAACACAGCGGTGACGGAGCATCTAATCGATGACACAGATCCACCAGGGAAACACCAACACACGAGGCTGAGAGTGTTTACCAAAGACTTCCACATCCTTTATCAGACAGACAGTTTCAGTTTGACCCTGAAGTCCACAGTGTGGCTCAACATGTCAGGAGTGGCGTTTGACAGAGATGGAGATCTGCTTGTGATTGACTCTAGTCAGGGGATGATTTGGAGTTTGGGGAAGCTCCAGAACGAGCCAGTCTTAACTCCTCTTGTGGGAGACCCCCTTATCCGCCCAGGTGGGCTTGTGTCACTGAACAATATGCTCGTCATTCTGGACAGTGGAGACCACACAGTGAAGATTTATACTTCTAAATCTAAAAGTGGAACCAAGAAATAACTAATGTAAGGTCAGGGCTACATGAGTGTTCCTTATTATGAACTGATGAAGTAACATTTTAAATTGTACAAGCTACCTGGAAATAAAACTATTTATAAATTCAAAATAATTACATACATTGAAGATGATAAATGTAAATGTAATAAATTGTTACTGAATGCTTTGTTGTGCACATAATAAAATCAAAGTATAAGTAAACATGTTTGTCTTTTTAAGAGTTTTTGTCATGCAATGATGTTGTCAAACTAATGATTTTCTTAAATTGTCATCCCAGCTTTACTGAAAAACGTTTTTAAAAAAAAAAAAAAAAAAAAAAATCATTTACTATACATACTATGCTATACAGTGGTTTCCAATCTGGGGGTCAGGGCCTCCCATGGGGTCCAAAGAATAATCTGAGAGGTATTTTATATTTTATACAAAGTATTTTTAAAAACCTGCCCTGCAGCTAGAGTATATAATACAAGTGTTTATTGTTGTTTTGTAATATTATTATTACCCTTAAAATTATTTTTGGCTGATGATTTTTTTTCAAATTCAGTCTTAGTACAACTGATTAACATATATATAAATAATATAATAACATGATAAATGTAAGATTAAAAAAGAAAAATGGAAATGACAAATTTCACTTTTTTTAAGTGAAGAAAAAATATTCTATTTTTGCTCTACAACTTGTTAGAATCTGTGTAGTTATATTTATTCATTTTATTTACCATTATTAATCTCAAACTGTTTTTTGTGTATGATTATTCTATAGATAAAACAACTCAATAAGTGTGTATGTGTGTATATGTGTGTCTGACAGGGAAAAATAGCTCATATTTGACTGCATTGACACATTTAACCTTTTCCAATCTTACCTCTAAACCGTCTCCAAATTCTGTTTATAATAAATCAACTTATCAAACCGCCTCACAGTTCCTCTCCTCTGGCTTCTCCCTCCGCCACCAATGAGCGGCGTGGTGCGTAAATCCTTTTCCCCCTCTTTGGCACAGCCGTCTCCAGTCTGCCAGAGGATAGCAGTCGTGCTCCCAGTGGAAGATGGCGGTGGGGATGCTGTCTGGGGCTGGAGCAGAATGCTGGATTTGCACAAGAAGCGAACCCGGATGGATATAAAGGAAAAAAATGAACACATTCCTATCTCTTCTCCTCGAGGTCTGGACTCTTTTGGGTTCGTCTAAGTAGGGTCTGCTGCCTTTTTTTGTCCGGCAGAAATCCGGGCTTCTCGTCTAGGGGGGACTGTATATTGATAGCTCGGCGCATTAGACAGGGTGGGAGGGAAAAAGTGGACGAAAATGTCGGATACAAAGGTAAAAGTTGCAGTGAGAGTTCGGCCCATGAACCGCAGGGGTGAGTGTGACAACGATGATTTCTCTTTCCTTAAACTCGCATTTCTGTCTCCTCGGATTCATGCTACATTATCACCAACTTTTTTTTTTTTTTATTTCATCGCCATTGCTGCTTTCAGCCTGAATCATGAGCCTCAAGTTAAGACTTGAGTAAAGTTTTAACGCAGTCATAGCAAGGATTTTACCATTACACACCCACGCAAAGTGCTTTACTTTCCCCAACAAACTTATTCTCTCTGCAGAAATTGAACTGAATACAAAATGTGTCGTGGATATGGAGGACAACCAGACAGTTCTACACCCACCACCCTCAAATGCAAAAGGAGAGAACAGGTAAACAAAGCTGAAACACTGCCAAATGTTAGTGTTTGCAAATAGATCTTGTCAGTATACACCCATACACCCATAGCAAGCAAAATAGTGCAGTGATCTTATTGTATCTGAGACATCTCTCCCCCTGTCTGTGGTTAGTTTGAGTGCTGCTGGAGAGTTAAAAAAAAAAAAAAGTCTTTGCAGTGCACTCATCATGGGAGCTCTGGATGTTTTGGAAATGTCTGTTAAGGTTGTTGAGCTCAGGGAAAGAGCAGAAAAATGTAATAACTTTGTCCCACCCAGGCTGTAATACAGTAACAACAACATTCAGCTCTTATGTCTGAAAACACAGCAGAAAGCCTGCACGTATCTTACTTTTACCCTCAATTCAAACCAATTTCGTTACATAAATGCTAGTCGATAAATGCAGTGGTGTAACGGGAACACTGCACTGCTGCTGCTGAGGACACGTCTGTCACCCACCTGCTTGCAACATGATATTATGTTATGTAATTCGTGTGAACTTTCCAAAACTAATCACCTCAGCATAATAATAATAACACCCTCATATTTTGCATATCTAACGTCGAAACTCAACAGAAAGGGAGAGGCGGTTGAGCGTGTTTGACACATGAAGACCCAACAGATTAATGTCAAGCCTCATGGTATCACTATAAATCTCCTGAGTCAGAACTAAATTAAGTTATGTTGTGTTCAAAGTGGTGTTAGACCACACCGTTGGCTTTTTTTTTTAATGGATAAAAAGTGCAGAAAAGTAGACGGGGCACTGCGACAAAAGGAGAGCTAAGCATCCTCTAATGTTTCACACTCTGCTGACAATACTGAAGATCAGCAAAAAAAGCTGCAGTTTCTGCTGCCTCCTGATGTGACATGCCTTCACATTGTATCGAGGAGTCAACATGCAGGCTAATAATGGTTGTGAAGTCATTGAAATGTCATTCCTGTAAGCAGTGCTCTATAGACGTTACAGTATATTGCACACAAGACTATTTTCTACAATTTTGCGCTCGGTTTGCTGCTGTTGGTGTCACACATGATTAGACAGCTGACCCGATTATCCACAGGCGCAAATAAATCTAAAAGGATGCTTATTTAGAAAAAAAAAACCCTTTGATTTATCACTTAAATAATGTCTACAAGTCAGATACATGCCACAGTCAAAGCGTTTATCATGGCCCACATCCAGTCTTGTTAAAGTGTAACACTTTCTTTGCTGTTCCATGTAGCCAACAGTCAGCGTTATAAATGGTAATGAGCTTGCTCCCCCAGCAGCTCGGGTCCACACATTAACCTGTATTTAAGGCAATTATCAGAACAGAAATTGCCACACAATGGCTGCGTTCCAGACAATTAAACTCAAAGCTAACATATGTGGGACAGGATACATAACAGAACAAAACGTTGTTGTGGGTGAGAGGTCAGAGGGGCAACAATAACGCCACAGAGATGCAGAATGATCACATCTGCAATATTTTATCAGCTAAGTGATTAGCAGTTGGATCTGACGCACGATCTTTCCGCTGCTACTAGTTGCCATCTTGTTGAGACACAAACAAATTTCGCTTTTTCAGCCAGTGGAAGTTTCCATATCTGATTTAGATGTTGTATCAGCCTCACAGAGATTCCTTTCATTGGCTCAGACATTGATATAAAATGTTTTCAACTGCTTCTGCATTTACTTTCGCTCTAACTGGGTTTATCCAAGGTCATCCTTACTCTTACAAACCTATTTTCATAATTTGAACAATTTGCAGTTCTTAAGCTAATATTTTCTGTACAGTGGTCATGACCTTGGAGCATTTGGTTGTATTATGTCACTTTTCTATTCTATAGTGTAGCCCAGGCACATAATTACTTGTTAGCATTTCAGTGCTAGTGCTGTTGGTGTTTTGGGTCTCTGTGTTTAGGCTGCCAGGGTTTTCTTAAACCATATAATTTGCCTCTCTGCTGCTTGTGGAGCCGCAGAAGGGGATACCCTATTCACTAAGACTTTGCCTTGTTTTGAAGACACCTGCTCCTGTGTGTTGGAAATGTGTCAGATTTGGTGGGTATTAGTCTGCCAAATATGGCTGCAGGGGCCGAAATCATGGGAACTTTTTCTCTCTCGTGGGAATGCTCAGCCAGTAATAGATATTTTTATGTAGACAGACACGTCTGAAGGAGATGGGCTCTTGCTTAAAATCGCAGGCTTTAGATTTTGAAATACAGGATTTGACTTTTTTTTTTTTTTGGATTGGACTCAAGTAAATTTGCTCAATACCTAAAAATACTGCACTTGTTGGGTGAACTTTGCAGCACCAGATGTTGCATTGTTTCCATTTATATTCCATTTAGGACTATTAATTAGACACTGAAAACTGTCCAGATTGTTTCTGTATCTTAAGCAGAGACCACACAGCATCAACAAAACATCTAAGTCACGTAAAGAATTTGAAGAAGTATAAGAGATTTGCTTTGATGGCTGAGCCTCATTCTTTGCACTTCAATGCATTATAGCAACACTCGTGATCTCCACCTCCCTCTCCGATTTCCTTGAGAAATAATCTCAGTGGTGGGCGAATGAAACACGGGTTGTGACTTCAGGGCGACAGGTTAAGTTTCCTTAATGTTCATAATCATATTTCTCCGTCTCGTCTTTCATCCACCCGTTAAACTGGCACAAATGGCATATTTGAAATGGGAATCTGGGAAAGAAGTTTTGCTTTCACGCGCCAGTCTGCTCTCCTTTGGGGTTTAGACACAATGAAGGTGGGGGTGGAGAGGCAGAGAAATACCTGAGGCTGCTGTCTACACAGGGGATGAGTGGTGGAGCATCATGACAGGAAAATACCCTTCGTCTAACACAATGGGGCCATATTACATCTGTCATGCCCCAGCATGTCCCTCCATGTACAACAATTGAATACAGGGCCATCAAGTCTCGGAAAATCTTTTCTGTATATTTTTGTCTAAATACACAAGCTTGTTGAAAAAGCCAAAAGCTAACCACAACTGACTTTTTAGAGAGGACAACTGTAGTCTGTCTTATGTTAGAGAAAGGTGCTGTCTTTTGTCTTTCGCTGTAGCTAACTAAAAACATGTAGCCTTAAAAAAAACTTATTTAACTAAGGATGTGTCTTTGTAGGGGTAAAATAAGATTTTTTTTTTCTCATCCCCTATGCTGCTGCACCTCTGCAGTCCAGCGTTTCAAGATGATCAGTGGAAAACAGCATGTCTCTATCTGATAATGTCTGCAACTAAACTTGTAATTTCTGCTCTGATCTCTTTTTTTATCAGTAATGGTTACAACAGCTCAGTTGGGTTTATCTCCACTTAGCTCTGTTATCTAGCTTACTTGGTTATCTGAACACTGTGAACAGGAACTTCAATTAAAAAGTCATCCACTAGGAGGGTGCTACTTGTACTGTGCTTCAGTATCTTTGAATTATCTTAAACAAATATATATTTATAAAATATGTTCAGAGGTAGCTGAGTGGCTAGGTCCTTTCGCACAAGTTAAAAGGCAAAGAAAGTTACTTAAAAAGTTATTAAGCGCTGCTGTTTAAAGAAATAGTTTGATATTTTGGAAACTTTAAACGCATATTCACTTTCTGGCAGAGAAGATAAATGAGAAGATTGATAGCACTCTTGTGTGTACGTTAAAAATGAAGCTACTGCTAGCAGCTGTTTAGCATAGCTTAGCCTGAGACATTCAGAAAGGAGACAGCACACTTAGAGTCATTTCCTGTATCGTATAACCAGAGATTAAACCAAGATTGAGATCGAGAACCAAGATTAAACTCACCAAGGTTGATTATGTTGTGAATTTGCACCTTGTCTTAAATAACTAACCTCCACCACAGGCTTTGGTTGTAGTCTGGGTGCTGGCAGGTTGAGTTTACAAGGCTGAAAATGCGAGGCTAGCTGGGTTGTGTCTAGATGGGACCGGGGGTGGAGGGGTGGGGGCCACGTCCAGGAGACTGGAAGTATATACCATTTCATACTGTTGGCGCAGCCTGTAATGTGTCATTTTTTGTCATAGAGCATCTTTGGCTTAACCCAAAGACAAGAAACAGAGGGACATAGCTAGCTTGGCTCTGTTCAAACGTAACAAAATTCACCTACTACAACCTCTAAAGGTCACTACATCTATTTTGTTTAACAAAACCTGATGTGTAACAACAAAAATTGTTTTTGCCATTTTACTGTTTCTTGGCTGGGAGAGATAAAATGAGCTTTAGAGGTGCTGGTAGGCTAATTTTGTTACCTCTGTTTCTTGTCTTCGTGCTATTCTATGCTAAGCTAACCAGCTTCTGGCTGTAGATTCATATACATTTTGAATACATTATAGATAAAATATAATAATATCATAACATTATTATGTTTTACAGACATGAGAGCTGCATCATAGTTGTCATGTAACTCTCTGCCAGAAAGTAAATAAGCATATTTCCCAAAATGTTGAGCAATCAGCCACACATTTCTCTGTTTCTCTGTGTAGTGTCTGCAGGTTAGGCTAACCCATTGTTGCTAACTTTGAAGCTAACCCCCTTCACTTTTCCAGCAGTTGGGGAAACAACAGATGAGACTTTTCTTGGTCTTGACAAGCTGCAGCATTTATTAACTGACACACTGTAGCCTGTACTGTAAATTTACTGCCAGACTGACAACTTACTGCTAACCTTTTCCTCTGCTCCGCTCGCATTCACCGTCACTTTTCTGCCGCTCGCTAACTCACTCAACCACGCACTCACCGCAGTTACGCACACATATAGCGTACTGCTGTATTCCTTAAACAGAGCTACGCTATCAAGAGTTTCCTAAGCAACGACACAGAGGTTAACTCATGTTTCGAAACAGTGTTGCACAGAGGCTCCCAAACGTTATTGACTTCTGAATGCATGGATATTTGGTGTTATTTTTGGCATTAAAACATTTTTTTTGGCCTGGCGGGGGTTCTCATTGGCCTGGTGGCCTTCCAGGCCTCTAGAATTACGGAGGAAACACTGGCTGTGTTAAATTTGGTTGCATCCCCCACTACAGTCTGACCTCTGTGACCACCTGAGGCCACCCCAATGTGGTCAACATGTGTCTTGTTAAAGCCTTTACAGATAGCCTCTAATGCTCTCTGTTTGTTTGTTAACCCTTACGATACACAGATGTAAAAGACACTAAGTTTCCCTCTGTTAAATAAAGGTGTTGACTAGAGATGACAGTCTCTGGTTTTGTTTAAGTTTTGGAGGTTGGTCACATTTTCTCTCAAGTCACACATGACCAAGTGTCATCATGCTTTCCAAAACAAGCCTTTACTAAATGACAATGCTGCCTTGTCCAATGGCTGCCCTCAGGAATGTTCCCTTTGTCTTTCCATTTTGCTCGCTATGTGCAATCATCAACCTTTCCATTCAGTAAGACATTCTCAGAGTTAGTCGGCCTAAAATACAAACTATGAGCCCAACTCTTTTCTTTGAGACTCCATTGAGGCATGCTATTAGGGGAAAGTGTTGTGTTTGCTGCTGATAAAACGACTGTAATCCCTCGAGGTCTGTTCCCTGTTTGTTTAGAGGGTGGGACATTGTTTACATCTTCATGCAGAATTGAGAAAAGATGGCGTCCTCCCTCTTTGTCAAGCCTGTGCCTCATTAATCTCAGATGTGGCTTCTTATTCTCTGAAGGACGTGTACATAAAATTTATTTTTTTTTAAAAATCCACTCTCAGTATGTTTGTGACTGACATTTCTTCCATAACAATTCTGGTTTTCCTTCTCATGTGATTCTCTCAGAAGAAGCCTTTTGAAGTTATGAAGCTGAATTGTATTTACATGAATTTAATGTCATGGTGGGGTAGCTTTATTGCGGACTCACTTTCAGTCTCATTTAGGGGAAGTGGAGCCTTGCAACCAAATCAATTCCTTTCATAATCTTCAAACATGTGATTGCTGTAAAAATACATTAGGTATATTTATCTCAGCAATCAATAACTTTTTTGATATATTTTGAACTTTGGGAGCATGCTTGCTCTGGCTTTTGGTGTCTATTGTCCTTAGCAACCACACAACAGATCTATTCAGATAAATGACATCGAGCAAGCAGACAGGGTCAAAGGAGGTGTGTCCTGGTAGTAAATGTGTCACTTCGTTTCCCTTGGGGAGGAATCCTTACCATATTGAACAAATTGATGAACTTCACTTTCTTTTTGGCTTGTTTGTTGTCTTTGAGGCAAACCAGATTTAAGGCTTGAGAGCAGATGTGGTCAGTATCCCTCGCTGCGTTGTAACATTCACACAACTTGGCCCACAGCCTGCTGACCCAGCTTGTCACAGTTGTGTCAGAAATGCCGGAGAGGATCAAATTAGACCCTGCCTGCATCATATGTTGTGTTAACATTTGTTATGGAAACTTCCAAGTCCCACACAGAAGTCGTTGTGAGCATCATGTGCGCTGCTGATGGCGGTGCTGTTCATTAAGGCCTGTTTTTAAGATTCTTAGCTTGGCTTTCATATTGGAACTTTGACTCATGAGGCTGGTAGGTTGTCTTGCCTCCATGTTTACCACGGTTGCTTAACGACAGTAGTTGCCAAGACACAGAAATGTTCTGGAGTTATGTTGATGACCTAATGAGTGATATCCCCCAGCCACCCCAAATATTTTCGTAAGAAGCTAATTTTAGTGTGTAGAACAAAAGCTTAAAGTCCCTCTTCAGTCAAAAATGTGTTTTTCTTCTTGTTACTTCAGTTGGATGTTTGAGCTTCCCTGTGCAGAATGACGTAGGTGCAGAGTTTGACACTTGAAAGCTGTTTTCACAATCATCTGCTGAAAGTGGAGAGTTTCTCTGCGCTCATTGAAAATCTAAGTTTAAGGCGTGTGCTTACAAGCAAGATTTGTGACATCACAACAGTTTTTAAGCCAATCCTGGTCCGGTATGCAAATTAAACAAACGTGATGTGGAAACTTGAAACCTCTGGTGCACATACACTGAGAATGGACTTTACAGTGAAGTAGGAGACATCTTATAATCAACAGTTATACAAATTAGCAGATTCATAGATTCTGGGGAAGGAGTAGACGTCATTTTAAGAATTTTTAAAAAGTAATTAATTTTTTTTTGTGGAAAGAACATATCACACATAAATCAATAGTCAAAGGAGAGAATTTTTCTATGTTTTCAAACATGTCTGGAGGGGGTCTTTATAAACATTAATACATTAGATATGTTATAAAGCTTAAAAAGTTCTAGGAGTTGTTTGTGTTGCAGGATTCAGAGCTAGCAACTTGTTTTACTGTTGTTTTTGAAATACTATCCTGTATATAAACCTCTGACTTCAACCAACTGTCATGTTTGCTTAGGAATCACTAACCCTAATAAAACAGACAGTCTGGTCAATCTTACATTAGACTTCCTTGGAATCATCTTGAGTGTAATTGGTCAGACAAGAGACCCACCCCCTCTCCTGTAACTCTGCTTGGCATTTTCCTGCTCTCTTGTCTTTCGTGCAGCAGAGTGACCTCTGCTTTGAGTGGGTGGGGACCAGTTCTGTTCTAAACATACAGGAAGACAATTTGAAATGTTAGCTCGCAGCCTGCGAGAGCACAGTGCTCTGTAACCCAACACTTACACACACACACACACACACACACACAAACACACACACACGCAGAGCTCTGAGCATTGTGTTTGGCTCCAGAGCTTGTTGAATTGTAATTGTCTGAAGCATGTTGACGGCCAAAGAGGGAAAAGAAAGTCAAAGGCGGTTAAATGGAGGTTTAAAGTGGTGGCGGACGCATAGTTTCAGTGACAGATCAAAAAGAGGCAAAACTACAGTATGTTTATGAGAATGTGTGTGTGTATGTGTGTGCACAGGAAAGATGAATGCCATAAATGTCATCTCAATGGGGGATGAACCTCATCTATGTGATTTACATATTCCATGTGAGCAGCAGGATTATGTCATCAGAAACTGTTGCAAAGCCTGCTAAATTGAGTGATGACGAATCGGACAGTATATCCTTCATGCCATGGCGAGTGAGGAGCTGTGCCTTTCTAGATTAGGATTTATTTCTGGTGGCTAATTTGAACCAGCCTGCTCATTTGAAGAGGTGTCAGATTAAGTTAAATGATACATAAAAATTTGAAGTACATGTATTTGCCAGCTGTGTCTGAGCGTGGGCACACAGTGTAATATTTTTAATAGTGGATAGATGCTCCACTGGGTGGATGATACAGTAGATTAATCTGGTGTGTTGCCTACTGGGCTAGAAGAGTGCAGTTTTCGGTGGCATAATAACCCAGTGGCCTTAATCCAGCCGTATAACCACAGGGGGGATTCCACTGCTGCTCTCCCACTCTTCGTACCTTCCTTTCGGGCATCAGCTCACATGGATTTTGAACTAGAGGGCAAAGAAAGATGCTGTGTTTCATAACAGCCATGTGTGAGCTGACTCTTATCTGACCCTCAACAATGGATTTAAACATAATCGCAGCCTCCCTCAGAGGAAGTATCCTCTACTAGAAGCGATAAGAAATAAGGATTTGGCAGATAAGATCAAAATGTGCTCCTCTAAGCTGTCTGCCAGGAGTAATACAGAGGATAGAGGGAGGATAGAGTCATAGTAGTATGAGAGGCCATTTTCACCCTCAGCCAAGTTGAAATCGTTCATGGATGCCTTGGCATCAGGTAGCTGGAGGCGTGGGAGCTCGAGCGAGCCCTTGATGACACACTCATTCAGGCACACAGAGCAAGCAACCCCCCAATAGGACTTGGGGCTGCCATGCCCGCCTGCATCTGCCTCTGAGGGGGGCAGAATCTGATGCTATCTGGCACTTCTGTGCCATACATGTGTGTTACACACTTGTTCAACCACAACATAGCTTTTAATAAGCCCTCAATCCATGACTTGACATGCATGGTGAATAATAAGCAAATGGCCTGAGGGCTTCATGCTTGAATCATTTGCACTGTACAACATTTGCGACCACACTGCCATTGGTAGCATTTCTTAACTGGAATGACATAAACAAATGTACTGTCATTGCAGTTTAATTATCATGTGGAGTGTCAAGTCAAATTAATATCAGCAGAATATCGCTACATTTACATGCATTTAATATACATAGAATATCCGCTGCATTGAACATAGTCTTGGTATTGATAGAAGATGCAGAAAGTCCAGGACTCACTTTAATAACATGATGTTTTCAGACCTCAGACCTTCATCAGACAAAATTCATACAAACTGTATTGGAGGTGCTCATCGACCTTAATTTATATGCATTACATGGATGATGCTGTTTGTTTGTGTGAATTTTGCCTGATGATGGTCTGAGGACTGAAATGTCATGTTTTTCATAAAGTCACTTAGTTACATTGAATGATATACACAGGAGTTGTTAGTCACAGAATGGTACACTTTCATTCACATTCACTTTTATGATTCAGGTATGAATCCCATTCACTCCAACACTGTTCTTCTCTCTGTAATGTTGAATTGAATGTCATACGTTCCATACATTCCATCCTTGCTACAATGAGAATTTTAGTAAATATTTGTCTCTGATATCCAGTTCCTTAGATATCTTTCCTAAGTAGAAAGAGAGAAAAGTGAACTCAAAATCAAATCCTTATATACTGTTAGTGGCAGCTTGAACATCAGCCCAGAAAGGCTGTAAGATGGGACAAAAACAAAAGATGTGAGTGTGATCTACTAATAAGTGCCCACATTGTCTCCAGCATTGGTTCTGAAGTCCAGTTTGTTTTGATTTTATTTTTGGGCTTATGAAAAACCTCAAACAGTTCTTCCAGCAGAAGCCTCTCCAAGTTTATGAGTTTGTAGTGGTCATCTGGGTGTGGATTATGAGAGTCCAGTTCTCTTTCCCACTTTTGCTTTATGTAGTCTGTTGAATTGTTCTTCATCAATGATAGACTTAGATACAGGTCCCCAATTTTCTGCTTGGTGGGTTCCAAGTTGTATGCTTTAATAAACATCTGTGTAACATCAGGGGGTTCTTCCTTTCTCAGTCCCTTCACCTCTTTTACATAATAGTGCCGCATTTGCAAGTATCTGTAAAAATCTTGTCTCTCTAGACCATATTTTTCAGATATATACGGGAAGTCTACTGATTCCCGAAACGTCATGTTATTTAAGTGAGTTTAAGTGACGGACAGTTTGTGGGATTTTGTGTTTTTTTTCTTTTCACCATAACGTATTGGAAAATACTGGAATTTTTACAATAACCAGTAATAATGTAAAATTTCAAACAATCATACATCCTGCTGTTAGATAGGAATCCCTGACAGAGAGATGTAGCTTCCATTGTTTCTACAAGCAAGATACAAAATTGCTAAGAAGGACACAGATCTGTGGGAAGATTAAAAAGATTATGTGGGAAGCAGGGTGGGAGAAGTGGAGTCTAATGTACTTAAACTTATTGAGGGGAGTTCATAACATTGTGGTAAGGGGAGGAGGTAAGTATGGACTGTGTAACAATGAGTACAAGTCTGAAATGAAGTTGGTGTTTAGAATTGAATACAATTCTAATGAGACTTTTATGAGGAAAGCTTGGCGCTATGAAATCCTAAATATAGCCAGTTAGATACAATTCCCTCCATTGTCTTGTTCTGCATTCCCAGCATACCAGATTTGGTTGTGTATACTGTACCATTGCGGTGACTCTGCTATACCGTCCAGGCTGCATGTCTCTTGTCTCCATATTACCATGTGTGTGTGTGTGTGTGTTTGTCTCTAGCTCTCTCTCTCTTTCCGCTCTTCTGACTGTCGTCCTTTTGTTCTCCACAGGGAACATCTGTACTCCGTCTTTATATTGGTTTCCCAATGTTAACAAGGCTGTAGTTGTTGTCTGTTCATTTGTTATCATAGCTCTCCCACGTGCATCTATCATCTTTGACATCTCCAATGTGTCGCAACACTGACATTTTTTTTTTTACCTTTCAAGTTAACATGCATGAGGTAGTCATTGGGATGTGGTCAGCAGTCCGGGATCGGAATTCTACTGTGCCACCAGGAAGTATTTTAGACCCATTCTCCCCTGCTTGTCTGCCTCTGATCCAAGGCTCATAGTTCCTCATGGACATCCCGTCTCTGCTCTGCAGTATGATGGGACAGACCAGAGGACAGGGCCCTGCAGTCTTTGTCTGCTCTGATTAAGACCGAGTCTCAGTGGTTGTCAGTGGCCCAGATTCAGATTCAGGGTATGAACCCAGTCGAGGCCCTCTTCCTTTTACTCCCCTTCCCCTCACTCTCTTTCTGTCCCTCATTATAATGAGCTTGAGCACATTTAATGGCCTGCATGTAGTCCTCAAAGAATATCTGTTCATAAATCCTACTTGTTTGACTTTTTTTTTTTCATCACATAAAAACCTGAACAGCAGCACACATTTGAAATGAAAATCAAAGTGTAGAAGAGTATTTTCGTGGGTATTACAGCTCTCTACAGTAGGCGTGCTATTATCGGTGACTCAGCTCAGTTTGCGTGGCACACTCTGGTGCAGTGTTTCCGTCTCACTGAAGCAGCCTGCCTGCCCTCTATTAGTTACTGTGTGAAGGTGATGCCCACCTCTGTCGCTGTGCCAGCAGATGCCTGCAGGAGGGATGTGCTGACTGTTGAAGGACAGGACTGTGGCAGATGTAGAAGCACCAGGGTGGTGGTGTTGTTTCACAGCATCATACTGCAACATGTATGTGTATCACGGTATCACCCCAAAACACTCCTAATTTCCTAGCCACTTATTGTAGTGGCTGTAATATTTTTGAGGAATTATAAAATTAATATTTAAGCTTTCTGCTTTGGGGAATTCCCTCTTCAGTTTAGAGAATAATCCTACATAATTTAGGGACATATATGCGACCCTTTTGTCGTTAGTTCCGGCAGCTGGTAATGCTGAGTGCAGCTTCCCCAACCTGGCCTCTCTGTTAAGTCCACAGGCATAAGAGCTATTTACTCAACAGAGTCAGTGGGACATTGAATCCTAAATCTCTTCCCTTCCATACGCTCCACTGGCCCAATTATGAACCCAATCACAGCAGCACCTAACACCAGGAAATGCCACTGCATGGAAGTGAATGAATGAATGAGTGAATGAATGAATGAATGAAGTGAATACTTGAGAGAAGGAGTGAATGAAGAAGTCACAAGAGGAATTTAGCAGTGTAGACAGTTAGAACAAAGTCTGAAGTTTGTTTTCAATGCACATACTTCAATTCAAAAAAGATGTTTGTGTCAACACAGACAATGGTAGGTTTCCTACTGTGAGGAGCGCAGCTGCATGTTCTGACTGCTAAATTGTGTCAATGCTAACCCTTTTATTTTGTCTCTGTGTCTCTCTTTCTCTGGGCTCACCCGTGGATTTCTTCTGTTTATGATGGATTGTCCATCTCAATCAACAGGAAACAACCTAAGGTATGTAAGTTTCATCTGTCTCTATTGCTACAAATAAAAACAAACTGGCCAGCATCATCAGAGCTGATGTGCAGTGTCAGCAGAAACAGTCATTAGTTATTTTCACTGCAAGTAGCTGTCTGTAGTGACGCCTCACTGACTGTCCCTGCATCATAGATACTAAAATAATCCAGTTGCAGGACACAGCACAAGCAGCACAGTTCCCCTGAGGGGCTGAGAAGCATCCTGCACAGATCGATGTACTGTTGTGGCGTCGTTTCTAGGGACATGATTGAGAGTGTTTTAGTAGTTTGGTTGGTCAGCAGGAGCCGGATAGATGTCCGTGTGAATGTGTCAGCGCTCTAAGATCTCGTGAACACCCACAAAGGCTCTACAATGAGAGAGGGATGAGCGCGGACACTGGGGCAGTGTGTGTGCGCATTCAAAGCTGCATTGTTGGAGTGCACCCCCACCTCCCCCCTTGACAACACGCTGGTGACTAGCTCAGAGATGTTTCACACACCAGGGACGTCCTTTGTGCTCAGTGCACTCTGCCGCTGACGGGACCAGGGAGCGTTAGTGTGGGCCATGGGCGTGCGTGGTCTCTGGGGCCTGTGAACCTGAGTTACCCTGTAATACCCTTCAGCTAGACAAGCACGTGGCTGTCTGCTAAGTTATAGTGGCACTAGTCTCCCTGCATTCTAAAGGGGGAAACGGAGGCTGCAGTCCTATCACATTCAACCAGTTTTCATCCCAGAAATGACAAAAAGCACATTGTGCTTCTCAGCTTCATCATTATTTGTACTGCTGATTAATAGTAATTGTCCAATCAAGAACAATTTGTTGCGCAGTCACACCCTCTGGCTGCAAAGAGACAGACCAGAGGAGATTGAAGCCCTAGTTACCAAACCAGCCCTAATTGAGAATGATGGCACTTTTGTTCCTTTGAATGGCACCCACTCACTTGTCTGAAGTCACAAGAGGAGGTCTTGTTTTCAAAGCATTCAGTGATCTCAGTGCTTCCCATGCTGACTGTGCAACCAGTGGTTCCCTGGCCAATAGCCCTTATTATGATTAGAGAGGAGTTCAATTATTTTGGGGTATTTGTGTTGGGGAAAGTGATTTGGCAGAGCAGCGAGGGTGCACTGAAAGCCAGGAGTAGTAACATGTGCATCAGTGCTGAGCTTTCACTGCAGGATGACAGTGTTGCAGCAGTTCTTCCAGCAGCTTGAAGGAAGTCTTCAAAAGAGAAGTGGCTATAATCTATGATAGAATACTCATTTATTTTTTATTTAGCCTTTATTTAACCAGAAAAGCCCCAGTGAGATTAAAAATCTCTTTTACAAGAGTGTCCTGGCCAAGATAGACAGCAGTAACAATGCGTTGCACAAAAAACAACATAATGATAACTATAAATATGCCACAAAATTAGAATTTAATAGAAATGCGATTATAAGACCTTGAATAAAATGTGTGATATAATCACGTAAAAGATTCCACCCTAGAAACAAGCTAAATGGTAAATTAAAACAAGCAAAGAGTTGTCTAATACTCTAAACTAAAACCAATCCAAAAAAAAAACTTAATGAGGCTAAAACACATCAAGAAGAGAGAGCACACAGTTTCTGCACTGATAATTTAAAATCACAAAGAGAGACAATATCTTTCAACTTAAGATCAGTTTAGATACATAAAAGCTCTTTTACCCATTTTAGTGCAGACATTGGGATATTATAAACAGCGTTGGGCAAGTTACTGAAAATTCGTAATTAGTTACAGTTACTAGTTACTGCTCTCAAAAAGTAATTGAATTACTTTACCAAGTACGACATATAAAAAAGTAATTAGTTACTAAGGAAAGTAACTTTTGTATTACTTTTAACGCAAAAGTGTAACAAAATCTCAGAGTTCAATCCACCTGGTAAAGTATCCGTTTTGTTTTCCCCACAACCAAAAATCAGTCCAGTTCAATCCAGTTTCACAAACATAAAAGAAAGACATCTCAAAAATCCACTCTAGGATTTACCACTGATCCACAACTCAAACTAGGAATAGCAGCGACAGTTCAGTAACAGGTATTATTTACAATATATAACGTTCTAACTCCAGAGACAAGGCTTATGTTTTACTACAAGTTGGCTACAATGATGCGACTTTATGACACAGCTCTGAGACACGGTAAGCTCAGCTGATGTTGTGTCTCTTGTGTGTGCATTTGTCTGCTGTCCTCTGCAGTTGTCCACTATTTTCACAAAAGACAAAAGTAGCACATTTAAATTGTAATTGCATTGTTTAATTTGTAAAAGTAATTCGTTACATTGGGAGTTACCGCCAAAAGTAGTAATCTGACAATAAGAAGTCTATAGTATTAAATATGATATTCAAATCAACTAAAATTAATTATAAGTTCTTGTCAGGACCCTGATTTACAGAGGTATCCTGGATTTGAATGTTTAAATCAACATGAGCGTAATGAACCCTCAGTAAGTGTTTGGACAAGCAAATACAAGATATGCTGCATATGAGAGTGAATGAGTGAATATGCAACATATTCACTAACAGTAGCTGTTCTGTCTGTGAGGAATAGGGGTGTTTGGTGTAAACGAGGCTCTTTCCCGATAAGCATCCTCTCTGTGTCATCCATCCAGAGCTCATGCAGGTGTCTCTGGGACACAAGGCAAGGAGTCTCTGCTTGCTTGAAGTCTGTGTTGTGAAACCCAGCGCTGAGGGCTTAGAGCCAGCCCGCACCACCGGCTACGGCCCTGTTTCCTTGGAGACGAGGGTCATTGGGTGCTGGAATTTTCTTGTGGGGAGCGCTGACCCTGATTTATGAATTCATTTAATTCCAGCCACTATCACAAAACACGGGGGCAGCTAACAGCAGATTTGTGCAGACAGTCACGGCGTGGCCTTAACGAGCATTACCTCGAACAATACTCAGTTAGACTTCATCTCCCTCGCTCAGACAAGCTCAGTCCTGCTGATTTACTGCACAGCACAATAAGTCTGCTTTGTGCCTCACAAGAAGAAGAAGAAGAAGAAGAAGAAGCGAGATCACTAGTGAGCAGGATCAGGTTGTGTTGTACTGTACATGCTCAGACAGGTGTAGAAAGTATTTACAGAGCCTTTGCTGTCTCCTCCTCATGCAGGTGTTCGCCTTTGACCACTGTTTTTGGTCCATGGATGAGTCCAACGTTCCCAAATATGCCGGTGAGTCATAAGTGTTCATGCTGAAACTGATCCTTCGCTCATCACCCAAGAACTCAAATCACTGGCCATGAAAAGAAGCTGCTTGCTAAGCTTTGTGCAGTAATAGCGCAGGGAAACTCCCCACTTGATGGAAAGCTGTTGTGTGCATGGTGTGTGTATATATGATCATTTGCATTTTGAGCGAATAAATTAAAATATATAAACAAGTTAGTTGTCTTTGTGTTGTCTGGAAACTATAAAATCGTCGTGCAAGTTTAGTTCAATGCATACAGCACTAAAATACACTTGAATTTGTATCGTATACAACAAATAACAATGCAGGTTGCTCTAATTTGCATTTCTTACCGGTGTTATACTTTTCATACGTCTACTCACATGTTAAATTCATTTTTTTTCAGCTACCATTCATTTTCTTTAATGAGTCCTGCACAGAAAAGGTTACAGCTACAGTTTTTGTAACATCCATAGAAAAGATGTTATTACCTCCAGTACGAGACAGATTTCCATAATCATTATAGATATTTTTCTTGTCGTATCACTCTCATTTTGTAATGGAAATGAAATGCTTACATCTGCTTTGTGCTGAAACGACAAGGCAATCTGTTCACTGAAGGGCTCCCTCAAGGGCCCGGGCCAATGCTTTATTTAGCTCATTAAACAGCTGTCCCATTCAACTGGAGCACGACAGTGAGCAACACAAGAGATTTCTCTACACGGCCCAGCATTTTCCACACGACCAGACAGGAATCTGTCACCCTTCACAAACCTTCTCCTTCATTGTTTCTTGTTTTAATAGCCCCTGTTGATACATTTCACTGATTTCACCAATTTTACCACAAACCTGACAACTAAAAGTGCTTATATAACTGAATGGTTTATGTGTTTACCATAATCTCCATGGTGACTGATTCTTTGTCTAAAAGGCCAAGAGGTGGTGTTCAAGTGCCTTGGAGAGGGAATACTTGAAAATGCATTCCAGGGATATAACGCCTGCATATTTGCCTATGGACAAACAGGTAATTGAAAATCCAGATGAAATTTTCACTAAGTCACTCATTTTTTAAGTCTTTTGGTAAATCCATTAGACCATACAGTCTGAACTATTTATCTATAACAAATGGCCTGTGTTATACTCTGTGTTAAGTCCCCTAAGTATATTTGCGGGCCAAATCGTCGTGCAGATATCTCAGTATAAAGTTTAAAGAACAAGGAGACTTGTATTTCTGATCACACTGGAGGAACTCATATCCTTCCTGGATCAAATTAGTTCCTTTATCCCGCTTCCGCTCCTAGAGGGGAGCACGTAGTTAAGAGACACACCTATCCTAACACTTTGAAAAGAAGAGCACAAATATTTTAGTGGCCTGCCAGTCTCCTGATGTATGAGTAAATTAGTTTTTTTGTATGCTGCAAGCATCACTTTAATCTTGATGGGAACTAAAGGGGCTGGTTTGATAACATTAAGAAATCAACTGAGAACCCTTTTTTAAAATTTTTTCTACATTTTTGCTGAAAAATAACAGGATACTAAATCAGGGGGAAAAAAAGAAAAGTAGAAACTCAAAAGTTAAAACTCTGCTATCTCCACCCAGGTTCAGGCAAGTCATTTTCCATGATGGGGAACGGAGAACAGCCGGGTTTGATCCCTCGACTCTGCTGCTCGCTGTTTGAGAGGGTCCACAGGGAGGAGAACGAGGCCCATACTTTTAAAGTGGAAGTGTCCTACATGGAGATCTACAATGAGAAGGTCCGTGACCTACTGGATCCCAAAGGGTGAGTCCGATGTGCGAACTTGTACTTTTCCTTTAAAATAAGCAAACACGTGACCTGTATTCTCTTGCCGAATTTAATGAGCTAATGCTTCGGTAATGCTTTGGACCTGGGGTGACAGACGCAGCTGGTTACACAAACCATGGTGTAATTTTCCTCATAGGCTCGATTCACTCCAACTCCAGCACGACCAGTGACCTCTCAGGCGGCTCCTACTTTGCGTCTCTGTTTATAGCTCTGTTGTGTCTAGTTGCTTGAATGGAGAGGGGGGGGCGATGGCGACAGAATGATGCGAGTAGGAAGCTCAACCCAGTCATTTCCTGCAGAACAGCGGCCAGGATCATCTTCTGACACTGCTGCATTCTTCGCCTCAGTGGTCTGATGTGGGTTGGCAGACAGACTGCAGGGGAGGGCGAGCTGTGAAAGAGAGTGTTTCAGGGACATCTGTTAGTGAAGCTGAGAGCAGGAGAGTGGTCAGAGCAGCCTGTGAGCCGAGTACCACAGAGGGACTACAGTGGATCGCTCTGTGTGCTGCAGATGTCTGAAGATGCAGCCAGACCCATTTCGATGGCAACTTCCTCTCGCTTATATAACAAGCCTCACACTCACTTGATCCCCCCCATCTATCTGCCTCTGTGATGTGTAGGATGAAACATCGACTGGGGTATAGATATGTGGTATAGAGTCAAGTGTAAATAGGATCTCTGTTCCTGTGTCAGGGTCCCTCTGTGAGTTGGTAGCTGACCATGGTCTTTCTAGCTGTTATATCCTCTTGTTTGCTGCAGTGGGTGGTAGATTACTCGAGTGGAAGCAGGGAACCTGGTTTCTGCCAACCTCAGTAGTTCTGTAGCCACAGGGAGAGGGATTCAGATTGATTGACTGATTGATCTATAGGATTTCTCCTCCTCCTCTTCACCTGCCTGCCAGGTGAAGAGAGGCTTCAGTTCAACCACCTTCATCATCACCCTAGGTTGTGATAAAAACACACATGTATTTCTTATTAAAGGATAAGACTGGAAATATTCTTTATTTTTGTAACTGTCAACGAATCCCATGAAAAGAGTAAAACCAACAATGTGTTAGTCCATCTTTCAATAGGTTTCGACCTCCCCAGCCTGCCTGTTGCACTCAGCCCCAAGCCAATTGGTCCCCATTCAAGACCTACATTTATAAAAATGGGTCACAAATCTATAATTTATTCCTTTATGATAGCTAACTAAAAAGCTTGGCACTGTACTTTTGGGTAAGTGTTACTCAAACAGGAGTAAATGCCTTTTTTGTGGATTATTTTCAGCGTATGGCTTATTGATGTGTTTTCAAAAGTTATTCGAAAAACTATGGCACAGGGGTTTAATCTGGATCAGATTTCGGATACACAGACAGCACCTTTTAGTATGATCAGTTCATTGTTGGTTTTTGTCTTTTCATTGGATGATTGGATGATTTCATTGGATGAAGAAAACTATAGAATATCACCAGATTTATCCTTGAAGAAAAATGTTATTGCTCTTATTCCAGAGCAAAGTCTTGAAAACAATTTACTGGGTTAGAATTTAGAAAAGAGTTTAGGAAAGTATCCTGACATAAATCATGCAGTTTCTTAAATGGCAAGTCTATTTTTCTAATTGTCAACTAATCATATGAAAAAACTACCATGTACAGTACCGTCTGTGTAGCCAAGCCATGCTATCGCTTATCCCTCTGTGACATAGAGCTCCATTGTTGCACAGAAACGATTAATGAGCCACACTGCTGAGATGGGTGACATGTCTCTTTACTATGATGAACATGGGTACTGTAGTCTATTTCGAGTCAGTCTGACATACAGTCTTGCTGCTGGAAATACACACTAGTGCACCAAATCCATAGCTGAAAACAGTCCCCTACCAATACACTGTTTACTCCTGTTTGAGCAACCTTTGCTTAAAACTACAGTGCCCAGTTGTTCCACAAAAATTAATCAAAATATTATATACTGTATTATCGTGACCTGTGTTTAGAGTGTTTAGAGACAGGCTAACACGTTACTGGTTTGGGTCTTTTCATGCATTTTGTTGATATTAATTAAAATATGAAATAGCAAATAAAAAATTCAGAAACTTTTTACATGGATATTTTTTTCATGTAATAACTTGGCATCAAACTTCTGTTAAAATGATACTGCAATTTGAATGCCTGTTGATGGAGAGGTGATTCAGCAGTGCATGCAAGGCATGAAAGTAGTACGAGATAGTAAAACTATCCAATAGAGATGCCAGAGATATTTACACTATTTAACTTTTCATGAAATATCTTTGTTACCTAATACTAAAACTAATTTTTCAGAAAAAATTGAAAGCATTTTTGAAAGAATGCCAATGCTTAAATGCCAAAGCACTCATTAAAGTTTTCTTTCATTCTGACCAGACACTCATGGTCAGAAGAGATGCTTTCAGCTTCTCCTAAGAGAGTATTTGTTGAGCTGCCATAAGAGCCATTAAGTGTTACATGAAAAGGACTTCAGAGAGAGAGGAAATTAAATGCGCACTCATGTTCAAATTTTTTCTTGGTTCTTTCTTTTTGCATATTTGTCCTTGATTGGAAATAGTTAATATTCCTCCCTTTTTCCTCTCCTTCTTTTACTTGTACTCACATGTTGCCTATTTTTTCTTTTAAGGAGCCGACAGTCCCTGAAAGTTCGGGAACACAAAGTCCTGGGTCCGTACGTGGATGGTCTGTCTCAGCTGGCTGTGACCAGCTTTGAGGTGTGTCTTTGATCCTTCTGAATCCACCCTGTATCACTGACCAAAGAGCCTCATATTTCACATACGCATAGAAATGATTTATAGCATCTAGCAGAAACGCATGTATAACATATCCGCAGTTGTCAAGCTGCTGATTTACATTCGGAAGAACCATTTAGTTGAAAATCCTCCCAAGTGTAGACTCTAATGACACATGTTCCTGATGTGGGATGTAGTCATGGGGCTTTGTGTAGTTTATATGCCAAGCCTTGGCAGGGCCTTCCTTAATTAAGTTTAAACATCTCCACCCTGTTCCTCTTAGCTCTGGTCTGCCTGATATTAGTCCGGCAGTATTCGCAGAGCCTTGGCCCACTGCCTGCTGTGACCCAGCTAAATCACATGGCACGCAGCCATATGTGAATACTGCTTCCCTTTATTGTTATCATAATGATCCATTTGTAAATTTTGCCTAAATCCAGTTAGTTTTTTTTAGTCAAACTTTAAAACATATTTTACATTTCTTTCTCTCTTGAACACCCTCTCAAAATCTTTTTAGGACATCGAGGTGCTGATGTCAGAGGGGAACAAATCTCGCACAGTTGCAGCCACCAACATGAATGAGGAGAGCAGTCGATCACACGCCGTCTTCAGTATTATTGTCACACAAACACTCTATGATCTACAGTCTGGGGTCAGTCCTTTTTTTTTTTTACTTCATTGATGTTTATCCTATCCTATAAATGTTTGTCTTAACATGGGTCTGACTGTTTGTGTGTGGTCATGATGATGAACAGAATTCAGGGGAGAAGGTGAGCAAGTTGAGTCTGGTTGACCTGGCAGGAAGTGAGAGAGTGTCCAAGACTGGAGCTGCTGGGGAGAGACTCAAAGAAGGCAGCAATATCAACAAGTGGGTATATTTTTAAAATCCTTTAATGCATGAAAATGTATAATGCCCAAGTAATCATTTGAGAAGTTGGTATTCTTCAAATTGAGTTGTTTTTTTTGTGTGGTTTTAGGTCTCTTACCACCTTAGGCTGTGTGATTTCTGCCCTGGCCGACCAGTCTGCAGGAAAGGGGAAGGCCAAATTTGTGCCTTACAGAGACTCAGTCCTCACCTGGCTACTGAAGGTTTGACCCTCAAATTGCAAATATTTATAACTGTCTTCTGTTGTATTTATTATAATATCTTGTGATAGCACTAGATGTTGCCTGAAATGTTGATTCCACTGAAAGCTGACCAAAATATTGGACATGTGTCCTTTATTGTTGCAGTGTTTGCACAATACACATAGAGAAAACAGAAAACTTAACCACCTGTGTTTGGTGTTACATAAGCTCCATCTTTGCCGGCACATAACTCTTCCTTGTGATGTTTTTTCGTCTTCAGGATAACCTTGGTGGAAACAGCAAGACAGCCATGATAGCCACAGTGAGTCCAGCTGCTGATAACTACGAGGAGACTCTGTCCACTCTACGCTACGCCGACAGGGCCAAGAGAATCGTCAACCATGCCGTGGTGAACGAAGACCCCAATGCTCGGATCATTAGAGAGCTCAGGGAAGAGGTGGAGAAGCTCAAAGTTCAACTCTCTCAGGCTGAGGTGAGGAGACTTCGAGTGGACCCTGAACGCTCACAAATATATTCATGGTCAATTTGCCATCACTGACACGATGATCCAGTTTCCACTCGTGCTCATTTGCTCTCTCTGTTCTTCCCATCAGTCCATGAAGGCTCCTGAGCTGAAGGAGAAACTGCATGAGTCTGAGAAACTCATTCAGGAGATGACTGTCACCTGGGAGGAGAAACTACGAAAGACAGAGGAGATTGCCACTGTACGCACATCTGTCTTAAAAAGACGCCATAACCTCTTTTAATTCAGCAAAATTATGCTTACAGTTAAACTGTTATTATCTGTGTTTACAGGAGCGTCAGAAACAGCTGGAGAGCATGGGCATCTCTTTGGAAACATCTGGAATTAAAGTGGGTGAAGACAAGTGTTTCCTGGTCAATCTGAATGCAGATCCTGCCCTAAACGAGCTACTGGTCTACTACCTGAAGGTAATGTGATAATCAATGTGATGCTATGTAATGCTGTTCAAGATGACTGCTTCTGGTGCTGATAGAGGTTCACTGCATTGCTCAAGGACACTTAAGCAGGATAACTGGTTGCAGATATTAGGACGTGAACCATCCTTGCTACTACGTCACCCTGCTGGCTGCAGTTCCACATAACTATTGAGACGAATTTGTGTGTAATCTAATCTAAAGGTTGAAAAACTTGAAGTCCAGTTGACATGAGCCGGATGACTGAGAAGTCATCCGGCTCAGTGTGGATAATAAATATATTATCCACACTGCAGGGCAATGTCATACATTTATTCCTGTTCCAAGGATTCATTAAAAATCAATATCATGCTTATATTGCGTTAAATATTTATCCCAAAGATGACATTTTTTATGATGTCAACGTTAAATAAAATGGAAATTTTGTAGAAATCACATACTTCAGTATAAAATTCATGAGCTGAACAAAATTTAAAATAGACAACTGTTGGTCTAAATAGTACTTAATCACTCAGTATTATCACGGCTAAGTGGGTACTGGAGAAATAATTTGTTGTTAGGTCTAGTGGAATGAATTACCACTGAGCTCTGCAGATAAACCAGCTACTAACAGGCCACAACGTATACTGAATGGCATTGTTTCCTGTAATGTTGCTTCAGTCGAGCTGTGTCCCCAGTGGCTCACGTCTCAACGATGATTTCAGATCTTTGATGAGAAGATTGTCCAATTTTATGCCAAAAATTCTTGCCACTGTGCTGAGGGCAAAGTTGCTGCAAATTGACATTTTACATTTTCACACTTCCGCAACCAAAGCTCTTCCTGAGGTTTCTTCTTTTTCATCGTGTTAAAATGTTTTTTGGCGAGTTTTCCTTACCAGGATTGAGGGTCTAATAAAGGTTGCCATTGTGCAGATTTGAAAGCTCTTTGGGCAAATTTGTAAGTTGTAGTTTTGGGCAATTGAAATAAAATTGTCTTGACCACATAGATCGGTACAATTATAGATATATTGGTCTACCTCATTACTATATATTGTTGTTGTAAAACAATTGTATGGGTGAAGGCCATGACAGATAGGAGATCTTGGTGTCAGTAGCCAGTGCTGCTAGTATAATTTGCTAATGGCAAGTTTTTTTCCCAAAGCTGCTGCCAAAGTCATAAATCCAAACACCTCGTAACGGCTAAATCCAAGCATCTCGTAATGTTTAAAGTTTTCACAGAAGCCTAAAAAAGCTCTCTTTATAACCATCTTTTTCTGAGGATTGCTACAAAAAAGTTAGATGCTCATTCACCCACTGATATTACAGTTTATTGTTAACAACACACAACCACTACCTCAGCAGTGTGCATACCATAGCGTTAATATTTACCATTGACAGGGGCCCTGAATCATACTGTAGCACATATGTTGCAGTGATCCAGATGACACCATGAGAGCAGAGAGGAGTCCAGTAAGAGCAGGTCTGGACTCTGCAAAGCAGTGAAGTAGAACAACCAACCAGCTAGCTGGACCTGTAAGAGCAGAAGCATGTGAGAAAGCAGCCAGTGCAGCGCACAGAACAACACGCCTTTGTATGGGTTCTGCAGGCCAGCCTGGCATATCAGTGTGGAATGACTATGGTAATGTTAAGTGGGTTAGTTCACTGCAGGGTAGGACATCCTCTAGAAACTGGGATGTTTGTTTAACAACGCCCACTCCACAATGTGAGCAACAGAAGTTTTTTCACTTAGGTCTGGTTTCGCTTTGGTTTTATTCTTGCTTTTTTCCCCAAATTGAAGCATTAAATTTCATTATTTTGCAATACTCTTGTGCAAATTAGTTGAATAAGTAACTATTTGCAGCTCTTAGGGTTATGACCAAAAAACTGGAACGAGACCATGAATGTAATTATTTTCAGGGCTTTTATTATCATTTCCTTAATCTTTCCTCCACCTGTGTGTAGGAGCACACACGTGTGGGTGCTGACACGTCTCAGGACATCCAGCTCTTCGGGATCGGTATCCAGCCGAAGCATTGCGTACTGGAGCTCTGCCCAGATGGTGATGTCACCCTCATGCCCATAGGGAATGCCAGGTGAGTTACTATACAACATACTCTCTATCTACTGTATCTCCCTCTGTTGTCTGTCCTTCATGGATGACTGGACCTTCAGTGATTCACATGACCTCACTCAGCAGGAATCTATGATCTGAGCCTCTCGCTTTGATATCAGAACCATGTCTCCCTCCCACTACAAAGGAATTGCACGTTCTCAATTAGTTTTCCATGTACAAAGCTGGACATTATAATGTGGTCTCATTAATAGATTTTGATGTCTCTGATGTTTTCTACAGGACCTGTGTGAACGGAACAATGATTGATTCCTTGATGCATCTGTGGCACGGAGACCGTATCTTATGGGGCAACAACCACTTTTTCAGGTCAGGTTCAGGTCTTGTCATAAGTTTGGCCCCAAATGTGTGAGCAGTGTGAACACATGAAGTTATACTGTAAAATCACTGACTGAAAGCCATGCCGTGTTGTAGGATCAATCTGCCTAAACGAAAGCGGCGGGACCGTTTGAAGGAACTAGAGAGAGCTTCTCCCAGAGAGAGCTTCGTCGAGGTAGATGTGGAGACCGCCAGCGAGGCCTCTTCTGAGCAGGACTACAGCTATGAGTTTGCTCAGATGGAGGTCATAATGAAGACTCTGGGGAACAATGGTATGATTAGGATAATCTGCCTTCTACAATCTACATGGTCCTTAAGCCTTTCAGGCGACAGCTTTATGCAGTATGTGCTGGTACATGAATACAATTCCACTTAGGTTTCTGAACCTCCAGCTTGTTCCAGCTACTCTGACCAAACATCTTTTAAAAATGCCATTACTGTAAAACAGTCTATCCTACATAGAAAAACCCAAATGTAGTGTCAATTCTGAAATATTCTGTCAGTGTTTTGTTGCCACAAAATTTTAATTTTGATTGTGAAATTGAGCCTGGGTGGAGCTGAGGTGGGACAAACAAACTACCAACTAACTAAGCAACTACCAACATCTAAGCAGCAAATTCTCACAATTGAAACACTTGAGGCTGCGTTTTTTTGCTTGATAAATAAAAGTAACTGATTATCAAAATAGAATTGATTCATTTTCTGTAAGCATTGCACCAAAATTTTCAAGTGGCAAACTAGAAAAACTTTACAGTAAGAAAAAAAATATGAACATAATGTGGAAGAAAGTTATTTACATAGTCATTTATAATTCAACTTAATGACAGAAACAGCAATTTATGGTTAATTTAAGTTTTTAATAATTTTAAGAATAACTTTATTTGAATTGTATTGTAATTCAAATGCAGGCTTCAACACTTAGGTTGAAGTTCCTGTTTCTTTACTGATGAAACTCAGTCCATTGCTGCTCCTGTAAGTTATAATTAAGAATTGTGTATTAGATTGTAAAACTTATTATTTTTCATGTGTGTGTGTGTGTGTGTAGACCCCATGCAGAATGTAGTCCAGGTTCTGGAGAAGCAGTACCTAGAGGAAAAGCGGACAGCTCTTGAGGAGCAGAGAATGATGTATGAACGAGAGCTGGAGTCGCTACGGCAACAGCTCTCTCCAGAGAAAACACCGCAGCACCACCGCAGCAGCAGTGACCGCCTAACGTTCCCTACGCACACACCACACGGCAAGCTGCGACTGTGGACAGAGGAGCGGTTAGTGGAACATGGATACACAAACGTACACATACACAGAAAAGCACATACCCAGATATGTATGTACTGTATGTGCACATGAGCAGGGCCTGAAAAAATGAGGCATGCTGTCATTTTCAAACTGGTGTCAGTTCATCATGTTATCTAATACACTTTTTCTGAGTACCCTGCTTTAAACAGAGATGCATGACATACACACAATATCCACCTTACTAGATGCACCTTGTGACATGTAGAAGCAAATATTCATCACAGAATATCCAAACATTTTTTAAGCATGGATTAAACAAGGTGCTGGAAACATTTCACTGGGATGTTGTGTGTTGCAGCTCCTGCAGTTTTATCTATAAAGCATTATTAATCCTAAAGATGTCTTGTGGAACTGAGATACAGTACGACCAAAGCAGTGAGCGGGGCAGTGAAAAATCTAAAATTACTGTCGTCTTCATGAAATAATCCTGAGATGAGACACTTACTCTTTTCTAAAAATATCCATTTGAAGGCTACAGTGAATGGATGCCCTTGGTCAGAGTCACTGTTGTGGTGCACTGTGGCATTCAAACTATGCACAATTGTGTACCCACCTCCATCACTATCCTCAAACATATAAACCAGGCAGCATACTTTATCCTGGATTAAGCCTCAACGTCTTCCTCTCTTTTACTTTGCCATTCATATTAAATTAAAGCTATTGTAGTTTGTGGAAAATACCAGAAAGAGAATAACATCTGAGATGTTGGAATCAGTTCATCTGGCAAGATCAAACATACACATTTCAACTTACTTAAATGAACTTCAACTTACTTTTTCTTTTGTTTCGTTTTTTTCTTGTGTGTATGTGTGTCAGGGATGAGCTTTTTCGTCAGAGTCTTTCTCGACTCAGGGAGCAGGTCGTGAAAGCCAACACCTTGGTGAGAGAAGCCAACTTTTTGGCAGAGGAGATGAGCAAACAGACTGACTATCAGGTCACCCTTCAGATTCCTGCAGCCAACCTCAGCGCTAACCGCAAGGTCAGACCCCTGAAAACTCAGCAGTCACATGTAACAGAAATACTGTATGGTATCTCATTGTTACTGATTTTATTGTCATTTGTTTAGGCCTTTAGGCTGGACATTTCAAGGTGTCATTATCTACTAAATTATAATTAAAAGTTTATAGTTGTAAAGAAGTATCTAAACTATTCATCCGTTTTTATATAGCGTGGAGCGATAGTGAGCGAGCCAGCCATCCAGGTGCGCCGGAAAGGGAAGGGAACTCAGGTGTGGACCATTGAGAAGCTGGAGAACAAACTGGTGGACATGAGAGACCACTACAGGGACTGGAAGGAAGGCACAGAGGAGATAGTAAGAAACAGATGACCAGAAACAGGAAAAAGAAAAATGCTAAGTAGATTTTAAGATTTTGTTAACTGGATTATTGTATCTATTCATCTGTTTTTCCAGTATAACAAGGCAAACAGTAAGCACTGTGACCCATTTTATGAGGCGCAAGAGAACCATAACCTGATAGGAGTGGCCAACATCTTTCTGGAGTGCCTTTTTCATGATGTCAAACTGCAATATGCTGTCCCCATCATCAGCCAGCAGGGAGAGGTAAGGGTACACCATAAAGACATTAATACAGAGATGAATTATTCATGGTGCAGCTTTCCACTATTCCTATTACAGGAAGTCTGTATGAAAGTATTATAGACAATATATCAAATTAAAGAAAATGAATAATGTACTACTCGAAATTTATTACCACAAAGTCCAGATGTTTATTTTAAAGAATGAGCATATGCAAACTTTTGTTTCTGTTTCTGTTTGTATATCAAGGACATTTTGGACATTTTTTTAAATTGGGGAGATGATTTCTGTCTCCCCCCTGTGTGGACAGGTAGCAGGCAGGTTGCATATTGAGCTTATGCGAGTCAGTGGAGCTGTACCTGAGCGTCTTTGCGGGGGAGACGACTCGTCAGAGAACTCCAGTGAGAGTAGCTGCTACGAAGTCATGGACACCAACGGGGAGATCGTCCACATGGCCAAGAGGCTCAGCTGCAGGGTATGAGCAACATGTCCAAGACATACTGATGACTTCCACGGTATATCAACACTCAGTAACTCAGCTTCATCTTGTCTACGTGTGTCTTCGCTGCAGGTGCGGATCAGGGAGGCGACGGGGCTGCCTCACAACCTGTCCAACTTTGTCTTCTGTCAGTACACCTTCTGGGAGCATGGCGAGCCCACTGTGGCTCCTCCAATGGTCAGCCCAGACAGACCTTCCCCTCGGAGCCCGGAGGCCCAGTTCACTGTCCAGTTTGATCACTGCAAGGTGAGAAAAAGGAGCTGCTGATTGTTTCAAACTGAAGTTAATGTTAATGCTTTTGTTAGTTACTTTTATATGAAAATTAACTCCACTACAACACTCTTGTCTGTGTGCAGGACTATGTTGTACATGTGACAGATGAGTTTTTGGAGTTTATATCAGACGGAGCGTTGGCAATAGAAGTGTGGGGTCACCGCTGTGCTGGGAACGGACGTTCACTCTGGGAGTTGGATGCATTAGAGGCCAAGACCCAGACGCTTCGAGACAGGTAAATGTGTCACATGTTGCGCTGACAGACAAACACAGACTTTTACACGTCACTAACTTTGGCTGCTGCACGTTCAAGGTGGAGTGAGGTGTCTCGCAGGATCGATCTGTGGGTCTCCATCCAGGAGCTGAACGAGCAGGGAGAGTATTCGTCTGTGGAGCTGCATCCTGGAAAAGACATCAGCACAGGAGGAGTCTTCCAACTCCGCCAGGTCAGAGACAAACTATGAAGACGTTTCCGTTTGGCCAGACTGGCTGCACTACATCAAAACACACAGTTCAGAGGATCATAACTAATTATGTAATTATGAACGGCCATGTTCATGTAGAAATGTGAGCGTGCGGTGCTGGAAGCAGCGCATTGATATTGAATTATGGGGATTTGTCCAAGCAGGGTCACTCCAGGAGACTGCAGGTGTGTGTGAAGCCGGTCCAAAATTCAGGCACTCTGCCTCTGCTGGTGGAGGCAGTGCTGTCTGTCTCTATTGGCTGCGTGTCGGCTCGCTCCACCAAACTACAGAGACCCCTTGACAGCTACCAGGTCAGTGAAACACAAAAACACATTTTTGCATACACTCACATACACACATGCTTATTTAGACTTAGACTATGAACCTGTTGTGTTAACATAAAAAAGGATGATGTATGTAATTGTTTCTGCATTAAAACAGAACAGTGTTTTGGGAACAGGATGCTCATTTCAAGCCAGTGAAATACAATATTATGCTGATTCGACCAAAGTATGTTTGGTCTGTCTTGGGTTTCGTGCCATGGCTGGTTCATTTGGGTAGCTGGCAGTGGGTATAAAGAAGGCCAAGGAATGTACAAACTCATTAGTGTCTTGTTAGTCCTGTTAACATGGGTTGGCATGCCTAGATGTTGACAGGAAGCAACAGCGTGATGAATTGTAAATAGTCACAGAATCTTTTTTTAAAAAGTCCACTTACAGGATAATTGAAATAATACATCTTGGGGCTGACTATTGTTCTTACAGGCATTATTACTCAAAAGCATATGCTTAGCTGAACAAGTTTTTAGTTGACGAAGACCTTGAAAATGTAAGCAGACACTTCCTAGAGATTCCTGAACAGTTACAACAATGGTTTTGCTCTGAGCTGTCATGTCAGGGCTTTTTGTGGTTCCCCACATTTGACTGAGTGTCTTCTCTCCTGCCAGAGAGAGGTGGAAGACGATATGGATAGTTATCAGGTACCATCTCAGTCTCCTCCTGCTGCTACTCCCCTTGTAGTTCACGCTGCAGCATGATGGAAACCAACTGATCGTGTGTTTTTGCGATTGGCCTGTTGCTGAGGGCATGTGAGGAGGAAGGCAGAGGGCTGTGCCTCTCCCGACTAAAGGAGTGCTTTATTAAACACTAGCTGCACATGTGGATGAATTCTGATGCTGTAATTATCAATCACACCAACCATTCTTTGGCAGCCCTGTGTGCAAAATACAGTTCCACCCATGGCTGAGCTCCCAGCCAGCAATCTGTCTGCCAGGGATCTTGTCCCACTCTCTCTCTTGCCTTTCTCTCAGGTTGTGCGCACTAATGCTACTGTCTGCTTATCACTACTGAAAAGCCGCAGGAACAATAAGCATTCTCCTAATCACGTGGGCATTGCATGGCTGCATGATTTACAGAACTTTGCATGGTGGGAGTGTGCTGATGTCAGAAGCATGAAATGGTTGGCTTTGAGGTCTGTTGGTTATTCTGGAAGTTGCAGAGGGGAATCTGCTCTCTGAGTGATCTGCTGTGCATCCAGGTAGGACTCTGGGTGGCTGTGTCTGCATGTGAGGACATGCATGCAAGTGTGTATGTGTGAATGGATGTGTGTGAATTGCAAAGGGGTTAAAAGGGAGGTATTATACTGTATGCGGGTGTGTTTTCATAATCTGACCATAATCGTTTTCAGCCAAAAATACAGATCTGGAGGCTTTTTAACACCTTTGATGTGGGAACTCTTATCAGGATTAGCTTTCTCTTGGCTTTCCTAAAATATTAGCGGCAGATGTGGAACTCCCTCAGACAAGTCAGCCCTGTGCACCCTTGCCGTTCCCTGTGCACCCTTAGCTGTGCCTTGCAGCCAGTCCTCCGCCTCACTAAGCCAGTTGGCTTTGATTCTGGTCTCTGTCTGGTTCCAGGAGGAGGATCTCAACTGTGTTAGAGAGCGCTGGTCAGAGGCCCTGATCAAACGGCGAGAGTACCTTGATGAACAAATCAAGAAAATCATCAATAAGCATGGTGAGTCCGGAGCCATATGTTACAGCTGCCACTCTCTCACTGAAGGGCTTTCTGTGTTTTCTGCCACCAATTGCATTCTCTTTTTTTGTCTTTTCTTTCTCTGCTGTGATGACAACCTTCTCTTCCTCACTTTGTGTATCTAGAAAAGTCAGAAGAGGATATTGAGCGTGAAGCTCGGCTGGTGGAGCAGTGGGTTGGCTTGACTGAAGAGAGAAACACTGTGCTGGTACCTGCACCTGGTAGCGGCATCCCCGGAGCTCCTGCAGACTGGTAAAAAAAAACAAAAAAAAACACCACATTCCCAGACTCCCATACAAATGTCAGATTCACTTCATTTGCAGCTCTTTGCTTTTTTTCCCCACCATTAACCTTGTTTTCAACTGCTTGTAGGACTCCACCTGCAGGAATGGAAGCTCACATCCCTGTTCTCTTCCTGGATTTGAATGGTGAGGCAGCTTTTACATCAAATGATATTACACACACGCAGTTTCCTTCAAGCTTTATGTGCGCTAAATATCTTTTGTCCCATCAGCGGATAATCTGACAGTAAATGAGCAGCTGACCGGCCCACATGCTGCAGGCGTTAACTCTATCCTGCCCAAGGAGCATGGAAGCCAGTTCTTCTATCTGCCCATCATCAGGCACAGTGATGAGGAGGTGAGAAATGGCTTTGAATGTACTGCCCTCCTGTGGCCGAAAAGGTAACGCCACACACGTTGAAATGGGGTTTTTTTTGAACTCCTGCTTCAATAGGCATGGCAGATGACACTTAAGAAAGGCACATGGTTGGGTAACTGTGTAAGGAGTTGCTTTAAGACAGTGTGCTCCTTCACCTTTAGATTCAGAGATGTATTAAAGTATTGGCTTTTCCATAGCTTCTTCTTCTACTAGTTGTTTAAAGTGTATTTTTGTAAAAAATCAATTGATGTTTTGTTGTCTGTAGTTTTAAAAAGGCCCCATACCTACTTCTGTTGATTTTACCACTTGAATTGTTGCTACAGTAGAAGTTATCTTCCACAGATAATCACAAACAGACAAAAGCACTCTAGGGCAACATCTTTTTTCCTACAATTATGTGCATAATTGAACAATTACATGTAATTTCATGGGCAGCAGTATTCATGTAAGCAAGCATTTAAACTTAAAGTCATCTTAATTCCTTTTTCTTTGATGTTGAGCAACAGTGGTAACCAAACACTAATCACTGCCCCATTTACTGCGCTAAAGTGTCATGAGATGGAGATTTTTCTGCTCATTAGCCAACTGCTACAAACCCAAAGTTACAGTGCACTGAAATGACTGTATTCCACGACTGCTTGTGCAGTTAAAGCCTCACGATTATGGAGCAACACCAATGAAACACAAGTCTTCTTATTCACCAGGTGTCTGCAGTGTGCTCCTGGGACTCATCCATCCATGATTCTGTGCACCTCAACCGGGTCACGTCCCCTAACGAGCGCATCTACCTGATCATCAAAGCCACGGTGCAGCTCAGCCACCCTGCTTCCATGGAGCTGGTGCTTCGCAAGAGGATCGCTGTCAATATCTACAACAAGCAGGTTAATACAAGAGGGATCAGATTTTATCAGGAGGAGGGTGGTCCACAGTGGAGATGAGGTTTACGGCAAGGTTAAAATGATCGAAATGATTTTAATATTTTTTTCTACAGAGTTTCACACAGAGTCTCAAGAGAAGAATGTCCCTAAAGAACACGCTTTACTCCTGTGGTGTAACCTATGAGATTGTTTCCAACATACCAAAGGTACAACTGGCTCCTGCAGACTATTGACATTCTATTGATATATCTAACATAACCTGCTTTCCATATTTGGAGTATAATCTCATCAGATATCTCTGTCTGGTCACCCGCCTTGTCAGGCCTCAGAAGAGCCAGAGGAGAGGGAGACCTTGGCCCTCATGGCTGCTCGCGGGGACAGTGAGGAAACTCAGGATGGAGAAACCTACATAGAGAAATACACACGGGGAGTTCTGGAAGTAGAGAACATCCTCAGTCTAGAGAGGCTACGACAGGTATAATTGCTGAATTGTGAGGTGCTGATGTTTAAAAAAAAAAAAGTAGCTATGACTTGGTGCGCAGTAAATAATTCATCCATATAAAGATGCACCTTGTGTTGTTTATTATCTACAGGCTGTGACAGTGAAGGAAGCGCTCGCTGCCAAGGGGAGACACTTAAGAAGGAGTCTCAGCACACCAAATGTACAGCATGTAATGAACACATCACTCACTGCACTACTTCATGAACCACACGGAAATCATTGTTTCACCTTAAAATAATATAGTTTGTATCACTGATAACATGTTTTTCTCTTGCTCTCCAGTCTTCATGTAGTAAAACAGATCTGATGGCTTGTGAGGATGAGGACTGTAAGGTATGCTTTAACAACATATGAATCACATTTTTTAAAAACTACAATGTAAAACTGTGGTTAACTTTTCTTGGAGAAAATAAATCAAGTTGCTTGTTTGAGGTGGCAAATTAACGTAATATATTATTATGATATTTGTTGAAATGCATTGCTTCTTTGTTGGCCACAAGTGCTTCTTTGATAATAAAAATCACTTATTTTTTCTCCCATTTTACACGAGGGAGCCTATTAGCTGCAACTTTACTTTAACATCATGACACTGGCCAATATAACCTGTAAGTTACTGTCTAGGACCACTGCGATCATGTCGACAGCTCCAACCTCAATCCCCAGGACGGCTCCCTTTGCGGCACACCAATCAAAAGCAAGGAGAACCCAGGTAAACAACAACAGATGCACCACATGTGGAACAGCTGCATTGTGTTTATGTTGCTACGTTATAACTCTGAATGTTTCCATACAGGCTTAGTTCCAGAGAGTCCAACCTTTTTCAACTCAAGCCCCTTCAAGGTCCTCTCCCCTCAGCCGCCTAAGTTCCTCAAGTCTCTGCTGCCTGTTAAAGAGGAGAACAAGGCGAAGAAAGCCTTGGAGGCCCAGCCGCTGCTGGGACAAGAGGTAAGGAAGGAGTTTAACTCTCCCTCAAGAGGGAAGTATTTGCGTCTTTTATCATGTTCCCCATTCGACTTTTTCCTCAATCCCATGTATCATCTGTCAAACACCATTTTTACATTTTCCCATGTCACTCATCATATCAAATTACATTTCCACATGTTAACAATATTGACAGTGACAAAAAAAAATACTAATTGTCTAAAGCTGTGGCTTTGCTGTTGTGTGACTGGTTGAAAAAAAACTAAATGATGGCATCATCCACAGTGTCTATGTCACTGTATTGAAATGAAAGAGCATGACGTCAACTGGGGATAGCCACAACACTAAACAGGACAAAGCTGTGCTATAAAGTCTTTTGTCTAATTTTGTTTGTGATGATTAGATTTTCCAAATAGTTTGTGGCTGTTCCAACTATTTAAACTAACCTTGCATATTTGTTTTCATCTGTGCTTGAAGTGGACTAAGACAGGCGCTTTACAGATCAGATAAGTTCGTGGCAGGGAAGCTGTGGTTGGCAGGTGTGGTTAGCCTCCAGCTACCAGCAAAATGCTTCAGCAAGGTAGTGTGAAAGCAGCAGCAATGAAGTGAAAGTGAGGGGGGATGTTATGAGTCAGGACACTTCAAGCACTGTTTTTTTTTAAATATTAAACTGCATGGCACTAACTGTGTAACTGGCCTGCCCAGCTCCATGCATGCTGTGTGTGTGTGTGTGTGTTTGAAGTGTGTGTTATTGTTCCAACCCATCCGCAGAGCATGCGCTCATGTGTGGACAGCCCTGCACTGCTCCCCCCTCCCTGCCCCTGGCGCAGACCCAGGGCAGGCAGCGAGGGCCACTGCAAGCCTTCCACCTCCACCTCCACCTCCACCTCCACCCCTACCTCCACTCCCACCAGCAGACAGCTCAGCCACACACTGCCACGCACTGCTGTAAGTGCTACACACACCAGCACACACTGCTCTTGAGGTTTACTGTAAGAGTTTTACACCTGTCACTCACTGACATGCTGCACGCTCACACTGCTGTACAGTAAGTATCACCCTTACACGTGTACACACTCCCACACTTTGCTTTAAGGATTCAGCTAGTCTGTGTGCTGGTGCCGGTGAGTTTCTCTATGCAGCATTGAGAGTCAAAAACTCTAGCAACAATGTGTCACACCAGCTATTGCGGTCATGTACTTGTGTAAGCAAACGAGCCAAATTTAGAATGGAAAACTTAAGATCATTGCTTGTTAATTGAACATTGCATGAAACTTTGAGGTTGGTGTCCTAGCACAGAATCCAGTAAGTCAAAATCTCTCTATATAAAGCAAGGAATCGTTGTATGTATGTTTGTCCTTCGCATATCTCGAGAACCGTTCATCTGATCTACTTCATACCTGGCAGGTGTATTGCTGGGGAATAAAGGAAGTGCAATGGTAATGTGTGAAGTTGTTTGGATGTGTTGTTATCGAGATATGCCAAGGACAGACATACATGCAGACAGAGATTCCTTGCTTTATATAGAGAGATTTTAACTATTTAAACTAACCTTGCATGTTTGTGCCATCCGATGCCGCTTTGTGATTGTAGTTTTTATAGTCTGTGCAAGTGTGAAACTTTTGTTCAGTTTATTGATAATAAGAACAAGGGATACAGTTACGGCAACCTATTTATATGTGTGTATACATATATATATATATATATATATTGAGATTAAAATTGCAGATGGTTATTGCAGAGTTTTAGTTTCTATTGCAATTGAAAACTCAAGATGAAGTGGACTGGACACATAAAAATACATTCCTAATGGTGGACAAAACATTAAAAATAATGTCTGATAGAAAATGAAGCACTTGAACTTTTTCCTTCATCAAAGAGGACATTGTCCAACATCTTATACATAATATTTAGATTTCAAAAAAGTTGCAGACAGGACTATTATTATTATTAAGATAATATTATATACTGAGACATTTATAGACATAATAGTAATGTTGGCACAAGTCTAATCTATTCTTTTATTTTAGAGCCCTTCTGTTTTTCACATTCCCCATGTTACGACCTTTTCCTCTCTCAAAGCCCAACATCACAAGTAGACCGATAGATTTATATTGCCAATTTTCCAAGCCAATGTTTTTCAGCAGTTTAAGTAGGAACTATTTCAAATTTGATGAAGTGGCTAACATTGTGGATATAGTGCTGTACAGCCTCACACTATTTCACTCTTATCTGTTAATTTGGCTCAACAATATTTAAGCGCATGTCTGTGACTACAATGGCACAGATGTAAACACCTTAAAGCAAATTGTGCCACATCATCAGTGAAAGCCAAAAAATCATACACTTTTTTAATGTTCCATTATCACATTCTACACCATTGTTCATTGTCTTCATTCTCTGTTAAAATTGTGTTTATATATAAGCTAAAGCTCCATACAGGCTACAGCTGACATTGTATCCGGTGGGATTTGTCTTTTGTCCTGCTGCTGTTGTTTTTATCAGCAGGACTCTGAAGATGAGGAGACGGTAGACATGAGTCTGAATATGGAACGGGGCCCTCAGGACCACAGCAGCTTCCAGCCGTACATCCCAGAGGACTTTGCAAACTTTGAGATCTACAACGCCACTCTGGAAAGCCAGGAGGGCTTTCTACCCTCCCGTTCTGATTTGAAGGGAAGCCGATGTGGAGTTGGAAGCGGAGAGAGAGAGGTGTCTCGAAGCCCTACCGCCAGCAGCTGCACTAGTGGTTACTTTTCACACAGTGCCTCCAACGCCACGCTGTCTGACATGCCTTTCAGTTCCAGCGAGAGCTCTGACCACCTCAGCTGCACCTCCAGAGATTCCCATGACCCCCTCGGCTGCCCTGCCGTAAGAGGCTGCACCCAAACCAAAAGTGTTTCTGCAGGGAGTGACGCCCAGCAACCTCCTCACTCAGCGGGTGGGGCTCAGGATCCGCTCGTCCGCTCCTCGCCTGTCAGTATTTCTAATTGCACAGACAAGCAGAAAACATTCCATCTGCCTCAAAACTGTGTTCTCAGTGCCAGCCAGGAGTTCACAGACTTTAAAGGGGCTGATGATACTGTAGGAGAGGGCGATTTGGCACGTTTTACAGAGGAATGGGAGCAGGAGGGTTTGGAACTCTCTACAAACCAGATGAAGAAACCAGATAATACAGAAACGTGTGACACTGGTGATCAACATGCCTCTGATGTTTCTGGTATTAGCAACATGTCTAATCCTGAAAACGCTTCAACTGCTACATGCAAATGTCCTAATAGTAACGTCTCCGTTAGTGCAGCTGTGCCCTGCCCTAACACAACTGTTTGCACTTCAGTCAGAGACTCTGACAACATCCCAGCTGCATCGCCAACCCTAATAACTCCTGCATCAGTCCCACCTCCAGCATCACCATCGCCGGTCACAACTTTGCCCACAGCCCCATCATCTGCCCCAGCTCTGGGAGGAGGAGGAGAACCTCCGATCCGGGAACCAGCACAGGGGGATCTCCCCCACGGAAGTCCCTGTCCCAGTCCAAACCCCAGCAGTGCTGAGCCCTCGGGGGACTCCAGCGGGGATGAGAGCACCCCTGTGGCTCAGCTTCCTGACTGGATGGCCCCTGGGGAGCAGGTGTGGGTGGGGAAGAGGAGAGGAACAGTCCATTATGTTGGAGGGGTGGAGTTTGCCAAGGGGATCTGGGTGGGTGTGAAGCTGGACCTGGCAGTGGGTGAGTCATTAAAGGACCAATGCATCCACATGGCAGATATTTTCAAGTGATAAAGTAACAAGAAACTTACGTAGTTGGTCTACTAGAGAGCACTGACAAGTTTATTTTTCAACTGTTTCAACTCTCACACACTGTCTCTTACTGATAGAATATTTATTAGTTTACCTTCATCAGGTATAAACTTTGTAATGAGTATTTCTCATTTTTATTCAAGGTATGCTTTCATTCAACACACCTCAGGTCACATATTCAGGTGTGCAGAGACTTCTAAACTGTTAAATGTCCCACCCAGTACATATCATATTTTGAATTCTGTAACAACAAAATTTAAGGGATCCTCATAAAAAAATATCTATACAGCATTCACAACAGGTAATACAGTAGTATCCGCCTTAAAGCCCATTTCAGATGACATTGTGCTTTAGTGGTGACTATTTTCAAACAAGTAGATACGAGTTAATTTAGCACAGACACCAAAAGTTGTAAAAGTTAATATAGGAGATTTATGCAAGAAAGAATCGTTTAACCATTATAGGTTTCTGGTTTGATAGTCATCAACAGACTGACTTGTGGTTGTTTTTTTAAGGTACTACACACAGATAGCAAGTGGCTTTTTCTTTTGTGTATAAATATGTGTGTCATAGTATGAAGTTTCAGAAGTCAAACTCAAATCAATTATGCTTCTTGACCCTTCTGCAGGTAAGCACAATGGGACTGTCCAGGGAAGAGTGTACTTCCGCTGTCCCCCAGGCCACGGCGTGTTTGTGAAACCATCTCGTCTCACCAGAGGACCGCCCTCCATGGACACAGAACCCCAGACTCTGATCAGATAGGACCCAAAGAAGGACCATCTTTCTGAGGTTCTCAGATCCAGTGCCTATGGGTTAACTGCAAGCTGACTTCATAACGCCTCCTCTTTTCCATCCCTGTTACCACCTCTCAAGCTCTGAGCTGATTCTTTAGGCGTGTCTGCTTTCCCTAAAGCATATCTGACCTGTGCATTTAATGAAGGTATATCCTAATTACTGTTCACTGAAAATTCACTATGCACATATCTGAGTTTTCTATATGGTGATATTTTTGATAGAGAACCTAACTTTTAACTGGGAGTCCACATGGAAATATTACCCACATACATTTTCTTACATTGGTTTCTGAACATTATATATAATATTTTTATAAGACAATGCATCCTCCCCTGAGGCTCATAGTGGAATAATCTGGGATATGAAGATTAAGAATGTACTACTGTTAATAAACATTGATATTTACATCAATATGATATGTCAGGGGTAACCAAAGAACTACGGTTCCGTATCTGCTGTTATGAGTAATGTGTTATTTTTCTAATGTACGGTATGTGGAGGCATACACTATATATCGATGTGCCCAAGTAAAGCTTAGTGCCATATCTCTAGGAGTGATGCCACGTACCCTGAACAGTGAACAAATCTGCAAAAACCTGAAACGCTTTCAGTGTTTGACTGCAGTTATGTTAAATTATCCTGTTGAAGTACTGTAACACTGTGGATGAAATAATCCCCATTCAGCATGAGACTGTTGCTGTTTTGAACGCTTGCACTGGAAAGGATTCTTGGAGAGTTCACCGACTGTCTTCCATAACTGGACTGATGAAACGATCCCTGCGTGCTTCTAACCGAAGGGACTGAAGAACCGTGTATCATCACTTTAATATGCCGAACGAAGCAGCTAGGCTTTGTCCGAGGCTTGGATATACTGATGCCTTATTGCCCTGTTTCCATAAAGGCAGGCACATAAACCCCCAGACTACTCAATGAACAACTTGCCATAACAAGTTCACTGAGTTTAAAAAAAAATAACAAACTGTATGGACCTGAAACCTGTGTATGTATATCATGAAGCCCATAGGCATTCGAAATGCCACCCAGCCTCACTGACTGACTGATTGAATACCTTTTGAATGGATTGTCCATCTGCATTTTATATGTTAACAGACTTGTGTATGTAACACCACATGTTTAAAAGGTACTTGATAATGCATTTTTTTTCACATGGAGGATTGGATGAATGGGTGAAGGACTGTATCAGGTTACAGAAGATGAAAGTAGTGTAGTTAACGGAGAAAAGTTGTCCTATGAACATATATTTTTATGGAAAGTGGTGAACTGTGGAACTGACTAGAAATAGTTGAATATTCAAGCTGTAATTTCACGTAAATGAAAGAAACCCAACCTTACTTTAAAGAAGAGATCAAAGCTGCTCTCCCTCATAAGGAGTTGTAAATAGAAATGTATTTGAAAATAGTATTTACACTATTATAATGTACAGAATTGTATTTATATTGTATCTCAAACTGTTTTAATTGGTACAAAATGTTCTAGAATAGAACATTTACAATCAACCTGTTGTGTCGCCTCTTCATTTGGCTCAAGCCGACCATGTTTGCAGTTAAATATCTTAGTATATTTTAACAGTATATCATAATATATGATAATATGTTAGTATAGCAGACATTGGGTATTAATTATATTAACCCATTGTAATTATGAACATTTTATTGTGCTTCAAAATGAATTTGTGATGGAAACAATTTTTGCAAAGTGAAAACGAAATGGAAACGAAAGAAAGAAAGATGAACATGAGGATCTACTGTGCAACAAAAACATCACATTATACTCACTTGCTGGTAGAGTCTTATTTTTCATGTGTATGAAATTTGTCATTTTAAATGTAAAATATTTTCAACATGAGGCTAATGTTGCCTGTCCTGTTGGGAGATTATATTCCCAGGTTCCTTACATTAACATTTATTCATTTGGCAGATGATATTGTCCAAAGTGATATACAGATGAGGTACAGTTCAAGCTGAACACTAAATTGTAGAACTTCAAAGTTTGGAGTGACATTGCAGGAGCAGTGTTGCATTTGTCAGTTGTCAGTTGTTCAGTTTTATGTTGTCCCCTGTGATTTCTTATGGTTCAGGAGATGTCTCCAAAATCCCAAATCAGAAGGACACTGGGATAATAAGTTGATACCTTAAGTGTATAAAAGAGTGAATAGATCTGCAAAATAGATGTTGCTGTGACTGGAATTTGATTATGTGCATATATTGTTGAAAAACAACTATTTTGCATATTTAGCCAAAGATAGCATAACTTAATTTATGTTATAATAGATTGCATGTAACATGAACATGTGCAAGAGTCACATGCGGTGTAATACTTTAGCTAAGTACTGTAGACATTACAAACATGCCTTCTGTAAGAGCAGTACTGTTTCCTTTACAATGTCTCCTGGGTGAGATTTCAGTGTACGACTAAAATGTTTCCTGTCACTGGCAGATTTATGGTCCCCTGGAACTTCACCCGTCTGTGGCTGATGTGAAGATAAACAACACAAACATACAAACATGTTGTCCCCGACAACTAATCCAGGCACCTGTAGGCCAGTCATTTGCCCTAGTGCCCCATGGCCTTATATTCTTTCAAATCTCGACCAATTATTGGTGGTAAACATTGTCAAAATGCATAATCCTACCAAGTTATCTCATAATTGGTGCCAGAGATGTAACATTTGAGTCAACTGATATTTATTATAGTGCCCCCACTGGTTCAGTTTGTGTAATTTTCAAATGTTGTAGTAAATTACCAAATGTTTTTCTTTCTTTCTTTTTCTTTTTGGTGCAATTGACAGACACAACTTGATCCATAGCAACAACTACAGATACTACTGTAGATTTACAATGCATTGATTAATTTGCAGGAATGGGAGTTTGTTAAAATATTTTTTTATTAGTCTTGTCAATTCATGCAGTTTTTAAGAAAAAAAGCAAATTAATTCATTAGTCAGCAATATCATACAGTATGTTGTTGGGCTAATAAGAGACCTGTGAGGTCACTGAGGCCATGTCTTTGGTCATTTTTCTGGGAATTTGTGGGTTTAAGTAACCTCTTGAAAGTTTCACCTTTTCCACAACAGACAATTTGACTTGTGACAGAAGGAAAAGCACAGGTGTACCTAATAACATTAACGAGGGCTCAGTTCTATTTAAGTGTCACAGTAAGCTTAGACGCTATGACAGCAATCATTAATTTTGTTATTTACACCTGTGTTTTTCCTACTTTGACATTATGTCTTAAGTGAAAAAGACCTGTTGAAAAGCTATAACATGATGGGTGTTTTATTGGTTGATTTAAGTAGCCTATATATATATATATTTAAATTCAACTTAACCAACTTCAATTTAATTATTATAAAGGATTTTTTCCCCATCAAAATTTCAAGCAGTATGGAAGCTTTAAAACAGCATTTAGACTGTATGTTGGGGAAAAAATAACATAAAATACTTATTATAAATGAAAACTTAATTGGACAAATAAAATATGACAAATCCAAATAATTATTACTGGATTTGTTCAGTACTTACTCAGTATATTTACATTTGACTACTATAAGGATTTTTCCCCACCAACATTTGGTGGTATGTAGGCTTTAAAACAGCATTTAGAAGAAGTGAATACTTAAGTGGAGAAACAAAATATGACAAAGCCAAATAATTGAGAGACTGTATTTTTACCATCTGGTAGAGGTGATGGTGGTTTGCATCAGTACTTAACATACAGTAGTAAAATCCTAGATATGAGCCTGGTAGTGGTTTTCATGTTGACTGCATTCATTTCTACTGTGGCCTAAAAGTCAAACTTTAAAAATCTTACTTGTCTTAACCCACGTGACATCTCCTCCTGTGTAACTGATATCAACTTTAATTTTTTTTTAATCCATGCCACTGTTTCGGCAGCTGTGTGACAGAGCTGAGACCGAACACAGTGAGTGTGGTGGTGGGGATCATAGGGTGGAGTTAAAGTATCTGTGTCTCACTCACACACACACTGGGAAACCTCCCACAACCAACTAACAGGTGTCCCCCTCCTCCTCCTCCTCCTCCTCCTGCTGCTGCTCCTGCTTCAGAGCCACAGACACATTACAGAGGGGCTGCCTGTCCGCGTCACACACTCTCTCCCTAAACTCGCTTTTCTTGACTTTATCTGACCTTAAAACTTGCAGGAAATCACTTTTTTTTTTAAATTTATATATCCACACAAATTATGCACTCGGCACAGAAAGACACCACCTTCACCAAGATCTTTGTGGGAGGTCTTCCTTATCACACAACGGACTCGAGTCTCAGGAAATATTTCGAGGTATTTGGAGACATCGAGGAGGCTGTGGTCATCACTGATCGGCAGACGGGGAAATCCAGAGGTTATGGATTTGTAAGTAACAGCCTGTTACCGGTTTTGAGTTGTCATCTCAAAGTTGCACGCACACGTGCACAGTCGGCGATAAAGTCCATTGATCCTGTATCGGCACCTGTAGAAAACAGATGTGCGTTGTTTCCTGCTGTGTGTGACGGTCAGGTTAGAAATGATTCATCTGTAGCTGTCAGAGTGGGAAAAGACTTATTGGTAACACTTGAGCAGGATAATGAAATGTGCTCAGACATTATCAAGTGTTGAAGTTTACCGCTCGTAAATAGTGTTTAAAAAGAAAAAAGAAAAAAACATTTGTGGATGCCATCTGATCATTATTATGATCAAATACTGTAGTAAGGCATCTCCATGAGGTCAACGGAAAATGTTTTGCTTCCTCCAGGTGACCATGGCAGACCGGGCCTCTGCTGACCGAGCCTGCAAGGACCCCAACCCCATTATAGACGGCAGGAAAGCCAATGTGAACCTGGCCTACCTGGGGGCCAAGCCCAGGGTCATACAGCCAGGTGAGGGACTGGACCACAGTATTTTCTTGATTAATTGGTTTGTCTATTAACGATATCCAAAGAAATTTAGTTTACTATCCTGTACAACACAGAAAAGCTTCAAATTCAGACATTTGAGAAGCTAGAGCCAGCAAATGTTTGGCAAGGACTAAAACTAAAAGTTGCTGATTATTTTTTTGTCGATTTACCAATCGATTTTAATCAAATTATCATTGCACCTTTAGACTGCAGGTTTATTTCATGGCTTAGATAATCAAGATGGCATTCAAAAATAGGACCTTTTTATACACTTACATGCCGGGACTGACACTGTGACATTGAGTTAAGAAAGTATTTAGGTGAAAGATAAACAAGCAAATATTCTTCTTAATATTTGGAGGATAAAATATCAGACATAAAAATGCCACTGAGGACTGACCTGCCCTTGGTTGTAGTTTTTCAATTTTCTTGGAAAGGCCAGGCAATCTTGTGAAAGTCAGAAGTTTAACAATGATCTGTTTTCATTCTAGGATTTGCATTCGGCGTGCCTCAGATCCACCCAGCATTCATCCAAAGACCTTACGGGTATGTTACGCTGCAGAACTTATTTTCACAAAATCTGTCGGCACAAAATAAGACAAATTTTCCTTTATGATGTTATAATCAGTTTTTTTTTGTATTATTGTATATATGTTATTTATCATTGCCTCCACCTACTGTATTAAATCCTGAGGACATGTGAGTGTTGATGTGTGCTCCTCTGCTTGGCGTTGATTGTGAAGGAAAGTGAACATTTGTCCCCCAGCTATACTGCAGGATTGACTTCATGTTGTCTATCTCTTCTCTGATCTGACAGGATCGGTAACGGTTAAAATAGCTGATGAAGGGACATGATGGTTTGAGGAATAGCTGAGTCTGCATTGGGCAGAGCGCTAAAGTGTTACCTGTATACTCTGACATACACAAACGAACTGAAATGGTGACTAGATGCATGGAAGTCTTTTTTTTATTTTCCAGTTTTCCATAGTACATAGATTGGTGTGTGCCTTGTTTTCAGTATGATGTGGTGTTCAGCTTAACTGTGTGCTTTATTTCTACTTGCAGTGGGGGAGGTGGTGGTGGGGGAGGGGGTGCAGGAGGTTTTTGTGCAGACTTTGTGAGTTTTGATAGGGAGTTGTAACTCTGCAATGGAGTGTTGATTCTTTTTCCCATTTAATGATTGATTTGTGCTTTAGCCTGCCGTTTATTCTGTTTTTTTTTTTTTTTATCCCCACCAGTTTTTAGTTAACATTAAGTCGATCGTGTTTTGTTGCAAAAAAAAGGGGGCTGATGATTACTCACTTGATTTTCAAAATCGATCCCCTGCAACAAAACAAACACTGGCTTGCATGTGGGAGTTTCTTTTCTGTTTCTTACCCATGATGCTGTGTTTTTTTTTTTTTCTTTTTTTGTATTAACCCATTGCTTTCACTTGTATCTTACATCTACAGGTACAAAATCTTGAGCATATTTCCTCTGATAAACCTAAAATATTCTCTATTTTGCATTTTTCTCATCGCTCCAGCTGCTGTCAGTTAACAATTACAGTTCAGGGATAATGAAAAGACACACAAACAGTGTTATCACCACAGAAAAGAACTGGTGGTGTCAACTTACTATGGCGCTCACCATTTTTAAAACAATTTTTAGATGTTACATAACTAAAGGTGTGAGTATGGATTTTTATTTGTTATCCTTGCAGTAAAGTAAATCTTTTTTATATGTACAGTCAATATGTTTAGACTCAAATGTTCACTGCGATGTAGGTTGGAGACAGAGATCTTAGCCGGTCTCTCAGGCAGCAGCTGTCGGCTACAGTGATCTCCACGGCCTCTCAAATTCAGATGGAAAATAGGAGTCAGTCAGCAGTGCTGTTAATAATGTATGGCACAGACAGGGCCGCTCGGCTGTGGACAACAGGTGGGCCGAGCCATGTGCCCATGAAGCCTTTTGGTTACGTGCTGCAGATTACCCATGTGTCCTGGTGATTTACAAAGCACCTTTATTTAGCTCTCGGCTCGCAGGACCACAAAATGTTCACCCCCATCTCTTTCAATAGAGACGGCTTAAGTCAGCTGCTCCCTTTTAACGCTTGAACTGTTAATATTCAAAATAAGCTCATGTCACAAATAAATAATACCAGCGAGATGGTTCCTGTCTCGTCAAGTTTGAAAGTTATACATCTAATTAGATGTGCTGTAACTTTTCTGTGATCTAGCATCCAGCTTTGCGACAAGAGCACCACTTTTTAATCAGCCATGACACCTCCGGACTGATGATAAAGACAAGGGAGATAAATTCAAGGGAGGTCATCGAGACAGTAGAGTGGCGTAGGCAGCCATTACAGTTGACGAGTGCCCTGCCATGTGTTACTGAAGGAGAAGATCAGCTTGTCCTTTGGAGATGACAAGGGGAGCAAAAAATAGCATGCTCCCAGCCTCCCTTGTCAGTCAAGTTGGCGTGTGTATGTTTGTGTGGGGGTGTATGTCTAAAAGAGGGGGAGGGGGAACTTGTCTATGGAGAGATATAACAGTTTCACACCTGCTCCGCAGTATATTTACTGAGGGTGACTTTAACACGACTTTAAAGTGGAGCCAAATTTTACCCAGTTACCCCGGCTTGTCTTCATCCATTTATACTCTGGTCTATAAACAGAAGTTTGCTCTTCCAATGTAGATCTACTTTCACGCCACTATTTTTTTCTTTAAAATAGCTAAATGCATTTGTTTTTCTAACAAATAAACACAATGGGGCCTTTTGCAGAACCTAACACAACCAAGCAACCACTTTATAAGATACTGTACAGTTAGTGCAGCAGCTACATGGACTGCATTGCAGTTGATTGGAATTTCCCATTTTTATAGACACTTAAAGCCTCATCAATGTTTGTGTTTAAGGACCTAACATGTGTGGGCATGTCTGTACATGTGGTGTTGGTGTGACAGTATGTGGACAGAATAATGTCCACTTCTTTTCTTGATATGTTGTGGTGTTGTGCGATCAGCTCGCATTTTGTCAAACACAGTTTCCAGTGAGACATTGGGGTGCAGCGCTGGGCTGTGTCTTCTTTTAATGCCGTACTGTGTTTCAGATTTCAGGTGCTTTTTGAAATTAAAAGCTGCGCTTGTGTTTCCTTGTGGTTTTGCTGCTTTCTTAACTTTTCATTTCTAGGTAGGGTTTTTCAGTTGTTAATGAATGGATTTGCTGTGTTCTGAGGACTGGATTGACGTATTTGTGGCGCCTGCTTTTCAGTTTTCCAGAATTTAGTTTCAGCGTTGGACAGATAATTGGCTGCGGCTCTCCTTTGACCCTGTGTGTCTTTGTGTCCTACAGGATCCCTGCCCACTATGTCTACCCTCAGGCCTTTGTCCAACCCAGTGTGGTGATCCCTCATGTACAACCCTCTGCTGCTACGACAACAGCTGCTGCAGCAGCCACTTCCCCATACCTTGACTATACTGGAGCAGCATATGCCCAGTACTCTGCGGCTGCTGCCACTGCTGCTGCTGCTGCGGCTGCCTATGAGCAGTATCCGTATGCAGCCTCACCAGCACCGACAGGCTACATGACTACAGCAGGGTATGGGTATGCTGTTCAGCAGCCACTCGCCACTGCTGCCACCCCAGGAGCTGCTGCCGCCGCTGCGGCCTTTAGCCAGTACCAACCTCAACAGCTCCAGACAGATCGCATGCAGTAAAACATGAGAACTACCTTAGAGGAGAGAAGCAGTTGAGATCACGCGCTCCCATGAGGAGGGCAAAGTTATGAGGGAGAAGAATCTAGAGGCTGAATGACAGTTGTCACTCTCAGGTCCAAAGAACCTGAAGAAAATCACCAAAAATGTTGAGACAAATGAGGAGTTACTGTATATTTTATTCAGATGAGATAAGTTTTGTCACTATTAAATATTTAATGTTAATTGAAATAGACTCACTTGACCTCATTGCTGAATTTTGTATATATATATATATTGCAGTGGAAAAATTCCCAAGTGCATTCATGTCTTATGATCAGGTTTCTTCCCCACTACTTTGAAAACCAAAACATGTTCATTCATATGAGTACAGTATGTTATGTCATCATGCAGTTTTCAGTATTTCATAGTTTTGGACCAGTATTTTGTTTGGTAAAGCTATGCAGATAACAATAGAAAAGTAAGTGTTTTGTTAGGATTGTTCTTTTCATAACTGTTTGGATTGAGATAGAATAGACAACCTCATCTAGTTCCCCTTTAAAATGTAATTTTTTTGATAGTAGATGAGACAAAAGGCTGAGGTGACAGCTGAAGCTGGAAAAAGCACTCACTATTCTCCCCTTTTTAAATTGCACCTCAAGTGAGCTTAGCAAAAGGGGGAGAAACATTGTTGAATGTGAATCTTTCATTTTGAGAAAAATGTTTCCTAATGTGCCTTTTTAAATTATGCTATTTATGTATTTATTATGGAGCCTTACAGTAATAAACCCTTTATTTTTGTGTTTATGTGTTAGTATGAAGCCTACTATAAAACATGTCCACGTGTGCTGCTGCATTTCTAATGATCAAGAGCATATGATGGATGTTTAAACTTGGTTTAATAAAGCGCTACACTGTGTATAAAGAACAAAATATGGAGTGGAAAAGTAGCAATAAGTCCAAAGCTTTTTTTCTGTTTTCTGTAGATTTACTGTTGTTGTCTCAAATAGATTCTTAATTCTTTAATGTCGCTTTTTATACTTGACCAGTTTGATAAAGGAGAGTGTAAGAACTGTTAACTTTTTAAGTTTTTGTTTTACATTTGATGTCATTTGACATTGAATGTTTTCAAATGCAAGGGCATCACCTATTTCACCTTGCATTTTGTAATGCATGACTCAAAATAATGCAAACATTTAATATGTGAAATAAAAGGAAATTTACCTCTCAATTTTTTTAATGTCTGCTTTTTACTTGTTTGAAATCATGTCACACAATGGTCATAGTTGTGGATAAAGAATAGAAATCTGTACCTGATGGCAAAATAATGCATTTATTCATCAAAACATCTACAAAAACTGCTTTTAGTGTTCTGTTATGTGCTGCCTGTGTGCAGCGGGGCAGAACACGAGTTGGCATGTTATTAGTAGCACTACAATACAATATAAACCATCTATTATTTGATAGTGATATAATCTGTCTGACTTTTTTTAACCTCTCATGTTTCCATAACGCATATCAAAACAGAGATAGAATCCCAACTGGCAAAGATACACATCTCAGAGAAACTGAGTCACTAACTAATATTGGATTGCACGTGTTTGCAATTGATCTACACTCGAAATACTGCAGAGAGTTTGATGTTCGCCTCTGTTTACATTATAAATCAACGCAGATGTTTGTGTGTAACATGAATCCGCTCTGCTGTGACTCTTTATTAGTAAGTAGGTGAAGTCCTTCTTCCTAGATTACACAACCATTAGTTGAAAGAAACATTACAGTTTACCGGACTCCCTCATGCTGACCAAATTAAATATATCAGAAACCTCAAATTCAACCATAGACAATTTTGCAATATATAATTCCAGATAAACTTACATTTTAAGTGCTGAAATTAAATATAATACAGCGATATCTTGGCTCTCGTGTGGCTTAGCAGACATAACAAGCAGCTGAAATGCAGACTCCTCTGTCACCTAATAGACCTAGTTCATTCCCTGTTTTGTCCACCTGTTTACAATCCTTCACTGCAGTTCCAGTCACATATGCTTCAAGCCGGGAAGAAACTCTGTGATGTGACCTGTTGGGGGAACAATAGAAAAGCAGGCAGGCAGGCAGCTGCAAGGTCTGGTAGGCTATATCAGGACTTTGGTTCATTGGAATGAATGCTGTGTTATGACTCTCTGGCTGTCCTCCCTGTTTTTCTCACCAAAGCTGTAGCCTCCTCTCACCTGCTGGTTCATGTGGGTCACTCAAGTATTTTGTAGCTGTTAATGTAGACATAGCGTATGAATTTTTAATTATTTTTGGTCCATTGGGTGTGCATCTCCTACTATAGCTGTGTGTCACTTGGGGTTTGTGTGTTTGTCATGGAACTACGTAAGTGTGCGTGCGCGCGCACGCGGGTAAAACCTTTTCCAACTGACAAACAGGTAGGCGGCATCAACTGAAACTTCCTGTTAAACTTTATATTAAACTTTATTTTATTTTATGCATTAGATGTGATTCTAACGTGTACTAATGGTTGTAACTAGTCATCTGCCATATCAGTTCTGTTTTGTGTAAATCCTGCCAATATTTGAGATCGCTAACCACAGTTTTTAATTAAATTACATTTAGAGAAATTGACTTCGTTGTAAAGCTAGCTTAATTGTCAATTCTATCCGTTTTCTTCTTTCTGTCAGCTAAGCAGACACACACACACACACACACACACACACACACACACACACACACACACACACACACACACACACACACACACACACACACACACACCGTCAGCTGACGTTTTTGTTATATTTGTATATATTTTACCGGATATGGAGATGTTTTTGAGTCAATTTTGAGCTGATAGTTCAATTCATACCAGTCTAGCTATATAAACCTAGTCTAGATGATGTTGTTGCTATGGTAACACTCTGGCGCTGCATGTTATGTAAGTTATTTATATCGTAATTAGACTTCAATGTGGCTCAACATTGATCATGTTCTATGTTTATAATTGTTACAGTAAGGAAATATGGGTCCTTGATTACTATTCTGTATGTGTTTAATTATAATGGATTATTTATTGACAGTATCGTTCAGAATAGCAACATGACTGTAGCTTATGTCATGATGCTATTCATAGTCATGGTTACTATGTGATTTATGCTGCTGTGTCTATATGTATATGAAACTGAACTTCACTGTGTCCAATAGCTGTTATTTATCTTGTAACTGTAACTTGCCAAGTAAAAAAAGAAGAAAAAAAACGATTTCCAACTGACAGAGAGGGGAGCCAAACACACACACACACACACATCGCCAGCTGATGTTTTTGTGACATTGTATATATTTTATCAGATCAACACAAAGACCGCAGACGCGGTGCTGTCTCCTGCCTCTTAATTGAAAAGAGCACAACACTGCATGTAGGCGTGACTCTGCCTGGTTATATACATGGTGATGTTGCTGGTACACTCCACTTGAGGTTTCCCACACTTTACTTTCGATTGTACTGACGCATTTCGGACAGACTCTCGGGTCACCGGGTACAGTACATTCCGCAGCCAAAGGGGCGGTGGGTGGGACAACAGTTTCCTGGCAGTCGAGGAACAAGCAGCAAAAAACTACCACGATTAATTTTAGAGGAACAGCGTTTGTTAACGGAGAACGTGAGTAACTTTGGCTATCTTAACTTTGTTGCCCTTCAAGTTGTGCCGTTTTCTATTATTTGGTGCACGAACATGGACCTGAACGTGTTTAACGATTGAACCCGAATGAAACTCGACCATTATCAAAGTGTTAGTAATTCCGGGTCTTTTAATAGCCGAATAGTCTATTGGATGTAGTTTTGCGGGTTAAATGGATGTTTCTTGGCTGAAAGTGAACATGTGGCCTGAATCTAGCTAACTAACATTAGCTAAACATCGGTATTCTCGGACAAACTCGTTGAAATGTACGTGCTTTTGAATTGTTATCAAAGCCGTAGCCAAATGCTTCTTTTAATCCTTGCACTAGTGGTAGTTTCAGTGGAGGAAACGTATAAAATATGGACAATGAATATAAGATATTGTTTTAATTAAGTTTGTCCGCTGTTATCAATTATGATACCTACCGGAAGTCAGCATCATCACGTGAGCCCCCTTGACGTCAGAGCACATCGCACAGTGGGCTTCTCCCTCGGCGTCTCGATAATGCCAACCATCGTAATCATCTAGATAGTGCTTATTTTAATTTTCCCTTCATATCCGTTCTTATGACTTCTTTTCACTCTTTACTCTGCAGAGCTGTGCCAATAACTCAACACTTCAGTCGGGCCCAGCTTCTCATTTAAACCAGAGATGGTCACCGAGAAGACAAACACTCCCATGCAGGAGGAACCCTCTCCACCCTTTCTCCCTGGGCAAGCAGCGTTTCCTCCCTCATTTGATATGAACATGCCAGGCTCAAACATGTTCGGTGGCCAAGCAGCGTTTCCTCCCTCATATGATATGAACATGCCAGGCTCAAACATGCTCGGTGGCCCTGCTGGGGGTCTCCCCTTCCCTCCACCGACTGCATTTGGACCAGGTGCAGCTGGAGCTTTTGGAATGGGCATGAACCCTCAGGGCGGCTCTGGATACTGCACCAACCCTTCCTCTTCGCCTTATTCACCACCTGGCCAGGGCTTTAATGCTAACGTCAACGGTTAGTATTTCTAACAGTGTGGAATTTCATGTGGAATTAGATTGGTTGTGTTACGTAACCCATTTGATGTTTCTGATTGACATGATTGTTACCCACTGCACCTGCAAACTATACATATTTATTTTAGTCTAAAACAAAATGTGCAATATATTGCATTTATTACTACATAGTTGAACAGGCCGTATATACTGTGCATAATCACCTACTATATGTTTATAAAGTAACATGTTTACTGTTTACAGTTCACAGAAGCGGTTTCACCTGTACATAGACATTTCTTGTATTTCTTTCTGAAGAGTGTTGTGTTGTGTGTGTGAATACATTGAGAGCCATTAAACCTGAGTCAAAATCCTTGTATGCGTAAACAAACCTGGCCAATAAAGATAATTCTAAATGTGATTGTTGCCACTTCAGATGATGGTTACCACCACAGCGAGGAGGATCCGCCAGCCTTTGACGACAATCAAGACTTTGGGTATGGATTAGACAACAAGAGCATAAGGAGAGCCTTTATTCGAAAGGTAAGGGGACAGTGTGGTTGAAGAAAAGTTCAAATTAATGTCTGGGTGTATGAGACCATTTTAGCCTCTAGTGCAAATCAATGAACAGTACTGCTTTTTGGCATAATTTGATTTTAATTATTTTTTTCATCAATGCAAGAAGGCTCCTTTACCTTAAGTATTTAATATGTTGGATTTGTCAATAAAGACATATCAGACAATTTAATGTATTGATATTGCATTATGTGATAGAGGACTCTATCCATATTGCCCACATTGACACAGATCACTGTATATGTATATATATATACACACACACAATTTTATAATAATAATAATAGGTATAAAACAAAATATTTAGATTTTTAAAATGGGCATCTGGATGCATGTTTGCAATCAAAAACACATGTAGTGATAAACCATCATGAGATAGATGTGGAACCTTGTTTTAATTCAAATATAGGCACAAGAGCAAAAATGTTAAAAAATATATGGTTAATGTGTAAGTTTTGAAATATCCCTTAAAATTTCTGCCATTAACACCAAATTGCTTGGCTCATTTCCTACCTTTCCATTGAAGTTAATTGAAATCAGGTTTTTAATACAACCCACTGACTAATACGTAAGATCTCAAACCTCTTTTGTGTTGGTTATCAACATGTAAAAAATAGTAGAGTAGACATTCCTTGTCAGAAATAGCATCTGTACCTGCTGTCTAACAATTTGCTGTTCCCTCCAGGTGTTCTTGGTGCTGACTGCTCAGCTGTTGGTGACATTCGCTTTTGTGGCTGTTTTCACCTTCGTGGAAGAAATCAAGGCATTTGTCCTTGTGAACACCTGGACCTACTTTGTGTCCTACGGTGTCTTCATTGTGTCCGTTTGTGTGATCAGCTGCTGTGGAAGTGTTCGCCGAAGACATCCTTGGAACCTGATTGCATTAGTAAGCCTGCTCTCAGACTTTGTTTTTGTTATTTTTTCTAAATGGAAAATAAAGAGGGGAGGAGTTACTGATCAGGAAGAACTGTGTTATTTGATCTGGACTATTGAATCATCATTGTGTAAGCCTTCTAATCAATGTTGTCTTTGAAAAAATTCAAACTTTTCACTTTTGTTATTCTTTGTCTTATGTGTAAAGGCTTAGGTATTAACTTGGATAAACAAAAATATATTGTGACATGGTCAAGTTAGAAAAGACTTGTTACTTGCTGAAAAGCTGTCATTTTTGATTTATGTCATTTTCAGCCTAAAATGATGATACTAGACTTAAGTATTCTTAAAGGTTTAGACAAAATTTAGATTTATAAATTATTGTTTTCATTTTTGATTTATTCTACACAGCTGCTCTCCACTCAAACATGTGCTGCAGTGTTGATGTATTTTGTGTTTCTTGTTTTCAGTCCATCCTGACACTCAGTATGTCCTACATGGTGGGGATGATCGCCAGCTACCATGAAACTGAAACAGTAGTCATGGCAGTGGGCATCACAGCTGTTGTGTGCTTCACAGTGGTCATCTTCTCCCTCCAGGTTTGTAGTTTTCAATCCCTGCTATCATGTACGTATGTCATGTACATCAATCATACTCTGATACCTTAATGTCCTCCTCCCACAGACCAAGTACGACTTCACCTCCTGCTATGGTGTGCTTTTTGTCTGTTTAATTGTCCTGATCATCTTTGGCATCCTCTGCATCTTCATCCGCAACCAGATTCTGCACATTGTGTATTCTGCACTGGGAGCGTTGCTCTTCACCTGTGTAAGTCTTTAGACAAACAGTTTTCTTCCAGCTTTACTCTATTTGATGATGATGCAGTAGTCATTAGTGTTGTCATTGTTAAAAGTAATTCAGTCCCCTGTGCATGAAAATAGGTGGAGGGTGAAGTTTCCAGTCAGGTCTGATTTGACATAACTTACTGGGATGATGTATTTTGGCAACATTTTCACCTTTTGAAAATTATACTAATGGGTTTGGTTTTAATTAAAGGCAAAGATTTCTGATTGAAAACGCAATTTATGAAATGATGATGACTGTTGGCACTGTGTTGTAGCATTAATGCTAACTCAAGGTCAAAGTTTAAAACTGAAAAGCCAAAAAGTTGTACACCCGTAAAACCTGCAACATAACTCCAGCTACTAATTGCATTAACTGGCCTGTAAATTTCAGTTTAAAAAAAAAATTCATAGCAACTTTGGAAGAATTATGATGCTTTGGTAATTTGTATTTCAAAATTGTGCCTTAAAGGTACTCTGTGGTGTTTTTAATTTTTTTTTTTTTTTATCCAAGTTAAAGTTAATTTGTACTTAAAGTACTTTACAGATTTTAAAAAAAGGAACATAGAGAAGAGCCGAGGTTAGCATTGTCCTAATTTTTGTTGTAACGTTGTGGTGATTTGTTTTTATATACATTTCAGATTAGAACTGTAAATATACTCTATATTTGTTTTCACACACATACCCGTTTTTGAGGAAACAGTGTCAGATAATGAAACCTGGACAAACAAAACCAGAATTTGGGTGAACCAGCCCTTTAAGCCAAGAACACAACATATGATTAATAGCCTGATTGTGACTTTTTCTACATCTTTTGTGAGGAAAATGTTTCACATGTTTAAAAAAAAAAAGAAAGAAAAATGTTTGATCAGTTCTGAATTTCTATGTTACAGTTCTTGGCAGTGGACACGCAGCTGCTGCTTGGCAACAAGGAACTGGCCCTGAGTCCAGAAGAATACATCTTTGCCGCTCTTAATCTGTACACAGATATCATCAACATCTTCCTCTACATTCTTGCTATTGTTGGAAAAGCAAGGGGGAGCTGAGCAGGAGGAGCTACTTATAAAAATAATGACAGAAAATTGCTTTTGAAGTTTATATATGGAATTGAGATTTTCCACAATTATCTTCTACATAGTCAAGTAGTTGCAGTGATCATGTAGTTGTTTTCTTTATTCCTCACCCAGTGTATATGTTCTTTTTTATGATAATTTCAATAGAGTGTCTATGTTGTAATTTTTGGGTTTATTATTAAACTTTAATAAGGTATACATTATGACCTGTAGTATAAAACTTTATTTATACTTTATGCCACACAGAGTTACTAAACAGTATAAACATTTGACAAAACAATCCCAACTCAAGGTCCACCTGATATAATTTTATGGGTCTTTAATCAGTTTCACATAGTCTTCATCAGCAGGAGTTTGCTCAGTTCCCATGGAGATGGATCTGTTGACATCAAAGCACAGTAGCTGAAAACCCCCGGAAAAAAGCTCGTAAGTGGACTTTGAGTTTTGATTGTCTTGTCAAGATACCAAAAATAACCTTTCATGCCTATTTTCTAAACATGATCTCAATTTTTTGTATGGAGAGAGAATCCTGACATGGTCACATGATCCCATCAGAGAATTCTGTTCTACTGGTGATTTGATATGATATGATTCTGTCCGTGTCCAAAAAGTTTTGGGTGTTTGTGGCTCAGCTGTGAAGCTGGGAGCTGCAGAATGGACCTGGAGAAAACTGTTGATGCCTTGCTGTCAAAAAATGAACAACTGGAGCAGGAAAATGATCAGTTGAAGTCAATGCTAAGCGTAGTCAAGGAAAACATAGACCTGAGAGCCAAGGTGCAGCGCCTCAACAATGATTCTCTGGAGGACTTAACAGGTATTGTAAGAGTTTATCTCTGCCACTAGATGGCAGCCAGGATGCAGTTCATGTCAGTGTTGTGGCAAAGAAAGAGGATATAACTTAAAACAGGAACTAGAATTGGATGTAAAAACATAATTGTTTGAGTTACATTTCTGAGCCAGAGTTAGTGTTGAAGAAATAAGTTTTGCTTTACCTTTTAAATCGGAGTAAAACTATACATTTCGTGCATCTTTGGTCTTGTGATGACCTGTTTCTGTTGCATGTTTCAGTAAACATGTAAGCATGTACAAGTATAGGCAATTTCATGGTTTCAAATATAAACATCTTGTATCTAATGGATGCAAGTTTATTATCAGCTGCTGACAACACTGACCTAAGCTGTTTCCTAGCAACAGAATTACAAAGAAATTGTCTTTACAGTATGTTATTACCACTACTTGTCATGTATGTTAGTAATAGTAACCCTTATTTATAAAGCACTTTTCAAAAGTTAGAGTGCTTCACACAAAGTAGCAAATTAAAATCAGATTACAAAATATATCTACTCAAATATTTATTATATTTGATATTATATATATATATATATATATATATATATATATATATATATATCTGTTTGCTCAGTCCCAGGAAGAAAACCATCCAGTCTCTGGCAAAACACCATTGATGAGAGACAGTTCAGAAAAGACCTGCAACAAACCAAATCTAACCATGAACACCGAACCTCATCCCCCATCGACTTCAAGTCCTTTATTCAAAGCTCAGTGCACACAGATGCAAGTGAGAAAGCAGAGTTTCATAGCTGTAAGACTGAAGTTCCTGTTGTGGTCAAGGGTGAGTCACGATTGACATTCAAAATTTGAGAGCAGTAACAGCGCTGTTAACAAAAAAAAATAATTATTTTTTATTTGTTTTAATGGTTTCTTTCAGGTCCAGAAAGACTGCTGGGAGAGATTTCCTATCAATTAGATAGGAGAATTCTGTCCTATGTCTTCCAGGGCCATAGGAGGCTTTATGGGTTCACTCTGCTCAATATACCAGCCAAAATTATAGAGGTTAGAAATCTCTCATTGATGGGAAGATTTATATTTATTTATCAAAAACCTGTTTGTGGAAAGTCAATGAAAAACATTTTCCCTTTTGGCCTTACAGTCCAAAGATAAGAGTGCAAATTTGAACAAAGTTTCAATCACATCTTATCCCATTCTCAGTAAATTTAGAAAAACTGCAACATTCCACTTATATGACTCAGAAGGAAATCTCAAGCCTTTCGTTCTCTCTTCCAGGTAAGCACACACCCACTGACGGGGAAAGTGGATGAAGGCTATCAGCTTCATCTAACTCAGAGGCACTCTGACCTTATGGAGTGGCTGAACCAGTTTGGGTATAAAACAGCACTTCACCCTTCATTCACTGAGTTTGTTGTCAACAACTATGGGATCCTGAAAGAGAGGCCTGGTGAATACAGTAACCAGGGAGTGGACTGCAATAATCCAGACTTTCTGAGGAGTGTGATCATAAAGACAGCACCGGGAAAACTCCAGAAGGATCTGCTGCTTGTGCTCATCTGCCTCTGCAAAATGGCTGAGAGGGATAAAAAGCCTCTTCTTCTCTGGTAGACATGACTGTATCCAAACACACACCAAATCTGGCAAGATTACACCATACACAAATTGGAAATAAACACTAATAGATGATACGATGTGATATATTTTGTGTGGGTTTGATATTGTGCATACAGAAAAAAGCCTGCATATATTTGCTTATTCATATACAAGTATGCAAAGTGGAACTTTATTGGAGTCATAAAGCATTTAAGGTCATACAAACTGATTTTATATGCAAACAGAAAGGGCCTGTTACTGTTGTAGCTGCTGGAGGTGTATTGTATTTGTATTTGTTTTTAACATAAAGCTAATTTTCATCTGCAGACACAATAGCACATCACATACACCCACAATGTCAACTAGAAATGAATAGTGTAAACTTGTCAAATTAAAAGAAAGATTATTTGCGTTAATGAGAAGACCATAGATGAAATTTAGATTCAGTGGTTACAGAGCTCAGTGGTTTTTAGTAGATTTGGTTTTGAATTTATAGAGCTAGTTTGAACTACTTTATATACAGTTTGCTAGTTTAGTCCAGTGGTTCCCAACTTAGGGGTCAGGCCCCTCCAAAGGGTCACCAGATAAATCTGAGAGGATGTGAGATGATTGATGGGAGAAAAAAAAAAAAGAAAAAACATTCTGATACACAAATCTGTTTTCAGTTCTTGTACTTCTCTAATCTTAGATTTTTGGTGAAATATTGTATCATTTGAACATTTATTGAAATGAAACCATGTGTGAAGTTTAGAGGGAAAAGTCACTATTTGGTTGAGCTGTTAATAACTCATAATCTGAAATGTGACCTGACTACACACTGCTTTTTGTAAGATAACAGAGGCCGAAAAGGCTGGAAAACACTGGTTTCATCGTTAATAATGTGTTGTATTTTGAAAGCTTGTTATATTATCCATTATGTCAAATCTGCATCTGAAAAGTAACTAAAGCTGTCAAATAAATGTAGTGGTAGAAAGAAAGTAGAAAGTACAGTATTGATACATTACATTACAATACAGTATTATGGAATAGAAGTATAAAGTAGCATCAAATGGAAATACTCAAGTAAAGTACAAGTACCTCAAAACTGTACTTAAGTACAGTACTTGAGTAAATTCATTCATTAATTCTGAAGGAACATTGTTAAGTTCAGGCTACACATGCTGGACTATTGCCTGCTCCACAGTGTACTTTCTGCAGTTTCTGTAAGGGATTTCTTAATATCAGAAAATGCCTTTAGGTTAATACTTGTCATGTGGGATAAAATGTTCTTGGCAAGCACGCAGAAGACAATAATTACAAAACAGAAACAAAAAATATGTACGTCATTTGCAACTATGGTAATGTAGTATAGGTTAGCCGCACAATAAATTGTCCAGTAATTTTAATCAATCAATCAATCAATACAAAAAGTATAGGGATGGGTATAACACGTGTCTTCTTAAATAATGTAGCTCGATTTTTATCCATATTGCCCTCTTGTGTTAATTTGGTAAAAAGGTTCCTATAAGTAATATTCAGGTGGGAAATTATGAATCAGAGTACATCTTACTAGCCAACAGCCTCAGGTAAGGTCACATGACAGGAGGACTCGAAACCATGACAACGCCATTAGGGCGTGGCTTAATAATACCACTAAGATATATCTATGAGAACAGCGTGGGTTAATGTTAATTAAACTATTTCACTTATCCGGCTACCGGAAACTGTGGGTTTGAACATGTGACAGCCTTAAAGATAAGAGCAACGGTTAGAAATGTTTTAGTAGGGAGTTGCTGCATAGGTTCATGAGTCCGTCTGCTCCCGGTCTCCTGCCAAGGTAAGAACCAGCTGGGCTGCCACTTTAGCTGAGTGTTAAGCTAGCTGACGAAAATGGACAGGTGACAGTTTTGACTTCTGATAACTGAAATGTACGCAGACTATGTAAGGCATGTATAAAATATGAGAACTTAATAATTGGTGTGTGCATCGTACAGCAACGTAATGTCGTCGTGTACACCAGACTTCCTTACGATTTCCAAGTCTGTCTTGAGTCGTTTATGGAGTGAAAATTGTTAGCTTAGCATACCTGCATACGGGCGGTGACAGTGTCGTTGGTGAAACTCACTCAACTTACCTGTATGAGTATCAGCTTAGCAAACAGAAACTCACAAAAAGCTCGCATCGCAAGACTGTTGTAAGACTACTTGACGGTTGAAGTGACGTTATCTAGTTTTGAATGAGGCGCATGCATGTATAATCGGGGTGGTGGGGTTTGCACCTTCCCTATATTGAGTCAGAGACCAAAGTCTACAGTAGAGTAAACCTTTGTGTGCAACATGTTAACGTTAAAGGGCAAATCCACCCAAAATCAACAAGAGTTTACATTATGAATAGTGATTTAGGACTGTAAAATCCATCCAGACAAACACTGACAGCAGTCTCAGTGCTGAAAATCAATATATCAGGTCTACAATTTATGTCATCGTGTGATACATTTTGTATATATAATATTTTAGAAATGTTTAAATGAAAATTCAGCTGTATAACAGTGTGAAGACTGTTTATGGAATAATCGGGGGTGGGTTTTTAGATGATTGATGGGAGAGGAAAGAAGAAAAAACAAAGTTCTGATACACAAATCTGTTTTCAGTTTTTGGACTTTTTCTCTGATCTTTAATTTTCAGTGTAATATTGGATCATTTGAACATTTATTGAAATTAAACCATGTGAGAAGTTTAAAGGGAAAATTTGCTATTTGGTGGAGCTATTAATATGCTCATAGGCATCTGAAATGTGACCCTGACTACACACTGCTTTTTGTAAGTTGTCAAAAAGCGGTGTGTAGTACTTTGTAAATGTACTTAGTTACTTTCCACCACTAGAAACTAGGCTATAATGGACCTTCATTTAGAAAAAATGCTGTTCTAATTGATTAGTAATGAGTCTAAAGTTGGAGTAATATCAATCTAAACTTAAAGTACTTAAAGTAGGGACTAAAGCTATAATCAGGAGTTTGTTATGGGCCTTCCCATTCTCTCACTACAATATTTAAACTGAAATTATTGTAAACTCATTAATTCATTCTGAAGGAACATTGTTAAGTTCAGGCTACACATGCTGGACTATTGCCTGCTCCACAATGTACTTTTTGCAGTATTACTATCATGTAAGGGATTTCTTAATATCAGAAAATGCCTGTAGGTTAATACTTGTCATCTGGAATTAAATGTTCTTTGCAAGCATGCAGAAGATGACACTTATTTACAAAACAGAAACAAAAAACACGAACGTCATTTGCAGTTATGGTAATGTAGTATAAGTTACCTGCACAATAAATTGTCTAGTAACTTTAATTAATCAAGCAATCGATACAAAAAGTATAGGGATGGGTTGTTTTTTTTTTTTTTTTTTGGATGATATTGCTCAATCTTCATCCATATTGCCTTCTGGTGTTTAATTTCGTAAAAAGGATCCCATGAGTAATATTCAGGTGGGAAATTATGAGTCAGAGTACATCTTACTAGCCAACAGCCTCAGGTAAGGTCAGGTGTCAAACGAGCTCGAAATCATGACAATGCCATTAGGGTGCAGCTTAATAATGCCACTAAGATGGGTCTAAACAGAAACTCATAGAAAGCTTGCATCGCAAGACTGTTGTAAGACTACTTGACGGTTGAAGTGATATTATCTTGTTTTGAATTGGGTGTATTCATGTATGATTGGGGTGGTGGGGTTTGTACCTTCCCTATGTTGATTTAAATAAACAAAAACAAAAAACATCCCTGTTTTGAAAAAAAACAAAAAAACTTCCCTATTTTTTTAAAACAAAAAACAAACAAACAAAAAAGACTTCACAATTTTGAAAAAAACAACACTTCCCTATTTTGAAAAACAAACAAATCTTCCCTATTTTGATAAGCAAACAAACAATCAAATAAACAAACAAATAAAAACATCCCTATTTTGAGTAAGTGTGCAAAGTCTGCAGTGGGCATGAACCTTTGAATGTGAGACGTTAACGTTAAAGGGCAAATCCACATTAAATCAACAAGAGTTTACATTATGAAAAGTGATATAGGAGTGTAAAATCCATCCGGACAAACACTGACAGCACTCTCAGTGCTGCAAATCAAAATATCAGGTCTAGAATTTATGTCATTGTGTGATTATATTTGAGAAATGTATGTATGGAATAATTTGGGGTGGGTTTTTACTTAATCCCCCCCTTTGACATTAGACTGTATATCTGTAAATACATATAAAGGTGTGGCGATCTTGTTCATTGTAGTCTCACATTGCCAGTGGTTAGCAACACTGTGCAGATGGTGACAGCTGGATTAGGCTGTTTACACCATGTTTTTCTCTTTGCGTCTTCTAAAAGTGATCGTGATGCATTGCATAAGAGTGCAGTAAGCTATTCTGATCTCATCTGACTGCATCTGACTCTATTCCAGTCATGTCAGTACATCTTTCAGTTGCCTCGTGTCTTCCAATAAATGAATAACAATTCAGTAAATTTTTATCCGGGTCAATGACAAATAAGCCTTTTTAAAAAAAATTTTAATAAAACGTTAAAAATGTACAGAATACATTTATTTGATGTTGGAAGAGTGTGTTTAAACAAGTCTTAATGGTTGCACAACATTTACAGGGTTTTAGTTCAGTTTTAGACTATATTTGCAATTTCACCAGACGAAAAATGTCAGGTGGTACAACCAAAAGTTTTTTGAAAAAAAAAACACACTTCCTTCTTTTTTTTTTTTTTTAAGTAATTTTTTTTAGCAAGTATACCTGAGAGTGTCTACTCTGCCTAAAACATAACTATTTTGTAGTTGAGCTGGGCATTAAAAGTAACTTATGGATTCTTTATTGTAAGGGGCGGGTATTTTGGTTTTCCAACATCCAACTTTAGATTTAAATGTATTACCTGTCTTTCCTTTTTTTATATTACATTACATTTTTCATTTAGCAGACGCTTTTATCCAAAGCGACATACATATGAGACTGATACAACACAAGCAAGGATCTAGTCAGGAGACAACAACACCAGTAAGTGCCATAAAGCTTAAGTTTGGGCCCAATAGGACGTAGATGCCAACAGGCAGTGCAACAAGGCAATGATTAGAGTACATAGAGTGCATAGAAGCATGTTTTTTTTTTTGTTTTTGTTTTTTCTCTCCCTACAGTTCATCAAGTGCAGAGGTGTTTGTGAAAAAGCTTGGTCTTTAGTCTTTTCTTAAAGATTGAGAGGGACTCTGCAGATCCACCACTGGGGAACTACTGAGGAGAAGAGTCTAGCTTGTGACTTAGGGCCCTGTTGTGGTACCAGGCGCCTTTTGTTGGTAGAGCATGGTGGGTGGGAGGAGCGTAGACCTGAATGAGGGAGTTCACGTAGGCAGGAGCTATTTTATCTGCCACGTTCTGGATCATCTGCAGAGGTTTAAGTGTACATGCAGGGAGGCCTGCCAGTAAGGAGTTGCAGTAGTCGTGATATTACGAGAGCCTATACCAGGAGTTACCAGGAGTTGTGCTGCACGCTCAGGCAGGTGGGGTCTGAACTTCCTGATGATATACAGGGCGAATCAACACAATCAAGCGACTGAGGCCACATGAATCTTAAAGGTTAGTTGGTCATCAATCATGACTACCAAGTTTCAGGCAGACTTTGTGGGCATGAGTTGGGTTGATTTGAGCTGGATGCTGATGTTTTGTTGTATGGAAGGACTGGCTGGCATGACAAGAAGCTCGGTCTTAGAGAGGCTAAGCTGAAGGTGGTGTTCTTTCATCCATGCTGATATATCGGCAAGGCATGAAGAGATACTAGCGGGGACTGTGTGGTCTTCCAGTGGGAATGACAGGAAGAGCTGTATGAATGCAGTTGCGCCACCCTGACATTTCAGATATGCAGATTTCCGGACAAAGTTGTTTTTAATATTCCAAACAATTTAAGAACAATTAAACTATTAAACTTTATTTATTTGAAATATATGTTATATTAATTCATATTTTAAATTACATATTTAATACATTTCATATAGTGTTAACTTGCTCTGACGGTTGTGCCATCTGACATTTTGAGGGTTTGAGATTGAAAAACGTAAAATATATATAATTTATATGATAAACTGGAAATATGTTCAAATTAAATAGGTTTCATAGAATAAAATGATGCTTATTATGAATCATTTAAAATTATTTAAAACCAAAGTAGTGCCCTCGGACACAAAAATCTGCATGTCATGTCATTGACCCATCTATGTATTTATTTGTTACATTTTTTTTATTAAGTCAGGAAAGCAACATTTAGTAAGTCAAGCCTGATTTAGCCATATACATAAAAGGCTCTTCCCAGTCCCAGTCTCTTCCACACCGTGAGGCAAGCAGCTTATTAATTAAACAATTAACTGTTATGGGATCGGTACTTGGTATCGGCCAATAACCAAAGCCCAGGTATCAGTATTGGGACTGAAAAAGTTGGACCGGTGCAGCCCTAACTACTATCACTGTTAAAATATGATGTAATTATTTTTTTATATTTCAGGTGCTAATTGGGCAGAATCAGAAACAGAAGAGTGTGGTTGGATCATAAAGACAGCACAGAGAAAACTCCAGAAGGACCTGCTGCTTGTGCTCATCTGCCTCTACAACATGGCTGAGAAGGATAGAAAGCCTCTTCTTCTCTGGTAGACATGACCTTATCCAAACACACATCAAATCTGGCAAGATTACGCCATACACAAATTGGAAATAAACACTAATAAAAGATATGATGTGATATATTTTGTGTGGGTATGATTTTATGCATACAGGAAAAAGCCTGCATACATTTGCTTATTCATATACAAGTATGTTAACTGGACAGCCAACTTTATTGAAGTCATAAAGCATTCAAGGTCACTCAAACTGATTTTATATGCAAACAGAAAGGGTCTGGAATAAGACATCTAATATGACATGTTATTTTAACCAATATTTAGTCCAAACTGGGGCATTATAGCTTCAGTCAGTACAAGAAATAATCAATTATGGTAAGCCCACTGATGTCTGCTTGTTAAGCATATGGGATGTACTGTATGGCCCACATCATGGATCATAAGATACAGCATCATGAGTGAGTTTGTTATGGACCTAGCCAGATTGAATTGTTATTTAGTATCACTAGACTATTAAAAGACAAGGTTACTTAATGGTTTAAGTGACGTTATCTTCTTTTGAATGGGGCACATGCATATATAATCAGGGTGGTGGGGTTTGCAACCTCCCTATTTTGAGTCAGAGCCCAGTGTCTGCAATCAGGGTGAATCTTTGAATGTGACATGTTAACATTAAAGGGCAAATCCACGTTAAATCAACAAGAGTTTACATTATGAAAAGTGATTTAGGACTGTAAAATTCATCCAGACAAACACTGACAGCACTCTCAGTGCTGAAAATCAAAATATCAGGTCTAGAATTTATGTCATCGTGTGACATATTTTGTAGGTATTATATTTGAGAAATGTTTCAATAAAAATTCAGCTGTATGACAGTTTGAAGATTATTTATGGATTAATTTGGGGTGGGTTTTTACTTAATCCAGTTCTTTTAAACCAAGACTTTTCTGTTTGCTGCTGCCTTTTTTAAATCAAATTTGAGGCTTTTGATTAATATCTTATGCTGCACAATAACTTAACTCTCCTGTTTCATGTCTTATTCTATTTTAGCCTATTTTTATTTCCAAATTACACTTTTTAATTGCGTTAAAATGTCTTTTTATATTGGCTTGTGTTGCTTTTACATTCTGTCTTGATGCCTTTATGTTTTAGGCTATGTAAAGCAAATTGCCTTGTTGAAATGTGCTATACAAATAAACTTGCCTTGCCTTAAAACGCCCATTGACATTAGACTATACAGCTAATCTCTAAATACACATAAAGGTGTGGTGATCTTGTTCATTGTAGTCTCACATCACCAGAGGTTAGCAACACTGTGCAGATGGTGACAGCTGGATTAGGGTGTTTACGTCATGTTTTTCTCTTTGCCTCTTTTAAAAGTGATCATGATGCATTGCATAAGCGTGCAGTAAGCTAGTCTGATCTCCCCTCTGTATCTGACTGTATTCCAGTTATGTCAGTACATCTTTCAATTGCTTCATATTTTCCACAACTGCATGTGTGGTCATGAAGAAAAAGGGGAGCAAGTTACTCTTGAGAGCCCAGATTGTAAATGTATATATGGATTGTAAGAATAGAGCCATATCATAACACTGATTTCCTTCTCCTGTCTTAGTGTCCAGTGGAGCCTATGATGGAGCGCACAGGAATGCGGCTAGAACGGAAAGTCCTGCATTTTGTTTAGATAAGGGGAAGAGCATGGCCCTGCGCGAGTCTCCATTTCCTAATTGCTTTGTCGCAGGCATCCATGCTGTGGGATGGGCATTGATTCTGCCTTGTTTCTTGTTTCTTGATCGTCTTATTGCGGTGTGCAAGTCCACCACCCTGGAGCGAACCCAGCGACTGGAGCAGGAATGCTACCTCTACCCCCTACAAGTCTTCTTTGGCTCCATCATCTTCTTCATTCTTTTTCTTGCTACAGCCCCCTTGGCCTTCCTAGGCTTTCTGCTCTGGGCACCGCTTCAGGCCTGCCGCAGACCCTTCTGCTACCACCGAGAGACACTATCCCCACCAGAGAGGGAGATGCACAGGGGCTTTGAGCTGGAAGGAAAGGCATCATTTGGCTTTGCATCAGCCAACCTATGTCTTTTGCCCGACAGCCTGGCTCGCTTCAATAACCTTGGACAGACACAGCACAGGGCGACTGCTATTGGCCAGTGCATTGTGCAAGGTGTGGTTCGACCCCATATTCGCATATTTGTTGACTCCCCCAGCAGCTGTGGTACTCTCAGTCCCTCTAACAGCATACTCCCGACAGGTAACTCATCTACATATGGGGCCACAGATAGACAGGCGCAGCCCCTAAGTCACCATTCAGAGAGAGACTCAGCTGAAGGACATGGTCCAATCCCAAGTACCAATAGTCATGTGGTTTGTGTGCCCTGTGATGATACAAAAGAGCCCTCTACAGAATCACCGTCCACCCTCAACTCCAATCCGAACCAGCAGGGCCAAATGAGCCACCGAAGTGCTCCCCGAGCTTTGCTCTCCCAGGGTCTCCGCCAGCAAGACGACATACCCTGGGAAGTGTCGTCGTTGTTTCCAGCCAATGTTGACATACTGTGCCTAGAGGAGGTGTTTGATAAGAGGGCTGCACAGAAACTCGTCAATGCACTAAGACCTGTGTATGGACACATACTTTATGATGTTGGTGTGTACGCCTGCCAGCCACCATGCAGCTGTTCCTCTTTCAAGTTCTTCAACAGTGGCCTGTTCCTTGCTAGCCGATTCCCAGTGCTGGAAGCCCAGTACCACTGCTTTCCAAATGGCCGAGGGGAAGACGCACTGGCTGCCAAGGGCCTCCTTTCTGTTAAGGTGCCTTGTTTTATATCATGTATAAAGCACTTGTCCTTTTTGTGTTGTAGAAATCATATAATTAGTCATTGTTACGTAATACTATTAACACTTATAATATAATATAACATAATATAATTATTTTTTTTATATTTCAGGTGCTAATTGGGCAGAATCAGAAACAGAAGAATGTGGTTGGCTACTTTAACTGTACACACCTTCATGCACCAGAGGGCAAGTTATAATCCTTTTCTGATATCTTCTGTTTAGATTAACTCAAAATTTGGCAGTTTCCTTTAAGGAATCAAACATAAGCCAGGTCTGTGATAGCTAGTCTGTGTCGTCTTAAAACAGGTGACGGGGAAATTCGCTGTGAGCAGTTGAACATGGTAACCAAGTGGATTGGCGATTTTCAAGCTGCCAACAGACTACCTGATGAGGATGTTGTTTTTGATGTGCTCTGTGGAGATTTCAACTTTGACAACTGCTCACCTGGTGTGTGTTTATCTCATATAATTTTCTTTTTTTCCCCTGTTAATATTTTCATGAAAGCAATTTCACTAAAAGTTTCTATAGTGTGTATATAAACACCGGTTTTCTTGTTTTTTCCAGATGACTCTCTAGAACAGAATCACTGTCTGTTTCAGGAGTACAGAGACCCTTGCAGGGCAGGGCCTGGAAAAGAGAAACCCTGGGTCACTGGTGCGTACCATTTCAACCCATTAAACTACAGTACATACTACATACTTGTCTGACAAAACATCATGTTTTTCTTAATGCCTCTTCTAAAAGGTACTCTGCTGGAGCAGCCTACATTGTATGACGATGATGTAAACAGACCAGAACATCTCCAAAGGTACACCCTCTTGCGATTTTGTTAAGCCATTTTCCCTCTGAAAACAACTAAGGTGATATCAAAGGAACTACTCAGTTTGCTCACTAACACTGATTTTTCTTTTCTATGTGTCTGTGTAGAACTTTGGAGAGAGAGGAGCTGAGAAAGCATTATATCTCCCCTCCTGTTCGCAAAGACGGCTCCTCATTTGTTTACCCTGATGCTGGCCAGCCATGGATTGGACGACGGATTGACTATATCTTGTTCCGTGAAAGCTCCATTTCAAAACACTGTCGAACAGTACGTGGCTCCACTTGTGTTTACTTTTTCCTCTCCCCAATTCTCTCCTGTCTTCTCCAATGCCACTTGTCTGCTTGAAGTAATAGGTGCTTTGTGATGCCACAAATAATTCAAGTGCCATTAATTTCATGTATGTCATTTGCATGATAGAGCAATTTCTCACATTAAGTTATTCCCTGTTAAAAAGGCATAAAGCATCATGAAAACCACACTCTCTCTCCTTGTCTCCTCATAGGAAATTGAAGAGGTGTCGTTCATAACCCAGCTGGCTTGCCTTACAGACCATGTCCCTGTGGGCTTGAAACTGAATGTAATGATGGAAAGTGGCCGTACTGATGAATGAGGAATAATGTGAACGAGGTGTTGTGTTCAGACAAAGGGAACAAAATGTACAAAGATGCACATTGCTCTACAGGCACAACAATGATTTGTTTACATGTTTTAATTTGTGATTTCAATGACAATGCACAGACCAGAATAACTCAGGTAGCATTAATATGGACTTATTGATATTTCATAATGTATACAATTTTATACATCGAGGCTTTTTAAGGCCAGGGGTAGTGATTTTGTATGACAATATATTTTTGGAATTTTTCATTCTGAATTTTTCCTATAGAAATAAACAGAATGAATTCTGTATAATGTCTCTTGTTTAATTTGCCATAAATTATAAGGTTGCCTGCTGATACAGTGATACACACTCGGCATGCAGAAAATGTATACATATTATATGTATTATATGTATACATACATATAATGTATATGTATAAATTGTATATAATTATACTTCAAGGACAAGAAAGACAGTTCACAAAGCAGAATGAACAAGCATAACTAGAAAACTTTAGCCTTGTTTCAGACCCCTAACTTTTGGCTCATATCTATTTTTTCAGCAATTCAAAGAAATGAATAATGAGGTGCAGTGAAACAGTAGCAGAGTCATGTTATCAGGTTAAGAAAACTTGAGGTATATGAAATATCCTGAGGTTTTATTATTACCTGTTATAAAACATGCAAGACTGAATATTCCTAAAACTGATTGAGGTTTTGTTTTACAGATTTAAAACATCACCAGGCAAAAGAAAACATCTGAATCACAATTAAGCAATGTTATAACCCAAGATGGGGAAATATACAGTTTATTGAATAATATCTAGAATATCCACCTGTCAAAGCTTGAGGCATACAGATCGTGTATAAAGGCTTGAGGTCAATACCCCTTTTTCGGTCAGTAGAGGGTGCACTTCAAGTATTTCAGGTAAGGCCCAACAACCAACGAAGAAGTCGTACGAACTAATCAAAATGCAGGGACTGGAGTCGCTTCCTGTTTTTAGCCCTTCATACACTCGTGGATGGCATTGACTGGGATATTGTGGTATTGTTTAGGTTACAATCATGAGTATTCTTAATCGCTTTAAACCACTAGTATCACCGGTATGTAAAAGAGTATTAGTGGAACAAACGGGTGTTTTCAGAAGAGTCTGTTCGGTCCCTAAAGCTGAGTGTCACAGCTTGTGTTTGTCTCGGTATTATAGAGCAGATTTAGCCTCATGTCAAGTATCTACTCATTACCTTGACAGTAAGAGATGGTATTCAGAACTGCATAGTGAAAGTAGCAATTCAAAGAAGAGAAGTGGCGTCAATGAAGAGGAAACACCTGAAAAGGAGAGTGACGTCAGTGCCCACCTGAACCAAAGTGAGTAGGTATTCATGTTCAGAGCTGAAATGATAAGTCGATTAATAGATTGAATTTTTTGTGAGGATACGTACCTTTTCCTTGTCTTACATCATAGGAAATTAAAATAGGGGTGAAAAAATAATCAACTAATTGATTAGTCAATTGACAGGAAATTGATCTACTACCGACTTTGTTAATTGATGAAGTATTTTTTTAAAGAAAAAAAGTACATTTTCTGATATCAGCTTTGCTGTTTTTCCTCATCATTTATGCTAATAAACTGAACATCTTTAGGATTAGGACTGTTGGTTAGACGAAACCAGATATCTGAAGGAAAGGCAAGTTTATTTGTATGGCATCTTTCAACAACAAGGCAATTCAAAGTGCTTTACATAGAACATAAAGGGCATTAAGACAGAATATAAAAGCAACACAAGTAAAGACATTTAAAAACAATTTTTAAAAAGTGCTAAAAAGGAATAAGACAGATAAAACAGGAGAATAAAAGTTACAGTGCAGTGTAAAATAATAACCAATCATCTTTGGCTTTGAGATACTGATGGACATTTTCACTGTTTTCTGACATTATATTTACAAAGCAAACTGAGAAATATTCAGCAGATTACTTGATAATGAAAATAATTGTTGGTTGCAGCCCTAAATTTTGACTATTTGGAAGACAAAACTACCAATTTGAAGACATCTGCTTGGGCTCTGGAAAATTGTTAGAGCTGCAACTGACAATTGTTTTCATTAATGATTAATCCAGCAGTTTGTTGCTTTGAATAGTGCAAGGCCAAATGTTTCTGCTTCCTTCTTTTCTGCAGGATCCTCTGAGACTTTCACTCTGGATGTGCTGGTGTCTCTGCTGCATCAGGAAAATGCAGTGGACATCTGTGTGATTAAAGTACCAGAGCAGATCAAATATACAGAGTACTTTGTTGTTGTCAGCGGTGTATCGCCAAGACATCTCCGCGCAATGGCTCTTTATGCCATCAAAGTGGTAATTGATCTTCATTTTCTCTGTGTCAGACTGATGTTTACAGCTGCAACATGTGTTGTTGTTTTTAAAACTTATACAAAGGATGCTTTTCTTCCAGTACAAATTTCTGAAGACGAATCATGATCCACATGTCAAGATTGAAGGAAAGGATGCAGAGGACTGGATGTGCATTGACTTTGGTATGTAAAGTTTCTAGATCCTGTCCAATTTAGACAGCTGATGATGTAAACAGGTGTTAATTTTTTGTGATGAATTATTTATTGAAATAAAACAAAACTAGATCACCAAGCATATAGGGAACTCCACTTAGGGAACAGGAATGAAAAAAGGGGCAGTTATTTCTGGGCTGATAGTGACTCAAACAAATATAGTACAGATTCACATACAGAGAGGTACTGATAAACATGGGCATTCAGCTACAATATACTGTATAGTAAGTTAATTTTATATTATTCCATATCAATATATCAAAAACTCCCTGTACATTAGGAATCAAATCTATCTATCCCACAGATATGACCCATTACATCCCTTGAGGTGTAACATCTACACACAAAAAGCCCCAAATAAAATAAAAACAATGAGTCAATGTAAACGTACAAATAAACAAAACACCCCGACACAAGCAGAAGACAACCACAAAAACGACAAAGATAACACACAATATATGCTAATTAAAGATATACACATATAAAAATACACATACATGTACGTGGCCCATAGTACTAAATAGACTAAATAGAAAGGGTTACGTAAGACGAAATGAGATCAAGGCAAGGCTAATGGTTAGGTTTAGTTAATCTCCTGGATTATTTCAATAGCTTTAGAGCAGTTGATCACAGTATCAACAGTGGCTCCATTGATTCTGGCAGTGGACCTTTCAAGTAGACAAACATTGGTAAAAATGGTAAGCCAGGTTCTCTTTATAATAATAGTGGGTTCAAACCAATTTTGTTATAATGATTTTCTTAGCAGCTGTTGAGGCAGCTAATATTATTCGTTTCTCCTGAAAAGATAACAAAATGTTTGGGTTATACCCAGTAAGATAAAGAGCAGGACAGCTGGGACTTTATCAATGACAGTTCCAGCAATCTTACTGATATATTCCCAAAAAGGTTTAAAAGTAGAGCAATACCAGAACATATGTAAGTAGTCTCCTCTATGAGAGCCAGAACATTTGGTACACAAGTCACTGTCAACCAGTTTTAATCTAAATCTGCACTCCAGCGTAAAGTAAAATTTGTGCACAAACTTTGAGTGAATTATCTGATGAGTGAGATTTTTACATGAGGAAAAAACTGTGTTCCAGACTATTGGCCAAATCTAATCAAGGTTTAAACTGAAAACTGAACTTTTGCTTAACTTTTTCTTACTGGGAGTGGTATGGTGTCACAAAAGGAATGTTTGTTATAAACCGAAGCTACCAGTTTAGTACCAGTTTAGTTTGTAGGAGCGCATCCCAAGGTACTCCATGTGTTTTAAGTGCTGTCTGAAGCTGAAATTAGTGTTTATAATTACAGTTAGGAGTGTCTCTCTGTCTTTGTCTCAGGGAATATGGTGGTTCACTTCATGCTGCCAGAGACCAGAGAACTGTATGAACTGGAGAAACTGTGGACTCTCCGCTCCTTTGATGAACAGCTGAAGAGCATCCCTGCCGAGATGCTACCAGAAGACTTCATATATGATCGTGAAGTCACAAAAGACTAGTCATCTAAGTAGTACTTCACCACCAGACTTGTAACTATGGAGGCTTGTCATTTTTGGAAGCATCCCTTTTATGTCCTTGTGCGTAGAACCACAGCCACCTTCAGTTACTTTTGGTAAAACCCAACAACACATTTTTGTTGGGGATTGAATGACTTAATTGGATCGGGGAAATAAAAAATCCAGATTTCATTACTTGGATTTCTTTTCATGTCTTATATAAAAGCTACACTCTCAGGATCACTGACCCATCATATAAATAATAAATCATAAGTCATTCTTTTTCATTTATATTGGCCATTTGAGGGCATAACAAGTTACCTGTAAAATATAGTTATAGTTTTTTTGTTTGAGTGATTTTTGAGTCTACTGAAGAAAATGTGTGTATGCATGAATTTTTTTCATGGTTTAAAATAAAATGATATTTTAACAAAAATGATAGCTGTCTTAAAATTAATTTTCAATTTTTTTGTTTGTATTGTTACTTAACCACATTATCTGTGAGTAAAATAAATATTTGCTTTGGCAGGATTAAGTTTAGCTGTGTAAGGACATGTTAATATGTTAATTATGTTAACAACTGGTTCACAAAGCATTGTGAGCACAATTTCTATCTGTAATACAAATTTTATTAGAACCGTATTTAAGTATTACAGTATTTAATTTTCTTTTGAATTAATTTTTGCCTTTAAATAAGTGACCAGTGTTGCTTATGGACATGCACACTTGGCAGCTGTAAAGACGTTTAGAACAAATTCTGTTGTAGATTTATGAGAATCTATAATTAGGATTGCTGTTGTCTCTTCAAGCTGCTAGTCACAGATTGCTGAGTTAGATACTTTTTTAACATTTGAACCAACCAGTAGGTGAAAAGTATTCAAATCCTAAAGTAGTTAGAAATACCCCAGTGTAAAACAACCTTTTAAGAAATAGAAGTCTTGCCTTCAGTTCAGTTCAGCAGTAAAATGTAAATAAGCATCAGTAGTACTCATTGTGAGGAATAATCCCTTTCAGAGTGTTAAAATGACCGATATCTTCCTGTGTATTTTAAGGTAGATAGTTTGGGTTGTATAAGTCTGACTAATACTGTTGGGTTATGTAATTATTTTTTATATTATTTTGCATGTAAAATCTCATTCTGCAAAGTAAGTAGTAACGAGAGCTGTCAGATACTGTAAATGTAAAACACAATATTTACCTCTAAAGATGTTTTGGAGCTATAGAAATATTCAAGAAAAGTACCAGAACCTCAAAATTGTACTAAAAGAAATTACTACAGGAGGTGAACTTTGTCACTTACCTATGGACCCCAATTCACTGAGCAGTTGTCTGCAATGAGCAAGTTTCAGGAGCATTTTTCCCAAAGAAGTATTATGTGGAGTTACCAAAACAAGCTATTCCGGCTGATGTTTTAAACCAAATAAAAGCACGCAGATTGCTTCCTCCAGGTAAAGAGAAGTTGTTGGCCAAACTATTAAATTTGACATGCATTCACTTGGCACTTACATGCACCAAAGATTGCTCCGTGAATTGGCAAAATAAAGGTCGGTTGGTCAGGACTTGTTGAACAGAACTTCTACAGTCTGCACCTCTGAAGGCTCATTTAAGTAACCAGCATTTAGAATAGTAAGCTTCTCTAAAAAGCTAGTGTATGTTTCAATAACACCGTGAAAGTGGTGGGTGAACTTTATGATTATCTTCGATCACTGATTTCTACAAATAATTGAAATACACTAATAAATTATCATTTTAGAATTGAGTCATTTTTAACGAACACCAGTCCTTGAAATTTTCTTGAAGATTAAAACTGCAGTTTTTTTTCGTAACCTGCAGACAAAAGTATTTTTCTCAGAGCCTGAAGGCAGATCCAAACAGAGAAACAGATACTATGACTGCACGCACAGACATAGACACATTATATTTTATCCTCCACGACACTTGCTTAGCAAGTGACCATTCCGTTTCATTTACTTGCTGTAAGTCATGCTGGATTAGAACATTAACTAAATGTAGAAATGTAATGAGGCAGGAGATGCCTGCACAGAGCCAGACAGGACCTGGTGTGTGAATGTTTTTGTGCCATGTGGTCGTGTTGTTTATTCTCACACAGTTTGAAAATGAATGATGACTCACACTAATGTTCAGCAACACTGATGGAAACACTGAGAGTCTCAACAGCTTCACATACAAAGTTTAGCCTGAATAAACAAAGTTCTAAATAAAGAATGAATTTAACTAAAGACAGACTGTTACATAAATATTTTAATTTCACTATTTACACGCTATTTAGAGATAATGGTGACATGCATGAGATTGTACAATACCAAATAATGCAATCCTTAAGTCTCAGACCTTTTCTGTCCCAATTATCAAAATGACTCTAAAGGGAAAATTGAAATAAGTGAAAGAAAAAGTTCTGTGCTTGACTCAAAAGTTGTCACTGTGGCTAATGTTCTCATTAACTGCACAGTCATTTTAACCAACTGTTGTGCAGCCGTTAATGGCTATCGTGTTAATGTACTCTATGATGGAGGAGACAGTGAAGAAAGACGATATTAGTTCGTTTATGGAAACAGCAGTAACAGGGTCTTGCAAAATTGATTTATAATTGGAAATAAGGTGCACAAAGTGGCACAAAATTGATAATTTCATTACTCTAGTTTGGACTGATGTTATTAAAAATAAGAGTACATAGGCCACAGTATAAACTTATGTTTGTGCATGACAAACATACTATACTGTATGTTGCACAGAGAAAGGAGCAAATTAATCGGTAGCTGTTCATGACTCCCTGGTAAGCAAGTGACTGAGAATAAATCACTTATCACACACAACTTCAGCTTCAATCATCTACTTAACGCCGACTGTCTTCTTTTAGTGTTCTAGTTTTGTATTTGCGTATGAAAACAAGCCTAAAGTAAAATAAGTGAGCATTTAAGTTCCTTGATATAAATCTGTGTCCTGCAGCCAGGCTGGTACTTTGCTGCAGCCGTTGAGGGTATTTATGAGACTTCCAGAAAGCACAAACTGTATCAGACATGACTGCTAAAGGACTCTGAAATTTATCACCTGACCCTCATCTGAGAGCAATGCTCTGTTCTGGCTGATGTGACTGAGTCATTTACTGAATATTTTAATCAGGCATTTAAGATTGGCCATTTTCCATACAGCACATCCATCATTTCAGAAATGTAAATAATGGAAAGTTCTTTATCAAGTAAAACACCAGTGACTCTAACAGTTAAGTATATTTCCATTTTTATTACATTGCTCTTCAAATTTGTATCAACCTGTTCTGTTATAATTTAACAGGAAAGTTTGGGAATTACACTTTCTGCAAGTTAAAACAAGTCACTCTGGCATACAACAAACATCCAGATATTCTGTATAGGCTATAACATGAGGCTGAAGGTTTTAAGTTCATACATTTCCTGCAGAAAGACTTTGCCATAGCTCTGGAATAGACTTCTCATATGACTGTCATAGGAAACAAGAGCACCGATCAACTGTCAAATTTCAGTAGAGTGCTCTTCAAAGAAAATAGTTGCCATTAAAGTCGTCTTACCATTTAAGGGCTGAAAGCGTTTTGTGCCCTCTATCAACTGGAATTGAAAATGTATGGGTTTGTGCGATTTACTGCCCTTCCTTGAATGATTTGGTGTAATTTGGAACTACAGCATGTGCACTGGTTTTGGCCAAAATGGTTTAGTTGTCTTGAGACTTCATGTTAGTCAGTAGTGTTACACATGTAGCTCTAATGCCACTGTGCCACATACATGTGGATTAGACACATGATGTAGATGAAATACATTATAAATCTTAAAGTACAGCAAAGCTAAAGGGGTTACATTCAAACATTTATTCATGAGTTTGAATATGAGATGTTTGAAGACCTTTTCATTGCATTATATAAGGTACTAATACACTAAAAAAAAACACCTCTTTACCATTCTATATAACTAACAGTTTGATTATACACTTCAGATTCTGTATGCATTATTAATGAATGTTTTTCTGTTTCTTGATGCAAAGTCCCTCTGAATTACTCTATAAACCAAAACATAATTTTTCCAAACATCTGGGGCATCCTGTCATATTTCATCTTAATGTGAGAACAAACAGGCCATCATCAGCCATTTCAAGTTACGCATCGTCTGCTTTATTGAGACTTGTCATGCTGTCGTGTCTCTTCAGTGGACTCATTAAATTAGTAAAAGTTTTTGACTATCTGAAACGTGCTGTGATCAAGTATACTCTTTTCTACCCTTCAAACTTTTAAGACTACCTTCCTGTATTAAGGAGAAAATAACTGCACTGCAAATTGACATGAATCAATTATGTGGGTCTGTGTGAGTTCATGTTAATTAAACTCAACACTTGCTGCTAAGGAACCAATAATGTTGTAAAAACACAAATTGTGGTGATGTAATTCAAGAATATTTCAATCTTTAAAGCACATGAATCTAATGCTATGAAATAACATAACCTGTGCCACTTTTACCTGGTATTTAATGGCAATCAGCATGGTATCAGTTTCATTTGATACCTTCCTTGTTTTGTTACATTTTCAATAATATCTCCATTTGTTTCACTGCCTTGTGCTCAGGGATTATCAAACTAATGAAGCAGTAGATATTTCTCAGGAGAACTCTGAAAGTGAATGAAATGACCCTCCCTCCCCACCAGACACACACTGTATAAAACTCAGGCAATGTTGGGAATCTGACAGAGGTGCTTTGAACGACGTGGAAATCCAACTACAGCAAGGTGTTATATTAAGTAAGCAATATTTTATTTCTCACTTTTTAAATGAAAGTCAATGAGTAATGTTGAATCTGATAGCTTTTATGATCTATGGGAGTATCGGTAAAATATGATGCTTGTATATCATTTTTTTTGCATAACACATTGTTGGATAATTACTTTTTATTATGCAGTTTTGCTATTAATTTTCCTTGTGATCCAGGATTCACTCCAGCGCTGTGATGTCGCTGAGTATTCTGGCGCTCTGCCTGCTGGCTTGTGTTCACTCTGGCATGAATGCATACCCAGCCAAGCCTGCCAGTCCCCGGGAAGGCGCGCCACCTGAGGAGCTTGCCAAATACTATTCTGCACTAAGACACTACATCAACCTCATTACAAGACAGAGGTTTGTTCTTGATTTTCTACAAAATTGGGTTGAAGAATTTTTGTAAGTTCATGCAAAGAGGTACTGACATATTACTTGACTCTTTTTCAATGTGCAGGTATGGGAAAAGAGCCAGTCCAGATACTGTATTTTCAGACGTGTTGGTGAGGGAGAGCACAGAGAGTATTCCAGGATCCAACTATGTCAGGTATGTGCTGCAATATTACAGTTTTAAGCTGCTTTTAATACATTTTCTGGAGCTGTTTTCTACATTGATGTCCCCTAGATATTTTGTAGTTTATGCCAATAGTATACAATATACTGTACAGCATGATAAAATATGTACACTGAGATAACAGAAACGTATAAACACCTGTATCTAACACAATCTGAAAAAGACATTAATGTCCAGATTTTGATCACAAAAATGAGATGTGTTGATTCGAGTTTGTAGACAGAAGTGGTATAATTGATTGGATTGCATTATAGTGAGATAAAATAATATTCGGTCTTCCTCGTGTATGTATATTTGGACAGGCAAACATTAGAAACACCTTACACACTCTAACTTTCTTATGTTGTAGGTATGATGAGCTGCCGATGTGGTGATGCCGCTGAAGCTGTCATTACCAGGCGGACTTTACCACAAAGCCGCTGCCATGTGTGTTACTACTGACTTGAAATGAACCTGTGTTGCATGGAATAAAATATTGTGCCATTCAAGTGCTTTTGTTCTGTTATGTTAAACAGTGGTACACTGAAACATTGTTTTTGATGTGTACCTCTCTGGCTGACTTTGCATGGCGACCACCAAGTAGTGCTACCTAGTGTGGATACTACAGTCTAGTAATGTACTGTGTCGTTAACTAAACAGCGCTCTCTACTGGCGAACAGACATCTAATCATGAAAGGCTGTTTCAAGTGGAGCAAATACCATATAGTTCATGTGTACTACTATGTTTGGGTTGGGGGAGTAAAACAGAAATTAATTGTAAGTTGACTAAACCAGTTACATTAATTTCTCTTGTTATATCAAGCCTGCTGAGATGTACCTGCACTCTGCCTGAAAACAGATTAACAGTAATCCTATCAAGTGACCTGGATACATCAAAAGTGAATCACGTAACACTGATAATTTGGTTAACTAACTGATAATTTGCTTAATCCTGTAACTGTGCAAGCTGGCAACTCTTATTCTCTATAAAGCAGCTTCAGTGTGGCTGAATGACCAGTTTTGGTGAATGGGATACTGCTTGATGCTTTATGGTGACCTGCTGATGGGTGGCATAAATGATATTATGTATAGCCAGATGTGGGTACAGTATATTACAGGCAACATTAATGGTACAAAGATCTAGAGTATATCTTTCTCATGGGGTAAGTGTATCCTTAAAGCTGAATTCTTGAATATTTTGCTGCTGATATCAAACATGAATTTTGCCAGAAGAAGTCAAAGTTATTACAGGTACACTACACTCAAATAGCTGTTGTAAATTTCAATTTGTGGTGGATTTCAGTGGACAATTTGTACAATTACCTGGCCAAATAACTGTCAGTGTGTATAGTATAAAATAAAAAACAGTATCACAGAGTTTATGTTTAGGGGTAATTAAATTTGATGGGTAAACAAACAGGTGAATCACCTGTGCACACACACACAAACACACATACCTTTTCTCAACTAACAGCTCTTTTATTCTAATGTAAACTTTAATGGTGGGTTGTGCAACATTCAATGGGCTAGATATAACTTGAACGGCATTGGATGTCATTAGCACAGCACTGGCTGTCTGGACGGAGAACTGAGGGAAGGGGCGCAGGCAGGCACACTGGAAATGCACTAACAACTAACTATTGCGCAAGTAACCTGCGAATTGCGAAATTCTGCAATGAAGGGCAGCATGACAGTGTGACTGGATCGTACATAGAACAATCAGGTAAAGTATCTGTCATTCATTTGATCAGACACTGAAGCAACGGTCTCGCCACGGGACCTTCTGACTGTTAGCTACCTAGTTTGAGCCACATGATATCACTGTTAGCCACTAAGTTAGCTACTGTATGACTGGGTTTACAGCCAACTGTAAGTCGCTACTACTAAAACACATCGCGAGAGAACATTAACAAGCAAAGACATTTTTTTACTTTAATTTGGCTTGTTTGTTGCCAATCCGAAACATATATTTTTACTACACGTGTAGCCGCACGCTAGTGTTTGCTAGCAATCATTAGCGGTGCTTAACGTGCTTACACACGAGAAACAACTAGCAACGGCTAGCACCAAGTGGGCACAGGGCGGCCATTAGTGGAATTAACGCTAATAAGATACCTGAAATCATATCTGGTTGTTGTGGATTAACGCTAAACAATATGTGGTTACCGCTGCTAATTAGCAACCAACGGCTATCCATTATTTTAGCTTAGTTGCTTCACATTGGAAATGGTTAACGGTTACACGTGCCCAGTGCGTGTACCTACAAAGCAAATTTTAACCACATCAAGCCACATGTTTCTGGAAGAGGCTGGTTTTGACTTAGCTCTCTTGTAAGTTATTTTATTCCTTCCTTGACATAAGAACTACTAGTTAGTTGTGAACTTATCTGCCACCATGAGCACCTAGCGTTAGCGTTCAGTTCCCCCGGCTGCTCTTCATGTGTCGAGTAGAAGCGGTGTAACGTTACCTCAACAAGCTGTTAGTCTCAGCTGCGCCCCGTTCATCAAGACTGGCCTCTCATTTATGAGCAACGGGGGAATTAGCTCGAAGTGGGTGCTTATTATGCAGTATTGAAAGACATATAGTTTATTATGGTTTCTGGCTTCTATATTATAAAAACTTCCTCATTTCTACTTTGAAACCTGGAAGCCTAGTTCCACTTTCTAAAGCTGTGGTTCTCGAAGAGGGGTCCGGGGACCCTCAGGGGTCCTTGAGGGTGTCCCAAGGGGTCTTCAGCAAAAAGAGATATAGTTTATTTTCACTATAATTCCGTCTATAAGTAACACAATGACAGAATTTATGACTATTTTGGTTATGGGTTTCATACATTTTCTGAAATTAAACATCCAAAAGCAAAAGTCTTATCAGATGGAGGATGCTGGGACAAAATCTTATCGAATCAGGTTCTATGGGCTAATTTGTGTCAGTTTAAGGGTTCTTGATGTGAAAGAGTTTGAGAACCACTGTTCTAAAGGCCCCTCTGTTCACTTCTCCATACTATAACATACTGTTCGCCTTTATTTTATTTACTTTGTTGTAGGGGTTTGCCATATCGTATTGTTCAGGATAATATCAGTATAATTTTAATATGATATTTAAAAATTCATATCGTGATAATGGCAATATTCCGCCTTTTTGACATAATGACATTATACTGTTACGCACAGCAACAGCGGGCATGACTGAAAGCGAAAGTCACATTGCTACTGGCGCCATAGTGGAGGAGTTAGTTCCAAAAGTAGTGTGGATGTGATTTTGTTTATAAAAGATCAACAAACCACGATAATATGTAAGAAGTGCAAGAAGACTGTAACAATAAAAGGGGGCAATACAACATTCTCATTTCACGACCTCAAGCAGAAACACCTAGTTGAGTCAAAAATCTCACGAGCAGTATTTTGTCATATTGTCAAGAATATCATTATCTCAGAAATACCCTGAAATATTGCGATGTTATTTTAGGGCCATATCGCCCACCCCTACTTTGTTGTTGTGTTTTTTTTTTTAATATACTTTTATAATTTCTTTTCTTTTTCTCTTTGCAGCCAAGGGGTATAGGTGGGGCTGGGCAATATGAGAGACTAGATATCGTCTTAGATTTTGTGTAAATATTTTGTGAAAGCACCAATAGTCATTTCTACAATATTGTCGCAATATCGATATCAAGGTATTTGGTCAAAAATATTGTGATATTTGATTTTGTCCATATCACCTAGCCTTAGGTATAGGGTATAAGGGGTGGGAGAGTACAGGCTGCTTTTGCTTGTTCAGTTGTTTTAGTGAAGTAAAAACCCTGGTCAGAGATGTTGATACATCTTGTAGCCTTGCAGTTAGCTCTACCAAAGCCACATTTACATTTTTTTCTCAAATATAAGACAAACGATTCAGTCCAAATTACAGCCAGATGCTTTTTTTCAATGGCGTGTCCATCCTGCTCAGTTTTTAATTCACTTAAAAGGACAACTCCATTCACTATTTAGTGCATTTTAACACTTCAAAAAACAAAGAAATAGCTCGCACACTGCAGGGCTCCAATGTCCACCAGAATTTATTGCAGAGCAGCACACCTGCTCTTCATGTGCTCAAGGTCACCTTGGTGCAATAAATCCTGGTGGACATTGGAGCCCTGCAGTGTGCGAGCTATTTCTTTGTGTTTTTGACTTGTTGCTCACATTCGGCTCAGCACCTGCCCGCTTTGGATTGGATGTGCGTGCAGACTCCTAATGTGCATTTTAACACTATTGTAAGTTTAGCATCTAAAAATCTATTTTTGGTCTTGTGTGAGGTTTTAAAGTGAGAATTATAACCTACTCTAAAACGTGTTATGGTTGTAAATGTGTTTTTATGGTTTTGAAAGGAGGTTTTAGAATATGCTTGGTACAGTGGTAACGTTTAACAACAACAATTACTCTTAGCAGGGACATTGTACTGAAAATGATAGCACTTCAGTGATCTGGAAGCCATGTAGCTTATTTAAAAGTTAAGAATATGGACACACAATGCACAAATAGCTGAAAACCATGCAAATGCATGTTTTTACACATGTACTACACTATGTATAGTGCAACACAAGACCATTTTGGGCAGCTGCAAAACAGTAAGAACCACAGATGATAACCACTACAACAATCTTCATGTTAATTCAGCCACAAAATTTGTCTTATACAAATTAAAGGCATCTTGAAGTCACTAATACGACAAAGTCCGCATAATACAATTATTACTCCGCAGTCGACTCTCGCTGAGCTTTATCTGACTGACTAATCAGCCTTTTGAAACGGACACTGGTCATGTGATTGACCTGGCCAATCAGAATGGCTGCATTACAATACTACTGAATGAACAGAAGAAATCTGGGCATTGAAGGCACCCTTAGGGTCAGAGAAAGCTACTTACCAGCATGAGCTGCTTTTATCAATTCTCAGGAGAGGTTTTAGGCTGTACTGTGTATGAGTGATTGTCTGGGACAAATTCACCAAATAATTAGAATAATGTGATCCCCCCCCCTCCCCAATTCTCTCTGTAGGTCAGAGTTACCAGATGAGTGTTTTGTAGAAAAAGTGGGGCTCCGTGTCGGAGTGCTGCACAGATGATTTGAAAACAGCTTGTAGGTGAGTTTTTTCATGTTTCCTTCAGCTCTGCATCATTATCTGCCTTTTTGATTTCTTTGTTGACAGTATGTGGATGGAGTACAATGTTGCATTTATGATGTTTAAACAGTTCACAATTTAGAGTTAAATGGGGCAGCCCCTGCTCAAAAAACCCTTACTTATGTTTGTCCAACTACCTACGAAGGCATAGGCAGGGCTGTTTTTGCCTCACTCTGTTTGGAGAGTATGTTTGTACAAAGAGTCCCCTGGGGCCTCTCTGTGTGTGACTGGCACAACCTTTAGCCAGAAGGATGGGAAGACTCATCCTTTGTCGTTCAATAGCCCTCTTTGTGATTCCCTTAATTCATAAGTGCTCTCTGTGCTAACATGTGCATAAAACACCGAGACAAACAAATGTTGTCTGTGCTGTCTTTATCTCAATCTCTGAATCATTTCATGACCTGGCTTGTCTGGTGAACATAGTAGACAGTATACTGACTTAAGTGGGTTTCCTACCTTCTCCAGCCATCCAGTTGCTCTGGTGACTGTAAGCGGGCAGTTGGGCGGCTTTTGACCGTGTTTAGAGAGTTTCACCATCCTGAGCTGAGGACAAAAAAACATGACTGTGGCCAATGCAAAGTCTGGCTCAGGTAAGCTGTCGAAGTCCTAACTAGTCCTCTGCACAGGGACTGTCCCAATGTTGTGTGCGAAATTTGACATTTTATTATCACTTGATTGATACTGTGCCCGCTGCCCAGAAACAGTTGTGTGGGTTTGTCTGCTGCCTCTGAAGTTTTCCATTTGTCTCTCATGTCATAAGTTTGAACCTTGTAAAATCTGATAACCACATACAGGGAAAAAAAAAAAAAAAAAAATGTAAAATGTGATGCATTTGCACAATAGCTGGTACTGTATCTGCTGTCCACTTCTATTTTTGAACGTTCTGAAAAAAGGCAAAGACAAATGCACTGCTCATTCTTTTAAAAATCTAAGCATAAGAATGGATGTATTTATTTAAGTTACCAGACTAAATAAATGGCCACATAGTTACAGTAAACATTTAATTTTGCTTTTGTATTTAGTTGGCTGCTTAATCAACCTACTAGCTGTATGTTTCAGCCTTTTCATGCAAAACTCGTCATTTTGGCTTCAGTTTCTTGCTGTGTGCTCTCAGCCAGTACAAGGCAGATCTGTTAGTAGAACAGTTCCTTTGTGATTCTGCTTGCTTGTTGCTGCTGCAATGGAAATTAGGGATGTTCTCTGTGAATTGGTCCATTGATTGACTGTCCACTTGTTGTTCTTGCCTTGTAAGCTCTTATTATAGTCACATTGTTTTGTTTTCAGCGTTTTCATTGGCTTTTGAATTTTAATGATTCTCTTTATTACTGGCAATGAGCTTTGTTTGACGCAAACATGTCTGCCCGCAGAAGAAAAGACAGCAGTGGTTGGCATTTTACATTTCTTGGTGTGTATTTTCTTCTTTTCAGCCATGCAGCAGGTACTGGACAACCTTAAAGACCTGCCATCAGGCACAGGAGCCAAAGATATTGACCTCATCTTCCTCAGAGGCATCATGGAGAGTCCTATCGTCCGCTCCCTCGCCAAGGTAACGCACACACTCACTCCTACGACTGCTGTTTACTTCAGGGCTCTGTGGCACACACACACACACACTTAGCATAATCTCATTAGCTGCTCATCAAGCTCTAGCTATAATTGAGAAGAGGAGCCAATGTCACAGTGAGCCAGAGGAAATATAGGTGTTATAGACGCCACCACACTTCCAAGATGACCATTAACGCTTCCTGTCAGTACATCATACTTGCTGGTGGTTGAATGCTTATTTTATGTGGGTCTGAGGGAGAAATAATGAGAGATTGGCCTAAAACAGGACAAACAAGCAGTGTGCCCACTGTTCAGGAGTCAAGGTTAAATTACTTGCAGGAAATATCCTGTTGCCAGTGGGAGGTATGATGAATCTGCTTGTCATTAGAAGAGAGAAACAAGCATTAGATTTTCTGTCTGCAGAGTGGCACAGCAGGTCTCCTGTGGTTTTCATATACTCACTTAAAAAAGAACAGAAGTCTTTGCTTAAGCTTGAGCCGACAGAAAACATCCCTTTTGACACCAGTTAAATCCATTTCTCACATAGCTAATAAAAGTTGACACTGTGATGAACAAATGTCTTACATAACATTATCCAGAAAAAAAAATCTCCAACGCAGATTGAGGTCATCACATTTAAATACCATATCTATAAATAGAATGATTTCTATAGAAAACCTGTCACAAAGGCAAGCTCTTGTCCTCATTTCTAACAAACGGAGCACTGCTTGCCTAAGATATTACATTTTCTTCTAGGTAGATTGGCCTGTATGTAGTTTCTGGTGCAGAATTTTATCAAACAGGACCTCTTGTATGTTGTCTTACTACTGAATTTGACACACAATGTTTGGACACAACAACATTTGTTCCATGTAATGTTACTACACGGAGCAAATGTTGAGTCAAGTATGAATTGAGGAATGCAGTAGGCTCTTCAGCTCCTCTAATATAGCACATTAGTTCCTCAATTCTCTAGAAATGTACTTTATCATGAAAATCAACATAGAATTACTTTCGGATGTCCATCCTGTTTAACTACCTCTCTGTAATCTGTCTGCCACTTGCAATCTGCACCCATCAGTGATTTTTGTGGAATGCAGTGCAGAGGAGGGTTAATAAGATTTTTTTTTTCCTCTCCGCCTAGCACAAGTGGGTGGTGGGTTAATAGCCTTTTCTATGCTCATATAAAATACTATAATCCAGTGGAGGTCAAAACAAGCAATCTCAAATTTTCAAGGTATGAGAAACTAAACTAATCCATGTAAACTCTGCATGAACACCACAGGAACACGTCTGACAATGAGGTGTTGTGTTTTTTTTTAATTAATGTGGGGGTGGGTCATAATCCGAAAAAATAACTTTTCAGAAGTCCTCCATGTGCTCAGTGTAGCCTGTGAAGGAATTCACTGTGAAATGCTTTTTGTATCACGGCCATTCGAGCTGTCAAACAATTTCCGGATTCACCAAAATGAATAAATTCCAGCCAAACGGACAGCAAGGAAACTGGGTGGGACAAAAACAGTTTGATTTATCAATTTTTATGAATACTTACTGGTGCAACTTCAAGTAGCCAGAAAAAGATATGCCCACAACAGATTGTGCTGTGAGAATGAAAAAAAAAAACCCATGAATATTGACTTTGTCATTGTGATTTATCATACACATGCTCATAAACAAAGTTAGTGAATGTGTTGTATCTGCCCTGCACTTTCATTGTTGTTTTATCCACTTTGAACACAGTAAAAAATCAACAGTTACATGCTCAAAGATTAAAAAAAAAGGAAAAAAAAGGATCCAGTGTTTGTAATCACCATTAAAATGTTATTTGTAACTTAATTTTTCCCCATTGTTAAGTTGAAAAAACAAAAAAAGATTTTCATCTTACTGGGGCTGTGCAAATATCTTTCAACAAACAGCCTGATGTAATATATATTTTATATAATATTTTTTGTATGTTTGTGTAGGCCCATGAGCGTCTTGAGGAAGTGAAGTTACAAGCCGTGCGAGACGATAATGTTCAGCTGGTAACAGAGATCCTGGATTCCCTCAACAACCTGCCAGAAAAAGATGCTGCTGCTGCAGAGCTTGCCAAAATCCTCCAGGAGCCTCACTTTAAGGTAGATTAGGCTTTATTCCTCTTTTATACTTGCACACCACGGTTACTAAGTTTAATAGGGATGAATGGACATGCAGAATGAAAGGTCTAGCTTGTGTTCTGCTCTTGTAGGAATGGACGTCAGAGCTTTTTACACCAACCACTGTCTAATTTTCTCTGAAGCGCCTGTCAGGCAGCTTATATTCTCGACCACTTACAAGCTCCGGCATGGGAGGGTGGGGGTGTATTTCCTTGAGCCAATGGCAGGCTTAGTTGTGTGGGTAAAGTGAGGGGGGGAAGACTGTGACACCCTCAGTTTCAGTAAATCTTCAGATTTGCTGATGCAGTTTTAGTCTCTGACCAATGCTAACTGTTTATTCTGGCTGCTGGGGTAAGAACAAGATTGATTTATCTTCTCTGTTTATCCAATTTGTCTTCTGTCAGTGGCATAAAAGTACCTTTTTGTTTGTGGTTGGAGGCTTGGAGCAAAGTGATTTATGTCTTCATTCTTTCATGTTAATACACTAAATGCTTTTGGCAGTGCAGGTCACTACTAGTGTTTTTTTATTGTAAGCCAGACTTTGCCTTATTTCTGTCTGCATTTCTCTCTCTCTCACCCTCTCAGTCTTTGATAGAGGCTCATGACAAAGTGGCTGCAAAGTGCTATGAAATGCCCCACACTGCTGAGAACAGCAATGCCATGTTGACGAGTCCGCTCATGCCAGCTGATGCTGTCAGGATGATTGGCATCCAGAAGAAAGCCTGGGAACCACTGGTAAGTTTAGCCAGGCATTTATATCAACCACAGCTGTGCAGAGGAAACATGCGGCACTCCTGTTTGGCTATAAAGTGCCTTCCATGTGTCCTCCTTTTTATTGACCATCTGTATGAACAGGTCGACTCAGTTTTACATAGCAACTCCGCGTGAGTGTGTTCCTTCACAGCAACCAGACAGACAGACCATAGGCCTTCCCTGTGATTTATGAAGTGCGGATGTTTGATACTGAATGACTCTTACTCTCTTTCAGGGAGTGACGTTCCGTGTGGAGCGGGGAGAGATGGTGATCGCTCGGATCCTGCACGGCAGCTCGATTGACAGGCAGGGCATGCTGCACACGGGAGACATAATCCGTGAGGTGAACGGTCGCGAGGTCGGTAGCGACCCCAATGAACTCCAGGAGCTGCTGAGGGACTGTAGTGGAAGCATCACACTCAAGGTCCTGCCCAGCTACAGAGACACACCAGCACCTCCACAGGTGAGGAAGAGGCTTCATTTTCTGTTTTCCCATCAAACGTTTTCACCTGTAGGAAACGTTTCTTGATTAACCCTTTTGATTGAAATCTTAACATCAGTGCTTTAAGTGCACAGGAATAGAGTTATGTTGATGGTTATGTGCTGGTGGGCTATGCGTTGTAAGGCTGTCATGGAGCCATACTGTACCTGTCAGGGATTGGGTGTGAGCTGCCTGGCCTGTGTGATCTTAGAATGCCAAGCTTCTGAAAATTGAGACCAGGGAGGGTTTATTAATAACACCCCTCACGCTATCTGGGACATACACCACTCTGTTCACTGGAGCACCCCCTTCTCCTTCTTACTGTAACAGGCACACACACAGCAGCTGACACCGAGGAGCAGTATGCAGGGTTATGTCAGACACTGACCTTTGTGCCGGGGAAGGATCGAATGATCTCATTTACTGTTTGGTTATCTTTGTGTTTAACTTGCGAATGAGGGGCCGGGGTGGTAAAAAGTCATACCTACATGATGAATCTGTCAGTAGACTTACTTTAAACATGAGACATTTTTTAAGTTACATCTGGTCTATGTTCATCCACCTCATTCAGCCTGCTGTCTAAGAGTACACAGCGAGTGGACAAATGGACTTGCACTCATTGTAGTTATGTAACATCATAAAAATTTAAGAGCTGTAAGACACATTATTAGTTTATACTGGTGATAAATGCAGTATTTGCAAACCAGGATAAAAAATACAATAGAAATTGTGACATTTGATACTAATATGACATTATCAAGTCAATGTGACAATACAATATACACCTTAATCGGGATTAAAGGCATTTCTCACTCCTGTTTTATATGCTCTGTATAATTTATCAGTCTGATATCTTGTTCACACCCTATAGGTTTATCTGAAGCCACACTTCAACTATAACCCGGCCACAGACAACTTGATCCCCTGTAAAGAGGCAGGCCTGGCCTTCCACAAGGGAGACATCCTTCATGTTGTTAACAAGGAGGACCCCAACTGGTGGCAGGTGAGTAACACAGGAGCTGCTTTGACTTCAGCTACACAGCTAATTGAGGAGAGGGAGGGGTGGAAATATTGACTGGTGAAAACTGGAAGAGGCTGCCAGAGACGAGGGGGAAGTTATTCTCGCTACGTGTGAAATATTCAAACCAATCATTTCTCAGCTACACTTACTCTAATTTCCTTCTAGGCATGTCATGTTGTTGGTGGAGCCACCGGGCTCATCCCCAGTCAGTTCTTGGAGGAAAAGAGGAAAGCTTTTGTGAGAAGAGACGGGGATACTTCTGGTACAGGTCAGTACAAATCATGTTCACACAAGTTAAGGAATCAGAAAACCTTGCCCTTAGCACCACCGTGTGGTGAACTGACGCTTCTTGTATATGGCTCAGGAATGCTCTGTGGTACTCGAACTACAAAGAAAAAGAAGAAAAAAATGATGTACCTCACTGCAAAGAATGCAGGTACGTACCACCACTGGCTCTAATTTCCCTTCATACAAGAGATTTTGTGAAAAGTTTGCAGTCTGGAAGCATAAATGCATACATATCATGGTACTCATCCAGCCTGTGTATCTCCTTGAACAGAATTTGACCGTTACGAGCTGCAGATCTATGAGGAGGTAGCCAAGATGCCGCCGTTCCAGAGGAAAACGCTCATTCTGATTGGAGCCCAGGGAGTTGGGAGGCGAAGCCTGAAGAACAGACTTATCGTCATTAACCCTCTGCAATACGGAACCACTGTACCCTGTGAGTGTGCAAGACAGGCAGATGAGGAAATCTCGTTGTCGTAACTTAAAGGTTTCCTGCCAGGGTACATTTAACACATTCTCTTTCCTCCAGTTACGTCACGCAGTCCCAGGGAAGAGGAAAGAGATGGCCAGAACTACTGTTTTGTGACACGGGCGGAGATGGAGAAGGACATCAAGGAGAGCCGTTACTTGGAGCACGGCGAGTATGACGGCAACCTTTATGGCACCAAGATCGACTCTATCCATGAAGTGGTGGATACAGGCCGTACCTGCATCCTAGACGTCAACCCTCAGGTCAGTTTAAGGCACACACTCTCACACTATTAAATAGATTTCCTTACAGCTTTGGTGATGTTTGTGGCATTGATGTGTTTCTATCCAGGCCCTGAAAGTGTTAAAGACTGCTGAGTTCATGCCATTTGTGGTGTTTATTGCTGCTCCTGAACTGGACACATTAAGAGCTATGCACAAAGCTGTGGTAGATGCTGGACTTACTACCAAACTACTCACAGTAAGTTTTTATTCAAGGTTCTTACATTCTTGTAAATAATGATACTCATACATAGGTATAACAATGTCCTTTGTAACAGGAGAACGATTTGAAGAAGACTGTGGATGAGAGCGCAAGGATCCGTCGGGCGTACAGCCACTACTTTGACCTGACTATTGTCAATGACAATCTGGACAAGGCCTTTGACAAGCTGCAGGAGGCGGTAGAGCGATTACTCATAGAGCCACAGTGGGTTCCAGTCAGCTGGGTCTACTGATGTCCTACTTCCCACCCCCCCTCCAACTGGACAGACATGGCTGACCAAGCTGCTAGGCCTGGGATGAAAGGGGACACCTGAAGGGACGGAGGATTCAACACTGCACTGCACACACGGACAAAGTGTTGGACATCAAGCCCTGTGTGAATTCGCACAAAGCTGCATCAGAGTCACCTTGATCTGAATTGCCAGATGCCCTTTAGCACACTATGCAACTCACAACACACAGGAAGTGTACTTATTTATTGGCAAAATATTTTTTAAATAACTTCTTATTCAAATGGATTGGAAGAAATGACATTGGCATTTGTGTCAGGATGTTTTAATAAAAGCAAAAACAATTTTTGCCATCTCCTGTTATGTTAATTTTACATCTGTATGTAAGATAGGTAAAGCGTATTTATTCTACAAAGATGAGGGCTTTCTCATTGATAAGGATGATACCTCAGTGTTACGGTTTACAGTGCACATGCCTCCAGTATGTCATCTCATTTTCTTTCACTACAAATAGGTGATCATTCATGTAGAATAGTGTCATATGTTTTCCAAGTCCTTTTTCCTCCTCAAGGCTACGTTCATGGCCTGGCGTCTTTAGAGTTCAACCTCATGAATGGAAAATGTCATGCCAGTCAGTGTGATGTTGAACAGGAAGAAAAATAATACTGTAGTGTTTATCCATTATTTGTCTTTTAAGCACAAGAGACATTACATTAATTATGTTGATTTGTTGTCAGACATTTGGATCATGTAAGTATATCTGACTGTTAGAGCAGTTGATATGGTGCTGTGTTTTTTTTTTTTTTGGAAGACAGAAAAAAAACTTTCCACAGGACTCTTAAAACAGGGTACTGCATCTCAGTGAACCATCCCTTTTGATGTGATATTACTAAAACGTAACTGTTTTAAATAAAGTTCATATTTACTTATAAAAAGGTATATTTTACAATATTTCAGAAAAGATGTATTTTCAGATGTCAAATAAATAACTGGTGTTTTCTAATGATCTGCTTTGGTTTTGCCGTTTTCTTTTGGCTGAGTTACTTTGCAAAGCTGCAAACTGGGAGGGAAAAATGTTAATTCCTTTGCAAAAAAAAAAGAAAAAACATACACAGAAGATACAGATAAAATATAGCAAGTCAAAACAGTTTAAACCAGGCAGCTTTATAATATAATTGAAATAATGCTCCACAATTAAAGGCACATTCATAACAGTTGCATGAAAAGTTTGAATATAAAAACCAGTTAGTTCAAGTTGTTCAGAATGAGGTCTGTAGTTGGAACATAAAAAACAAGTTTACAAATGAGGTTATTGCTATGGTTTGTGTGTGAGTGTTCCACATAAGATATAACAGTAGCTAACAGGCAGTGAGCTGAACAGCTGTTACAGATGAAGAATGTAAAGCAAGGAGTAAATGAGCCTCTAGAGCTGCAAGCCTACATAAAAGAAATGATTAGTGTTTGTTTTCAAAGGCTTCTTTAAGGGAGAGCACATACAATAAATTAAAGTCTGAAATACAATTATTCAAGATGGTAAGTTCTTAACTTGTTGGCAGCCTGTCATGGAATCTTTTTCATTTATTTTCATCCGGACACAAATATTTTAAAATAATATTCAAATTAGTGTGTTTTTTGATGCCACCAACAGGAGCTAAGTTACATACATAATACATTCTATTTAAAAAGTTAAAGATTGTGCACATTAATCTGAATTCAGTGTGACCAGAAAACTATATCTCAGTGCTGTAGCAAACAATACGTTTTATTATCAAATAGTCTCTAGGTCAATAATAAAAAAGCTGATATCTTCAAAATGATTGTTTTGTTCAACCAACAGTACAAACAGACCTTGAGCTATAAATTGATTGTTCAAATTATTGATGATGTTGTCAGTTGCATGACTAAAGCATTAATTGACTAGTGCATTTATATGATTACCCCCCACCAACATACAGTAGTGTTTAAGAGTTTGGTCAACCGCATCAAATAAGAGTAAAAACACTGATAAATAACACTTCAACTGTGTGATCCCATTTAGCTCATCCCAGTGTGGTATTTCAAGTTTCTGGTGGATATAAAGGTGTCTTCAGTGGGCCAATGAGGCGAGGCCTCTGACAGCGATGCACACCACCAGAGGAAGGTGTCCTGGCTGGTGGTTTATTTTTGTCTTCACTGTGTCCCTGTCTCTCTTAAGGGACACATTCGAGGAGGCGAAAAGATGTTCGGCCTTTACGTAGACATCCTCTGTCAGTGCAGCCAGACCCGCGCTGCTCACCGGCAGCTCTCCGCTTCCAGCTAGACACTGCACCTGGAAAAGGTGTGAAGGAAAGGGAACAGGCAGTTAAATACTGTAATGCATAATTTGAAAAATACTCAAATTAAATTCTGTAAAAGCTGTCTTTACTAACCAGTAGCTCCAGAGCCTTTAACACTTTAGGACTGCAGCACATTACCAAGACGGCAAGGCAATCATATGTCATTTCTGAAAGACAAAGAAAGACGAAAACACCTTAAATAGAGGATTTTTTTTTCACATATTGAGGACTTGAAGTGAGGCGATGTTATCAGTAATAAAGGCTGCACAGAGCAATGCATTCTCACCATCCAAGGCACTGGTAATGAGGTGAAGAGCGCTGAGGACAGATGTGGAGTGCTTGGTCTGAGCTGAGTCCACCTTCTGCTCCAAAAGACCCAGGATGGCCTGGATGTTCTGTTTTTGAGACTCTGTCATCATAACATCGCCAAGGGTAGGACTCTTATCCAGGCACATCTGGTCCAGCTGAGACAGAGGAATAGACCCAGATTTAAAGCTGACGTAGCACAAGAGACATTTATAATGCTAACTCCACATTATAATAGTGCCTCTGCCTTGACATTACCTCTCTGTCCCACTCACCAAATTCTGAAGTGCAGAGACAGCCGTTTGGTCCTCCATTACTTTTGTGATTTGCTGCAGTAAGGAGGACCTTGTGGAGGCAGGAAGAGCTGAAAGCAGCTGGAAATGATCACTCAGTTGCTCCAGTTCTGCAGATAGAAAAATAAAATGCACACTTTATCATTCAGCTCCAAAGACAAAAATGTTGGTGGAATGATAATCACGTCTCCTTTAGCCATAACATTTGGTCAGGCCCAGTTAAGTATTCATAAAGAAATTGAGTATGTCATTCATTTTTCATTTTTTTTTAAATCAACTGTAATTTTGTACTTAAGGGGAGACTACCAAGAGCAATTGTAGTAAAAAAAGTATCTGTTGAGAATATTAAGATGAACTACTCTGAAATGTAATACTAAGAAGTGGCTGCAACAAGTATGTCCATAATTTCATAACGGAGAAAAATGATGTATGAAACAAATAATGTAATATGAGAAATAACATTTTTTTGTATGAAAGAAAATGGATGAAATGGTTGGACTATATTACATTAATGCAAAATGATGAATTATCATCATCATTAGTGACTCAGAAACCTGAGCTTGCTCTACAGTATTTATGTATTTATTCATCTTATTTCTCTCTCTTCTTTGTCAACTTAATTTTTCATCTAATGAGTCTACACTGTATGTGGAAAAATGTGTGAAAAACTGTTGTGATATTTGCCAAATGAAAACCTAATCAATAAACTGATGCCTGCTGGGGCCAATGAATGATCCTTTTTTGTCCAAGTGTGCAGGAACAGGCTAAGTCATGACTAAAATTCAATAAAAATGAATATGAATTTGAACTGAACACAATACTTAAACTGCTTACTATGAACTGATTACAGTGACTGTAAAGAGACCTTATAATATAGGTCAAAGCACATGTTTATAGTTACCACACCGTCCTGATAAGACATGGCCTCAAATCTCTAATGGCCCCTTGTGACTTGAAAACAACATGCATGTCTGAACACATCATCAACTGCAACAACCAACATGTTTTACAACAGCAGAGAGGAAAAACCCGAGGAGAAAACAATAATTTACCTTGTCTAATGCAGCTATTTTCTGAAGCTCCGGACACACCCAACAGTGGCTTCATTCCAGGGCCGTCTACTTCAAAGCCCCCAGCGGTGTCTGACATCAGACACAGCTCTGTGGAAAATAGTCAAATATGAAATGTTACTGAAAGACTTGCTCCTGTTCATTTATGATTTTTAATGACTTGATTTCTTACCATAGTGTCCATCGTGTTTGACCTCTAGCTCTATGAGGGCATAGGCAAGGGTAGTATGAATGGGGATCTCCATGGTAACATCAGTGTCTTTGCTCAGGCTCCCATTCTCCTTGAGCGCAACCTGCAGAAGAGGCATTTCAACAGACAGGTGAGACACACAGACGATAAAACTTTGTCTCTCTTAAAGGAAACAATTTTTTACTGGATGGATTTTGGATGGATTTTGCTGGATGACAACAAACGGATACATTATATACTCGAAAAACCCATTTACTGGTGTATTTGATTCCAAGGGATGTGAGAATGAGCAGAACTGCAACAATTGATGAATCGATTAGTCGATCAACCTTATAACTATTTACACTGTATATTTGAGGTATCTAGGACATGAACAGTAGCTGGCAACTTTTGATTTGCAAAGAAAACAACACAGAGGGCCAAATTATAGAAGATGGAAGATGGAGGAGGAAGAGAAACCTAATTTTCCACCAACAGTTGCCTCAGTGGGCAGGAATTTGCAGTATAAAAAATGGCATATATTTCACCTCTTCTTCTTGACATGAAAACACGTTGCTCTGCTTTCACCTCAGCCCTCTCCATCTACTCGTATAACTCACAGTTGCATGCAGAATTTAGTTCAACTAATCTTAGAAAAGCAGGATATGACTAAGAGGAGAGAGGAAATACCAAAACATATTGAGGGAAGGAAGGCACACCAAAAAAGTAAATTATATAATTTCATCACTAAGTTACTCCTGGAATGCACATGTTGAAGTTCTAAAGGCTGCCTTACACTACATTTACCTTTGGGTTCTTGGGCCTGCAGATGCTCAGTCTTCCTCCACACTGTCCGCCCTGCTGCACCTCCTCTATGACCGAACAGGGCTGAGTGGTCATAACACGCTCCTTTACGATCCCAAATATCCGTCTGTGTTTCTCCTTTGTCTGCTGGACCAGCGAATGGGACATGTCCAGGACCCTGGGATATTTAATTAAAACAAAAAAGCACAAAACACCGGTGTTGTGTTTCACTGGTAACATTCTTAGAAAGTTTGATTACGACTCTAAAAGTACACTGCAGGTATGAAATTAAAACCAACTGGGAATTCAGTAAAGTAATTGTTTCTTGAACTGATATCAATTTTGAAATTATAAGGCATGAATAAAAAAAGTTCATCCTAAATCAAAACTGAAACTTTCTTGTGAGTGTTAATGTTCAACCAAGCTTCCGGTTTTGTGTCGGACATCTTTAAGGTCGGACAAAGATCACTCCAATTGTTTTCAGATCTTTAATACACTGAGTGTCAGATAATATTTGTGTAGATAATAATGTTTTTTTTCATGGAAACCATTTTAATCCAAACTCTATCAGACAGGACAGTGGACCCGTTTGGGGAACTGACCTTCCTTTGGAGTCTCTCAGCAGCTTCTGCACATCCACTTCCTCTTTCTTCAAACTGCCGAAGGATGACTGGAGTTTGGAAGAGTCTTTTCCCTCTACGGTCACATTGGAGAGGACGAAACTTGCATCCATCGTTCCCTGAATGTTGTCACCATATGTCCCGTCATACTTGATGAAGTCTGTCTCTATGACAACTGTGGACGGGGGAAACATTCAAGTTTTCTGTGGTCTTAAAAGGATAAATCAACACAACCTTTAATACTGTAGATATTTAACAAATAACATTAAAGTAAATGCATTTACTATTAGAGAGAGGTTTGATGTTTACCTGGTTTTATAGGTGTGTCTCCTGTCAGTATATCATTAAGGCTAAAATCAGTGCGAAGATGCTTGGGCTTCTGCCAGAACCAGAACCGCTTTTGCGTCACCACCACTGTCAGAAGATCAATGCTGTCATTCAGGCTGGACACTGGGATCAATAAACCTCCATGATCCACCTCCTCCACAAAGTTCCTGGTGGCTGTGGCAAACATCTCCCTGCAGGATGAAAGCAGTGAGCGTGAAAATGAAGCCAGGAGGTCAATTAGTGAGGTCTTGTTTTTCATCAGTCTTTAGAGGAATATATGTGAACCCCTCATGTTGAAAACTGACTTCAAAACTTGTGTAGCTTAGCTGCTGATTCAGCAATCTTTGCATCATGCCTTTCTTTCTCTTTCTTTCTTTCTTTAAATAGTCCTTGCACTGCTACAATTCACACGTCTGTCACTTACTATACTTTTGCAGCATGTAAAAACAAGTTTAAAGGAGTGGTTTCTTGTATATATATTATCTGCACATGGTGATCCCACATAGTGACATCAGCAACCTGTCTGTTTTATGTTGTTGTTGTTGTGATCGCAATCGGAGGTTCGCTTGATTTTAGAGGAAGATCACAATGTATTATGTGAAAAAACGCAGATGTTGCATAATGTTACCGTTTTTCTGAAGTCCTTTAGTGGCGAACCAGACGAGAAACTTTCTTTGACGGCGATACTCTCAGGGAAGACAATGCTTTCACAAACCAGTCTCGACTACACAGCGCAGATTTGCTTTAGACAAAAAACGCGCAGACGCTCCGCCCTCTGAAGGAAGCTGTGGGTGTGTTACTGAAGGGACAGTCAGAACATCCCACAATGATAATAATACAACACAACAATAATTAATTATGATTATTAATATTAATATCATTATTAACAATAATCATAACAATAATGATGATGATGATGATGATAATAATAATAATAATAAACATTTATATATTTGTAATATCCCTTTCGCTTTTCTTTGTCCTCAGCACAATTGGGGCTCCAGCGCTCTTGCAGTAAGTAATAAGCTGCAAAATAAAGACAGACATGGTTTGCAGATGGAGCTCTTTGGTTTTACAGTAATATCATGTATGCATTTAATGCTTTTGTTATCTTAAAGGATGCACAAGTTACAACTAAATTACACACCTGGCTGAAATTCAAGACCAGTGAATGTCTTGTCCACATTACTAATGATTTCTCCCTCAGACATATCACCCCCTCTATGATTAAATGTTGTTTGAAAGAAATCTGTGACAGCAAACCGGAAGTTTTTATCAACCGTCAAGATATCAAGTTGGACAGCATTCTTGGTTCAAAGACCTAATGTAGGTCAAGCAAAAAAATAAAAACAATTGTTCACTGATTACGTTGTACTTTGTACCATTGATGGCTATTTGTTGCCATCTAGCGGCTGGTTCAGATTTACCAAAAATACCTTATGTAACATATATTCTCTACACATGCTGGATACACTTTCATCAGCACTACTTTATTCTGAGATTATATGTAACACTGTACAGACTCTTTTCTTTTTAATGACCCCTTATCTTTTTGCTTTAATATACCCCTTGTTTTTGCTGACCTCCAATGCTTGCTCCAACACCTTGCTGCAGTGACGTACAGGTGCACCCCTGGATCCAGTGACATCACTGCTGAGTGTAGTTACAGGTGCAACAAAGCACACCTCTGACCAGTGCAAACCACTCTGATCAGTCATGATAAATGATGCTGGATGTGGTCAGAGGTGAAACAGGCTTGAAACCTTCACCCAGAGACAGCAGTGAAACACCACTTTCAGCCTGATGTTACTCTTTAACATACATTTTACCCAGTAACTTGCAGGTCCTGATGATTATTAATTTGTAACCACTGACAGTTTTGTTAAGTGAAATGTAAAGAACATGCAGGCTCTGGGGGCCACAAGTGGTGCCCTACTTTTAATATTGCATCATCAATGATGGCTTATCATCACTTCATTCATTAGTTTCATTATCCTTGGACTTTGGTTAGTGTGCAGCAAAGCATACAGCACCATAGATAAGAAGTCAGAAATAGAACACATCATAAATAATACCAAAGTGAAGTGGCTAAATGGTATTTGAATAAGTAAAATGTTAAATACTTTGTGCTACCTTTTAAGGAATTTAATAAAGTGACATGAAGCAGTAAGAAGTTAAACCATTACCTGTGTTACAGTACACCGCTACAATAAAAACTGTACAATGTGAGATAAGCAGGACAGCTTCCTACATATTTATGGAAACCACTAACTGAAGCCAACCCATAAAATGACCGTGATGGGAGGAGTCTGAAAAGCTGCGGCCCTTGACAAAATTTATATAATTTAACGAGTGAACTTTCACCCTCACAGTGCAATTCACCATGCAGAATTATTCAATCAGATAATGAATGTGCACAGTTGTGGAACAAGCAAGGAATTTGCAAGGACTGTTCCAAGATGATGAAGATTATCATACCCACCGTTTAACAAATGTGTTTTTTTCTTTTTAACACCAATACTAGAGTCAAACACCTTTCATGACCTACTCAGATAGACATCTTCCAGCTTTTATGGGATATTACAAAATCCAACGGTTCTGGTTGCAGAGTAGGGGTTTCTGGCACAACTTAACCTACTTCCAAGGTGCACGGAGAAGGGAAAGAAGTCTAAAGAGGTCAAAACTCCAGCAACACTCGCAGTATATAGAACAACTTTATTGTTAGACCAACACGTTTCAGCTTGTGGTCTCCATCAGGTTCATCCAGGCTCAGGAAAAAGAGAGAAGTGTTTTGGATTTTTTATTTCCAAAGTTTATCTACAGGGGGCATGAATGAGGATTTCTCAATGATTCTGGTTCACATATTCTACAGTAAACAGAATGACAGTGCTGACAAGAAGAATGGAGCTGCTCTGGTGTCATAACTTCCTCCTCTTTAGACATTTGAAACTTAAAACTGCTGACTTAGTTTTTTTCTTTTTTCCTGTTGGTACATTAGACCAACATTTACAACACAGCTGTCAGTCTGACAAGTCAGCATTTAGGGTAAGCGGAAATCACTATTAGTGTTTTGAACATACAGCCACAAATGACTCCATAAGAAGAAAGCATCAGAGTTTTTATTTGAGCTCATGGAGCATAGTTTGGACACTCAGGTCCCAAAGCCCATGACCAAGGTAGACAATGGTGCATTGGATAAAGTGAAAAATGGATGGATTTGACATTTGCTACTGCTGCTCATAGTTACACAGTCGTTCACGTAGTCATAGCAAAAAGCAGTAATTACCATTATGAGACACAAAGAAAGGTTCAGTAAGGATCATGTGAACAATTCTCATTTGTTCTTAAGAATTCCTTACAAAACATACCTTTTTTTTTAAAACAGATGCAACAAAAAATAAATTAATTAATATGAGTACAACCAGTAAGGCATCAGGCAGGTGCAGAATAAATATCGGATGTGTACACTTAATCAATGGCATATCAAGGCTAGTTTATCTCAGAGGTAGAGAATGTCCATGATAAGACGGCAGCTAAAGTGACCAGTTCTTCAGTTCTTTTTAAACCAGCATAGACTAGTTATGAAAAGGATTTTTATCCTTTATACCATGTAGTTTCCCATTTCTCAGTTTAAGTTGTACAGTGTAACATAAACAGGTGAAAATATGGACAAAAATTGCCTAAATTGAAACATTCTCATAATATGCTTGCATAAACATGTTTACACAACTTAGATAAGCACTTGCTATTAAGGCAATAACTTTGATGAGCTATAATAAAGAAGACCAGTATTGAATGTGGATGGTAAGACTGGAATACAGGCATCACCAGAACCAGCCTGGATCACAGTAGGAGGCTGTGCAGGTCGAAATGTGTGTGTGATCCGCAATTCAGGTCACCACAGTGTTGGAAAATCTATGTGGCCAAAGCCAACGTCCTTCCTCAGCTCCCAGTATGTGTTGTTGCTCACCCACGTATCATCCTTTGACTTCCTGTGGAGACAGAGGAAATACCAGAGGTGAGTGTGTTGATGAAATTACACTCGTGACAAAATCTGCTGTTACAGTGATAGCTGCATATAAAGCTATTAAAGGATAAGACACGCTCACTTTCCCATAAATGACTTTTTTCACAGGAAACTGATAAATCTGGATATTTAGGCTACCTGAAGAATTTAGGTTGATGTGTTACGTTGCTCTCCTCCAGGACTCTCCGTCTCTCTCTCTGCAGCTGCTCAATCCTCTGCTTCTGCTCCTCTGCAGCCTCCAAGTTCCCCTCCTCCAGCAGTCTGCCAGTGTGACCCAGACATATCCATTATGCAAACATGGTAAAACATTAATCTTCAGCATTCAAATTTAATCCTCACTCATGTTTCTTGGTTTTGCTCGTTGTTGCAAGATAATTCAACAATAGATAAATAGAATGTGAAGCAGTGTCATTTTTTTTACTTTGTTGGCAAAGTTGCAAATTACAGTAGCAGTGTGCAGGTTACAAACCTTAATAAATCTGAGCTAAAATTAGCTTTGAGATATCTAAACGTGTGTGGAAAGGAGAATATAGTAACTAGTGCAGTTGCTATTCTTAACAAGAGTATTGATGTTTCTATTTTTGTGCTCCTTTGATCGTAGAGTGTGTCGAGACAGCGTGTCAGGGCACATAGTTGAGGTGCACAGTGTCAGATTATCAAAGGTGTGTTGTTTTTGAAATCAGACATCTAATCTGCCAGACAATCTTCTGACAGAAATCTAACAGTTTTAACCTTGTCTCTCTCTTTTCTCTTTTACCCTGATTTAAAAATAGTGTTTCTCGTTTATGAAATCAGGTTATTGCAGAAAGCAGATAATAACATTATACATACATTAACATACATTATTAAAGTGCATGTAAATACATACAGTACAGATGTTTTTTTCTCTCACCTTTGGTCCACACGCAGTCTGGTATCTGTGGGTGGTAGCAGCAGTTTCAGGGATGGCTCTACCTCGTTCAGCTCAATAGCAAATTTAGTGAAACCGTAATACTGCTCATGGTCTACAGGCATTGCATCTGCATTGCACACAAACAAGATCCACTGCATCAGATACTGTAATAAGAAGGCATAAATTGTAAAAGGGCTTTCAGTGCATTCTCATAAAATAAACTTGTCATACTGGCTCTCCAGACGCACGTGGCTGAAGGTGGGTCTCCACAGAAAACTGCTTCGTGCCACTTTCCAAAGAGTTTATGGATGACCTTCCCTTTCTGATCTGTGATGGTTCCCTCCACCTCATTCACACTTGAATTCCAGTATTTGGCCTGAGAAAAGAATTGACAATTAGAGAAGAGTATCCTTCAAAATGAGCAGCAGTATCTGCCTGTCAACAGACAATGAAGAGATCATGATAATTCTCTGGCGATCAGCAGATGTTGCTGTTGCATACACCGTCCTCAGCCTTGTGTTTGTTGCTTAGTTGGTGTGTTTAATGAGCGCTGAGGATGCATAATGAGTTCTGACATGTCTCGACTTGCCATCCTGCACAGCTTCAGGAGGTCTTTCAAATGGGCACACGCTACAGCAATTAACCTTCTCCTCTCAGTAAGGCCTTACGTACATCAAACACTGAAAACAGCAAGGGGTCCTTGTTGGCATGCAGGTGAAGAGCTCCATCCGTGTGGAAGGCTTATGGTCTAATGAATGAACTACAGCATTTACTATGGGTGTTGGTGACTTACATATATATGGAAAAATACATTTTTTTCTGCTTAGAGGTTATTTTGTTCAAGCCCCCTGGGCTTCACAGGGGGATGTCTACCAACACAAACATATGGCGATCGACAGAGAGAAGAAAGATAGAGAGAGATATGGTCAATGTACAGTATACACTATTTATATACAAGAATGCAGGTAGTGTGCAGGTGTGATATCAAATCTAATAGCTGAATACTTCTGCAGTGAGGTGCTCTGGTATCTTTGTGCTGAAGTTTTGCTTTGTAGCTACGTAGCGGGTCTCACAATAGTGCAATTCTCCAGAAATGTGACTGTGATTGGTCTATTTGAGCTGCCATATGTCTTCTCATTATGTCCAGTGTCAGCAGTGTTTGTTGATGAAAGAAAAAGAGAAAGTTAGATTTATATTCTCCATTTCAGTAAATAATACATGAATTTTTATTTTGTGTTTACAGCACAAACCTTCTGTTTACACCTTCTGTTCCTCTCTATATCCCAAAGTGAATTTAAATATCATTCTTTGAATGCAAGATACTCCCTGATATTTCACATTGGTGTTGTGGAAATGTTATAACAGTCAAAGGTCAAATCATGTAGTGCTCTACCACTCACTTGAAGGCATCTACTGCAACTACACTTTGAGTTGTCTCTGTGTTTGAAAGGTGCTATACAAATAACTGAGTCTTTTCTTGCCTTGCAGCATTTTGCAGAAAAATATAGTTCAACCTTAAGTGTAACATTTACAAAATAAAGAATTAATTTGTCATGAGAAATGGAAATGGATATCTGTGTAGCTCAGGCGTACAGTCCTTCACTTCTCTATATATGGGTGAATGAAAATCAGTTGTTGTTGGTGGTGATGGGTATGGGTACAACATCACCCACAGCTACTCAACCTGCTTTTGCACTGAAAAGCATTTTTGCACGCTTGCCTCACCTTAATGAAAGTGATCTTGCACTGACAGACGTCACTGCTGGAGTTTCTGATGGAGATCTCCCCATAGTGCTCTATCCAGCGCTGTCCACTGAGAATGTTGTGGATGCATGACGTCACCTTGTTCCACTCATAGTGGTCTCCAAACCTGCCAAGAGAAATCAAAACACTATTCCTTGTCATGTGAAACCAGTAGATAGTCACATGGTCACTGGTTTGAATGGGTGTCCAGTCAAAAGAGTGAATGAGGCTAATAAGACTCACCCCGGCAGAGTTACATGTGTGGTGCCAACAGGAACAATCTCCATCGACTTCCCCCAGAACTTGTTCTTACAACGCACGTCTGTAAAATAAATCAAAGACAAGTAATTGAAGAAATTAGCATTCATCCTTATCCTCATCCTAAATCTTTACAGAAACACTGAGCATGAGTCCAACTGATCTCTTTATTCCACTACCTTGCCAGAAGATGAAGTTTTTAGACTCTGCATGGCAAGCTGAGATGGGAGGGTGATGGCTGACCTGATGATGTAAAGGGCAATAAATGTAAGGTTAGTAAACGAAATTGATTCAGCGTTTGCTTTCAGTGTAATATCATTAGAATACTGGGAATAATGACTTGTTGATAGCACAGGAACTGGGATTCATTCATACCTGCTCTGCAATAAATCGAAAGCCTTTATCTGGCCGGTCACATTCGTATGTCTCTCCCAGGACAGGGTTGAAAGGCTTTCCCCCAGTGCGGTAGTAGCTGGATGCATAACCTGATACTACAAATGTAGCTATGTATACCTACACAGACAGAAACCGATGATGTTACTAGTGCTTTGTGATTGTGATTTTTTATGACAAAATAATGTGTCATATTAGGATATATTGGTTCATGTGTGTCAAATCCCATTTTGATTCTCAGCAGCTCTAGTTTCCTCTCCATTTTATTGTAATGATCAGAGTAACTTTCTGTCTCAATGTCCCTTCAGAAGTTGCTGTGAGCTGAATAAGCCCAGATAATTACTGTGCTTCTACAGCATAATGAGAGGCCACAGACTGGGGCTGACACAGACTTCAACAGCTTTTCATTTCACATTTATGTACTGTATGTGGCACATTTGTCATTTATAATTAGGCGACTCCACAGGCTGTATTTCTGCACCTCCCACACAAAAATGAACAAATTTCACTCAACAAACTCCATCACTCCAAAATCAATGCAAAAGTGAGGAAAAGTAAAATATACAGAATGATGCCATTTTTCTGCTTAAAATGTACAGACACAGATTGAAGAAGTCTGCTGGTCCCTGAGTTCACAGGAACAACAGCCAGCAACAGGTGATCATGCTTGGTATCACTTAAATCTGTCTAGGCCTGCTGTAGTAGTAAGGTTAAGCTTGTAATACATAGCCTACTGTATGCTTTTTTTGTATTGATGGACTTTACTGGCTTTAAAATTGCAGTTAAAGAAATTGTTCAACAATTTGGGAAATACACCTATTTGCTTTCTTGCTGAGAATTAGATGATCAATACCTCTCTCATATTTGAGTACTAAATATGAAGCTAGAGTGAGCAGGTGATTAGCTTAACTTGCAAACAGCTAGCCTGGTTCTGTGTGTGTACAGATTAAATATAATGTGTTAGTGAGCTTTAGACGTGCTTTAGCCTATTGTGGTCCTGTATGAAGCTTACACTAGTGTGATGTGAAAACTTAACACTTCTAGTAAACATACACTAAAATGGACTTTTCTGTGAGGTAGGAGACATCTTGCATCCAGCAGTTAAACTTTTGAAATGAACAATATTTGCATATTTATAGATTCTGGATTTTTCAATGAGGGAGAAGGAGGAGATGTTAACAAGATCATTTAACTTTTTTTGATTAAAAAAACCCATATCAGACACAAAGTATGTTTCCAAGAAGAGTCTCTTTATATATCATAAAACATGTCTGGAGGGGATCTTTAACAGACAGATAAGACAGTGAATAAGTGTGTTTCCCAAAGTTGAACTATTCATTTTAATATCAGAAGGAAACCAAGCCAATATTTTTCTCCTTATTTATAGCACTCCTGAAAAAACACATTTCTCTCTTATTTGGACAAATAACGAGCAGACAGCATGGACTCTCCACTTCAAACCAGGCTCCTGCTGTCAAGAACGGTTTGCTTTCATCATTTCTAGCTGCAAAAATTCCACTTATACATTTGGACAAACACGGCCTCTGTTTTTGAAAATCTTAAAACTTTTGCATATGTCGTCTCACCAACAGCAACTGTTTCTGTAAGAGGAGGCCCATTGAGTGCTATAAGTGAACATGTGACTTGAGTAAAAAAAAAAAAAAACTCTGCCCACACACTTAAACAACACAAACAAACACTCACCATACGTTCGAAAGGGTCCTGTGTGTTAGCAGCCCTGTCTAGCAGCTCGCTGTACTCCAGCTCCTCGCACAGTCTCTGCAGGGTGTTAAGTGGCTCATTAAGCTGCACTGGCATGGCCACTTTGGACAGGTCTTTGCCTATATTGTTCCTGAGGATGTTCCACAGGCTGATGGTGCTGTTATTGGGGCTGGGTGAGGACAGACAGGATCTACGCTGACAAAGGACAGTGCCTTCTTCAGCAGAGCCTGTATGAAGACAGATTGTATATAAGAGGTCAGGTAGGACACTCATGGGCCCTTTGTATGGTCAATGCAACCAGCAAATATGAAAATTACTGTAATACTGGTATGTCGACATGATAGAAGTGTTGAGTTGTTTTTCCAATAGTTTACCTGAGTTTGGTCTCTCACTTTCTGTCTCGTTACTGAAGTTGTCCATGGAAATGTTGTCGCTAATGTCGCTAATGTATGAGTCATCCTCTGATATCTAAAAAAAACCAAAACATCCAAACTTTAGCTAATAGATAACAAATAAAAAATTTAACACTACCTGCAGCAAGGGACTGGGCAGGTCTCTTTCAACATCCTGTCACGTCAGCAAAGGATCTAATGCGGAGGAGATGAATGTCCCTTTGGACCACAGTGACAAATTTGCACCTCAGCTTGCTGTATTTTTAGATTAAAGTAATTAACTTCCATTTTCACATTGCTTCCGCTCCAGCTGCTATCTGATCAGGCATGCCACATGAACACTAAAGGAAGAAGAGAATGAACTAAGGGAGGGCAGACTTGTTTTACGACATGCCCCATAAACGCATCTAATCTTCCACCAGTCATGTTGAGTTAAAAGGCATGTTTTTCTCTCTGCAAGACACTGAATTGTCAAAATAGTTTTAAAAGTTACAAAGATTTTGCAGAGACAGAATTGATGATATCCCAGGTGGTAGGTGATAAATAAATTTAGAACCTCAAGAGATAATTTTGTTTTAGACCCAACTGTCTGGATTCATTTTTCTCTCTTTTTTTATCAGCTCTTATCAAATAATAACTATAGCGGAGACACTAAGGTTTTGGTCGTAAACAAGACAAATTAACAGTAATGATTCTTGTGCAGCTTGTTCGAAATTTGTGTCACTGTCTGATTCTGAGTAAAAGACAGATCACTATGATAGATCACTTCATCTGCCGATGAATACAGTTTAGGTCTCACACGTACCTCATTTTCAGAGGAACTAGCAGACAACAGAACTTCCTGCGCGTCAAAGAACTCGGACAATGACTCTGCGAGTGAAGCTCTGCTCTCATTGGATACTTGATGCACTAGAGGACGGGATTCATCCACAGAGTCCTGTTTCTAGGAGACACAATGTCCACAACTATAATTAAGAGCAAGAAAAGGGCATCATCATCACAGCCAGGAGAGGTGGGAATCACAGGGTAACTCACAACATGATGCAATCACAATATGTTGGTAATAACAGTACCATGGCATACAAAAATTTGATGCGCAATATATTGAAAGACAGTCATCTATAATACAGTACATCACAGTATAATTGTTACAGAAGATGATAGCCATAAATAACCCTAAAATCAGTCCTACAGTACACTTTATTTCTTCACTGCATTATGAAATGGTTTCATTTTCATAGATATTTGTAGGCAGATGAGATGAAACATTATGCACCAAATGAATGTTAAACAGCCAGAAACTGGCCAAATGATGAACTACCACAAATCTAGTTCAGCATTCAAATTTGTGTAAAGTAAGACTACAAGTGTTCCCTAATTTCACAGGAGAATATATGGTATGAATCAAATCTATTGCAAGAGACTGTATCCAATATATTACTGTATCAATTATTAGGAGCCAGTCGGAAGGGCAAGGCTGTAACAAGTGTGCACACCCACTCTTGTGCAATATAGCCAATTCAGATTGATGTTGACAATAAAACAAGATACACCCACAACATTCATATATTTTCTTAAAGCAAAAAACAAACAAACATGCAACCAATTTTCCACAGAAACACAAATGGAAGTGTGCAGGCCCGCCTATCCTTTGTTACTGCTGAGGCTGATTAATTAGCCAGAAGACAATCTCAGAGGAGGCGCATTAGTCTTGCACTGTGTATTCAACAAATTTCCAGGGACATGATTAAGTAGATCAGCTCACACTCTGTGGTCAGCAAATATGATTAAGTGAGCAGTATCATCTCCTTTATGAGACGATACTGTGGCAGGTAGTTAGAGGTCTTCCTCTCAGCCGTGTGACAGTGGACAGGACTAAGAGGAAGCACTTTCTCATAGACGAGAAGACAAATGCAACTTATTTCAGGGGGTAGTGTTCCCTCAAAGTGTGTATTGAAGGAAATTCTGTAGTTATTATCATTATAAAACCAAGTGCGTGGAGTGAGGGGGTGAGAGGAGAGAAACATTTGTTGAATTTGGATGAGAGGGGAAGGACAGCTCATTCATTCTGCAGCAAATTCAAGACTGTGTGGGATGAAAATAAAGATAGGAATAATAATAATCATCATGATGGGGGGGGTGTGGGGGGGGGGGTACAGTCACTGCATTCCCACACCCACCTGCACAGGGGCAGTGACATTTATTAGTGTGGGCTCTACGATGTGGGACTCAGCATGAATCTTGCACAGGCGCTCTCTCAGCTCAGAGTTCTGGGCTAAAGCCTGAAAAAATACCAGTGTAAACATTGTTTATAGCACACAGCCAACAAATTGTGTCCTGAAGACTGAAAACTGAACTGAAGTCCTTGTTCTAAATCAACACTGTCCCAATTTCTATCTATCTATGAAAACAGTTTTCTCTCAGCTATATGATCTTAAAATCAAGTGGCAAATATTCTACTTTAGGGATATGTGTATGTGTTAACGGTTATCACTGTAGACCTCAAACAGGAAGCCATCGTAGCCAAAAATATATCAATGATCCATTACCGACTCTCCGTGAGGTAGAGTAGGTAGATGCTGAGTAATCGGGGTGGAAAGCTAGCACCCAGCAGGGTATTTAAAGTCAAAGAAATGTGTTGGCGTAGAGAGCACACAAATTCTAAAGTGTCAAAAGAGAAGCCAGCATGACAATGAACGTGCAGAATAGTAGAATAGAAAAAGCCTCTGGGTGGGCGGCAGCAGCCATAGGAAACATGACTGTTGAATGTACAGGTGGGCAGACATCACACCGACAATTTGTAATCCCTCTAAGAGGCTTGACAATGTGTCACGCCTGACAAGTGGTGTGGGAGGACATGGTATCTGAGAGGAGTGTAAAAAGAAAGAAGTGGAATACCTAACCTATCTCTAATGAATGATAACATTTCTGTGTCTATTAATGTGCGCTAATGTATCCCTCATACCGTTGCCAGCGCGTTCTTCAAACCAACAACCTGCGGTGAGGTAGGGGGACACGTTTCATGGTCCAGGCATTGTTTTAATCTCTCTTTCTCTGACGTCAGTGAACTGAGGGCGGACTTCATGGTGGCGTGCACTGGAGCAAAGAGAGGCGAGAGAAAGAGAGAGGGAAGCTTGTGATTACAATCCAATTAGTAGCCATTTCAGAACAATGTAGATACAGTCACGGTTGCTCTTATCATCAGTTCGATCCTGACAATCTGTCATGTCATGCTCATAATAAAAATGTACAAGTGTGAAATTTTGATCATCTCTTATCGCTCAACAGGCCATGATTATTCGTTTTATGACATTCATTTTACCACGGGCTTCATAATAGGTGCTTGGGAAGCTACATTATTGGAAAGTGTTGGCAATATCAATGTAGCACTGTATTGGATCACGGCCATCATACATCTTCAGCTTCATAATTTTGAATGTGCATGAATCTGGCAGTTTATATGCCAGCGGAATCATCAGCTGTTCCCCAGAGCAACTTTTAACCCATTTTACAGAAAAAGTTCGAATCGTGATGCCACAATGTAATGCATAATCCATTCTCATCATGCCATGTCAAGCATCAGGTATCTGAATATAAATTTCAATTAGAATCTCTTAGTAACAGCGAGTGGAAATGCTGACAGTGCACATCAGAATCCTACTGAATGAAAACTGAGACAGCTTAAAATTCCTGAATGTGTCAGACATACTTACCAAAATCTAACTGCTAATCAAAAGGAACAGCTCTTTTACTCACAGTTAGCGGCAACACGGCAGAAATCCTCCTGCAGCTTGGCCACGTCAAAAGTCGCATCCAGGCATTCAAGGTCGACTTTGTCATTGCCGAGGGCAGCGGTGGAGAGGTTGGGGTTTGAGGCGTGGAGGCGGATAGAGCTGGAGGAGATGCAGCTGGGAACCTTGAGTAAAGCAGGAGGAGAGCTTGGAAGAACTTATACTAACAAAGATGAAGAATGATCACACATCATTGGCATGTTGTGTACCTGCAGAGTAGTTTTGACGTCTTTGTTGTAGTTCTTAGAGCGCCATTTCCTTGGAATTCTCTTTTCCTTTTTGGGGCTGTCAAATGTAGATGCCTAGTGAGCATAAAGGAAGTTATTGATGCACAAGAGTAGTTTTTTGCCTTTAAGAAAGGTTTTTCATTAAAAAAACATGTTTCAAAACTGGCGGAGAAGATGCAATATGTTCTATATTTAGTTGCGAATGTCATGAGGGCAACAAAAGTACTGGTGGAGAAAAATAAAAGAAGAAACAAGTTACAGAATTTCTGAGTCATATTTTGATCAGATAGTGATGTGATTAGATAGACAATTCACTCCATGCTTTGTCATACATTATGTTAAGTCAAGTCACAAAAGTCAAAAACATGCTGACCTGCAGGGCTTGGATAGATGGAGCAGAATAGGTCCGATGGAGGACTTCCATACTCTGAAGGAGGTGGTTGAGATCCAGCAGGTAGGCCTCACAGACTGACAAGTCTGTGGAGAGGAGAGAAAATGAGTAGAAACAAAAAGAAAGAGAAAAGGATTAAGCAAAAAATTAAATAAAATAAACAAAACTAATTTAACAGACAACAAGTTGAAGGAAATTGGGCTCATATAAAACTGGCCACTTTCCCTCCTGGGCCCTGGCTAGGACAGTGTTTTAGAAGAGAAAGTGGGCAAAACAGATGTTTCTATGTAAGTGAATATAGATTTTAAGAGGTAGCAGACAACTAAATAAATCCTAACTATCTGGCAATCCTCTGTTTCCAAAATGTATCACCTAGCTGGTGTGTAAATTGTCCAAGCTTTCAGGTTTAGAAAATTAAACCTTCTCATTTAGCTTGGGGAAACCATCCGAATCTTGATGAATGAAAACTGAGAACAACAGTTAATCAGCAGCCTAACTGGCAGCTGCCCTGGCTGCACCATTGTCACTTCCTTTCTCTATAAACAACAACACCAAGCCAGCCTTATCTATCTTGCAGATAAGACAGAAGGCAGACAGATGTTTTAAATGAACTGAGGCATCAGAAAAATGTACAAATGAAAAAGCTGAACTCACCAAGGTTAGATCTTACTGGCATCTTTAGCTGGATGGCTCTAAATACAGCATCAACCTTCACACACTTAATAATTCTTCAAGCTGCAGCCACTGTATAGTCTTAAGTTTATTCATGACTTTTCTCAGGTTTGATTTTTTAAGAAAACAGTGATAAGCATCCAACTGGAAATTTCTAGACATCTAACTTATCCACCAGCATAATAATGCAGCAGAACAGCTTAAACTAAAAGTGGAAACTTTCTCATAGTGGAAATTCCAGATTAACCAAAATTCGACCGGTGGGTGTTAAGGTTAGGTGGCCACCAAATCTAACCCAAAATCTGATTATTAACATCTTGCTAAGAAACCAACAGACAGACAGACGGGAGGAAGTGACATAAATGATATTTAACAGGCATCAGATGCTCCTGAGTTTCACAAGGGACAGCTCACCTTTGGAGCACTTGTCCATATCATCAGATGACTGGAGCCAGGCTGCTACCTTGGCTTGACTATTACAGCCTGAAGGAAAGGCTCCTGCAGAATGCACTGTGGACTGTCGGCGTAAAGACATGCACTGCAACAGCAAACAGACCCAAAGGTCATTTCAAACACAATTTGCTCTCCTTGGTAGGGGAGCTTTGACTTAAGTAAATATTGTTGATTAAATAATAATATTTTTGAGCAGATACACGAGAGAAAGTTTCTTCAAACAGAGCAGAGCTGGCACATAGTTTCCATTAACAGTGTGCTGTGTAGTGTAAAGGTATACCTTTCTCAGAGAGGCACTGTCAGCCATGCTAGGGGAGTTGGGGGAGGGGTAGTGGGGATAGTAGAAGGACTTCTCATTAGGGTACATGGCAATTTCATTTTGCCGATAGACACGATGATGACGTAGCTTGGACACCCATTCATCAAACAGGTCCTGTGTCTTAATCTGCGGAGCAGATACCACAATCAGAAATCAACACAAGGACAAGTAAGGTGGAGGAGGTGTGTCAGTGGAAAACTACACACACAGGTGCTGTAATTCCCCCTCACCCACATACACAACACATAAGGTCATTTTAAAGTCATTTTAACGTAGGCATCTGTTCCAGGAATCAAAAGGGAATAATCTGAATGTTTCACCTCACTTCCTGTAAGTCTGTGGGGGAATGCCTTACATTCATTAGCCTTGCGGTTTACCTTCAGGTGATAGATGTTTTCCTCGGCATCAAGATCGATGCACTTGGCTTTCTTCTTAATGGCCATGACAGAGAGACCCACATCAATGCAGCCATGAAGCTTCCCCTTCTCAATCTGCAAGTCAGGGAAAAGTCAACACATAATGTTGTGAATATATTGAACCTAATACAAATGCAACAGGATGCTGTTCAGTTTTAAAATGCACTATTTTGAAGTCTGACTACCAGCAGACATGATATTGTGTGTTTAAAGCAGCAGTAATAAACCCTTATTTGTCAAGTGTTGGACAAGTGGAGTATCTGCATGGCTCATATATAATTATGTGAGAGTGACAGGTAAAATACACCCTGTGATTCCTATCGATGATAAAAAAGACTGTGAGGGAATCAGGACCTTTTGTATCTGCAGGCACAGATAGATATTCTGGGAAAGACAGCCAGCTGTACAACAAGAATATTACAAAAGATACAAAATGTCTCTTGTAATATTCTGTAACTGACAAGCCCATATGTTGTGCAGACAGCAGTTTTTTGTACTCACATCAGCACTGCACTTGCCATACTTCAGGATGCCCTTGTCTAGGAAAAAGTATCTCTGTAGAAAGAAAGAAGGACAATAAGCTATGCAGGGATGCAGCTGGGATGATATGCAACATCCCTGACAGCAAGTCTGAAGTCACTCTGATGACTGTGATCATGACATAGTCGGCCTCTTGTTAATATACAGTATGTTGTTAATGTCTCTGCAGTGAGATGTTTTGTCATCCCAGGGTCTTGTCTCGTATCTGTCTGCCTTTATTATTCTTCCCCTCACCCTGTCGCAATCTGTCTCCTCCACTCCCTTCGTAAAAGCCATTCTCAGTGCTTGAGCTCTTACAGTACATCATCAGCATCAGACTCTTGAAAGCACAAAGACCAAAGAAGCTCTGACTGTAGGTCAATACTAAATGTATACAGCTCTGTTAAGCAGCAGGCCATCAGCTAATGCATCCGAGAGGTACACCAAGATATCTAGGCTGTATCATCCCGGTGAAAGCTTTCAGAAAGAGTGTGAACAGGCACCGACCCAGGTCACATGTGACTCCTCTGTGAGTGAAATCATCTACTGCGTAAGCTCATTCAATTAGTTTAAAACACAAATGAGTGATGTCAGCAGATTTTTTTTTTCAAAAGGAACCAGGAAGGCATAATGGTAAAACCGGGAAATGGACATTCAATTGACACCTAAAAATACGTCATGAAGTCTATCACTTTAAGAGATGAGTAAGCGTAATGTAACCTGGGTCATTTAAGGACCTTACAGCGGTTGGATTATACCTTATGCCAGCCCTTCATGGGCCATTTTCTCCTCTTTAGCATGTAGCCCTCCTGTTTCTGTGGCTCCATAACGTTGCTGAAGCCTTTGCGCAGTCCCTCCACAATTTCCCAGCTGTCCTGTGGGCAAAGATGATTTATGAGAACTTTCAGACAATAGACGCAGATATTAGCAGACACTTTTTGCACACACATGCAGAGGTTTGCAGGGAGGTTTTATAACATGAATTGAAGGAACCATCCACTCAAGAGTCAAGGTCAGACTCAAAAGAATATTACAATTTGTGCTGTTGATGCTGTTTAGATGGTCAGACTCTCTTCCATTACAGTCAGTTAGGCAGTGGGAGGCTGTATTTACCTCTGGGGAGTCTTTGTTTTGGGTAAAGGAAAATACATTCCTCTGAGGTGTGGTGTCCAGTGTGGGGTGACTGGCTACTGTTACCTCATGGTCCCATTTATAAAATTAGCTTACCTGTCTAATCTCACTCTTCACAATAATCATTTCATGACTGAGATTAGAACGCTCAAGTCCAAATCCCCTGCAAATTCAGAGATTAAGGTGATATTTCATCATAGACTAATCCAGATAGCTCTGTCATGTACTTCTGCGGGTGAGATTTCCAGGAAGGCAGCATAAACAATATCAACAGAGGATTTTGTAATATCTTTGTGGGCACAGAGAATATTGCATCATTTCTGTTTATAGCATGTTTAGTTTATATTACTGCTGAAAAATCTCAATCAATTAGTCATTCAGCAAAAAAAAGGTCAACAATTTTGATAGCAGATGCATCGTTTAAAGGGGCAGTCCACCAGTTTTATGCAGCAATGTCAGCTTACTCATCATGACGGGTAGTACGCCCTTTTTCATCATGGTTATCATTTCTTGGGTTTTGGTGACTAATTTTGAACAGAAACAGGAGCATGAAGTGTGAAAATACACAGACATTTACCAGGCAGGGAAAAAACAGTGAAAGACACTACTTAGTTGCATTGTGGGAAATGTAGGATGCAGTGTTTTTGGAGCTTAAAGTCAGGACATCTCGGTCTCTGCTGCTTCTATTTGAACTTAATTGCCCATTATTAAAAATTAAGTGCAATACTAAATTGTTGAACTACCCCTTAATTAATTTATAAAGAACAAATGCCAAACATTCCCTGTTTACAGCTTCTCAAACACATGAATTTGCTGCGTTTCTATGTTTTATATTATTGAAAACTGAATATTTGGGTCTGGGACTGCTGAATGGACAAAACATACAAATGCAAGATGTCACCTTGGGCTCTGGAAGTATGATGGGCATTTGTCACCATTTTTGTACCATATTTTTGTTGCTAATGCATTAATTAAGGATAACAACTTAATCTTCATAACTTAATGCCAGCACAACAAAAACTGAGGTACAGATTATGGCCATGTTGCAGCTATCCAGAGGGACACTGGGTTCTTGGCAGAGGTTTGAGGTGACTCTGTGTTTGTTATCCCTGAGTGTCCCTGACTGTTCCGGTATATAACTGTTCTGTCTAAACAAACTGTATCAGAAACAAGGCTGACTGCTGGAGCTGAGGCCGTCTAAAATAAACTCTCATATCCACAGGGGGTGGGGGAATGGAGAGGGCTTGGCTTGTGGGTTGCTCTTTCATTCTCCCTGAGCACTCGTCACATCTCCCTCTGACACAGTCACACAGTGAGTCATTGTCACACGCTGCCTGAGGACTATTCTTCAAGGTCAAGAGACACTTTAAGAGCGAATGCAGTGGCGTAACTGACAAGAAGACATGCCTGGTTACAGCAATGGCTCTCAGCGTTAGAAAACTGTACATTGAGAATGTTTCCAAACTAGTCCAACATTATGTAAATCCTACTGCAGCTTTAAGACAGTTAAAGGAGTCTTTGAAGAATGAATGTTCTTCCAAAACCAGATCATGATACCACACACCATACAACAAATGTGTTATGACCTAGGTTTAAATGTTTAATACATACAAAAACTGAAGTGTAAAAATCATTACTTGTGGTTGTACCAGGAATTGCTGGACTATTTCTTGGCCGGGCACAGTGACTTCCTGGAGTCTTGCCGGCATTGTGAGGTTGTCAGGCAGAGCTGAGACTTCAGGAAGTTATGGCGCTCATCCAAGAAATAGTCATAATATAACCCCCCATAGAACCACAATGTGTTACTTTTACACTTTGGTTTCTGTGTGGATTAAACAAACAACATACAACATGTTGGTTAGTAAATTGGTGTGTTAATTAGTGAGCATCAGAGGTGCTGGTAGGGGGCTTGTGTCACTTTTGGACAGAGCAGGTTAGCTGTTTCCCCCTGTTTTCAGTCTTTGTGCTAAGCTAAGCTAACTGGCTGAAGGCAGACATGAGAGTGGGATCACCATCTCATCTAACTCTCAGCAAGAACGCGAATAAGCGTACTTCCCCAAATGTTGAACTATTCATTGAGAAATATTTACTTTATATTTGCTTAAATTAAATGACCACCTATTGATGAAACACTGAAAACTGAACCCCAGAAAAGTGTCCTAGCGGTGAAATAATCTTACTGATCTTCTAATAACAGTCAAAATCCTCTCAAATCCACACATTTATGCTCTGTCAAGTATAAAACATACTGTAGTTCAGTGAGCATAAAACAAACAAAACATTAGCAACTTTTTAAGTTTAATCACAACATCATGATATGACACATCTGACTTGGATTTTTTTTAGGAAACTATAGGTCAAAGCACATTGAGGATTAAGATGTTTGAATAATCATTTATTTATTTGTTCAGAGGTTATTTGCTTATGAAAACATCTCCTTCAGTCCCCGTATTTGTTGATGAGTTGAAGGAGAGTAATTATACGCACATCACGTAGGTGCAAGGCTATCAGAAAACAGCATCAATGAAAAAAGGGTAAAGCCTGTACACTTAATCCAAGCCACAAAAGATTAATGATGACAATTTTTCGATCCTACTTGACCACTTTTTGATCCTATCCAAGTACGATAAGAGTAAGTATGCAGGCGTTACCCTTTTCCATTAGTCTAAGTTGATGAACCATCGATGTGTGAATATCCTATGGACCGAATGGGAGTGAAACTTTATTACTTTCAAGTTGCTGTGGGTAATGAAAAATTAATGAATCTGCTGCCTACAGATTAATGCTCAAGGCAAGTGCAACAACAGTTTGTTCATGGTGATAATATCTTCACTGATTTGTATGTGTGTGTATGAGAGAGAGAGAGAGAGAGAAAGAGAGACACCTTTGAGGGAATCGTTGCCAAATTGCATTTTAGCAATTCAGAGTACTCTAAAGTCTCCCACATTTGGAGGAAGTGGTGGTGTGAGACTGAGGCGGTGACGGGAAGTCTATTAGAAAAAGTCTCTCTAAAGTTGGCATCATTCACCATTCAGTCCTTGTTGCCTGAGATGTACAATGCTAAGAAAGTCTCAGATGTGTTGCCTCCGGCTTGCATTTATAAAAAGCCAAATGGAGCCTCGCTAGAACATCTGAGAAAACAGCAGGATCTATTAGCAAAACTTTGAGTGGTTAAGGCATTTATTATCATGTCATTCTCCTCCCATGACTACATTTGCAACACAGACATTGTATAATGAGAAAAAAAAGGATTGGAGAAGCTTAAAGTTCAAACTTTACTCCCAAACGTAAGTGCTATACCAGGCAAATGATCTGAAAGTGTAACAGGATCACTTGACGGTGACTTATTTCGTCAGGGTACAGCACATGGAGTGGTTGAATGTTTGTTAGTGATGTGGGACAAGTCCTACAGTGTCTTTGACTGGTGTGTGTTACCTGTCGGCTGTCATGTTTGGACGAGGAGCTGCTGTTGCTGCGTGACAGGGAGGAGATCTTCTGTGACATGGCTGAGCTGCGCTCTTCTGAGCCCATTTCGCTTCAGACTGGCCAGTGCAGGCTATGGCTGGAGTACCAGGAACATTCCTCTATAAGACGGAGTGGAGATTGGGTCATGAGAAGAGAGGGGGGAGAGAAAGAGGGCTTTAATAGGCAAACCCTCTAAAAGCCTTTCAGCTCTGTCTCACTGAAAAATGCATTAGGTTATTTGTGATGAGTGATTAGTTTTTCCATCTTGATGTAGAAGAAATATGGCATGTAATGAGAACAGCTGCACAGAAAAGGTCTCAACATCTGAAAATGAAATTGACAGACAAGACAGGAGGACATAAATTGGTCTGAAAGTGAGGAGACCGCAGGTTTAAATAATTCATATCTTACCCTTACAGAGAGTGACGGACTCTCAGCATTTAAGGATCATATGCATGTAAGTACCCACCACAAGTATCATGTACAGAAGCGGTGGAAGAAGGATGTATTCAGCCTTTTAACTTGAGCAAAAATAGCAAAACTACATGTAAAAATACTCCCATACAATCAAAAATCCTTTAAAAGTTTACTTATGGGAAAGTACAGAAGAACACAGCAAAGTATCCTTAAGTATCAAAAGTAGACATGCTAATGACGCAGAAATTAAATCATTTTACAATGCCTAAATGATCAGCTGATTAATCGGTTTGTCAGCAACAGAAAATGAATTGCACTTTGTATTTGAGTAAATTACACTGAGCAGTAGCTGATCTGAACCCACAGCCAGCTCAGTGGGGGAATAAAAGGCAAGTATCACATGCAGTGAGATGTGACATCATCAGTGAAATCTACTATCATCACTTCAACAGCGTGTGAGAATAATTGGACCTCTTTATAAAATGGCAGTCCTCAGCCAACTGCCACACTTCATGCAGACTAATTAACATTATGTGCCTGGCTCACAGCATTAGCACATAAAACCACATTTCGCTAATGCATTCTGGCAGTTTGTCATGCTGTAGCATGGACAGCTGATCAACAACCAGGCATGATGTGTTTGTGTAAATCATGTTGGCCCACGTTGGAACGAGCAGCAGCTCATTGGTTTAGTTTTATTAGTGTGGCACTGAGTTCTAATTCTGAGTTTATCGCTGTGCTGTATTAAGTGACCATCTGTGAGATTCTGTCTAAGACACAAGGCTGTTAATGATTAGATAAGTATTAAGTCTCAAGGCAAACAATTATTATTTTCATTATCATCAATTAATCTGTCAATTATTTTAACAACTAATCAATAAATATTTTGTCCATACAATGTATAAAAGAATGAAAAGTTCCCATGATGACTGTCAAATGTCTTGATTTGTCCAACAGTCCAAAACATATTTAATTTACAGAATTATAAAACAGAGAAAAGCAGCAAATCCTCGCATTTGAGAAGATGGTGAATGTTTGACATTTTTGCTTGTTAAAAATGATGAATCTGTTATCAACATTATTGTGGATTATTTTTTCTGTAAATTGACTAATCAATTAATCAACAAGTAAAATTACGGGGGGCGCTAGAGTGCACGTTGTAGTGTGTCATGTAGACACACTTTCTCAGAGCTCCCGTCCGATACATCGAGATTCAAGCAATATAACATTTCTCTGCTGCTTTCACCCGCTAAAAAGTCAGGCATTACGTTCATTTTTCGTTGGAACACTTATGGCTACCAGGAGAGACCAGAAACAGCAGTCTAATGCCAAAAAAGTACCCTCTGCAAACCCAGTACATGAGGCTAATGCTAGCGTTGGCATTGCGGGTAATGAGGATGCTCCAGAGCCGACCCCACTGGTGGCCAAGGCAAACGCAGAGACATCCGTCATCCTCGCAGCTATAAACAACATGAGTAAAAAGATGGAAGACCGGTTCAACAACCTGGAGGTGTCCTTACAAGCTACTCAGACCACCTTGACTGAACACGACTCTCGGATTTCTACTGTGGAGGCGGCCTGCAGTGACCATGACACCAGGCTAACCCAACTAAAGCAACAGTCTGCAGTTAGATGCGAGTCACAGATATATCATCATATCACTGTCCATATGACATCATCTTCACTTCATGACACCTAGAGGCAAGGCTGAGGGTATCAACTTGGTCAGCTGGAACGTCCGCGGCCTAGGTCATTCAATTAAGTGTGCTAAGGTTTTTGCACACCTGAACTCTCTGGCTGCTGACATGTTATTTCTTCAAGAGACTCATATTAGACCCTCTGAACAGAAGCATTTGCGTTGCAGTTGGGCCGACCAAATATTTCAATCCACATTCTCAAGCAAAGCTCGTGGTGTTGCAATCATTATTTGGAGAAATATACCTTTTAAACATATCTCCACACTGTGTGACCCGAACGGTCGATACATCATTGTAACAGGACATCTTTATTCTACTCATGTAACACTGTTGAACATCTACGGACCAAATATTGATGATGCAGCATTTTTCAGAAGAACCTTTGAGAAGCTGCCAGACCTTCAAACACGACAGTTGGAAACATTACATAGAAGCACAGAAAACTCTCAAACATTACAGAACATTCTCAATCTTAAATATGAATATAATATGATCTTATCTCGACAGGTTTGTGACCAACTCCTACGACTTAGGAGGCAATACTTCGAACTCGGGAACAAACCTCATACACTTTTAGCTCGCCAGCTCAGGGGGCAACAGGCCAGCAGGATTATTCACAAAATAAAATCTCGCTCTGGAGTAATCGTAATGGACCCTCAATTGATAAATTCTCGCTTCAAAGAGTATTGTGAGGAGCTTTATAGCTCTAAAGCTACAGGTGATGTGGATGATTGGTTAAGAAACCTAAATATACCGAAACTGGACGACACCTCCCATGAGGCCCTTAATGCTGAAATATCCTCGACAGAAATATTAGACACTATCAGATCAATGCAAAATGGAAAAAACCCAGGACCGGATGGTTTTGGCGTCGAATTTTATAAGAAATTTTCTAATCAGATAACTTCAATTCTACACAGGATGCTTTCCCACTCACTAGGATCTGAAAGACTCCCTCCAACCTTGTATGATGCTAATATCTTGCTCCTGTTGAAGTCGGACGGAGATGAAACTGAGCCTTCATCATATCGTCCAATTTCCATGCTCAACTTAGACTTTCAGATATTCACTAAAATACTTGCAAAAAGGTTAAATCAATGCATAGAATCCATCATTCACACTGACCAAACAGTTTTCATTCCAAATCGATTTTCCTTCTTTAATGTTAGATGTGTTACGGACATTATGTATTATTCTTTTGACAAATCTTCTAAACAAGCCATCCTGTGTCTAGATGCAGAGAAGGCTTTCGACCAGGTGGAATGGCAATACCTCTGCAGGGTTCTGGAGAAGTTTGGTCTCGGTCCATCCTTTATTTCGTGGGTGTGCATGATTTATGCCCAACCTGTGGCATCCGTTCTCACTAACCTGGATAGGTCAACCTCCTTTCCTTTGCAGAGGGGAACGCGGCAGGTGTGTCCCCTCTTGCCGCTCCTCTTCGCATTGGCGATTGAACCCCTGGCAATTGTGGCAAGAGCGTGAGGGAGCATGTCCTTATTAAACCTATATCATTAGGTGGAGTTGATCATAAAATGTCCTTATACGCGGACGACGTGGCCCTTTTTGTATCCGCCCCTGATACTTTTGGGGAGGTCTCTAGTTACACTATTAACTGGCAGAGGAGTGAGCTCATATCTATAGCTCATGACCTGGACCCACAATTTCTGTTGTCTACACACTTTAAAATAACCTCTGATTATGTGAAATACCTGGGCATTAAAATATCAAAGAAACCAAGCTCCCTTTTCAAATTGAATTTCACAGAAAAATTTAACAAACTCAAGGAGAACATAGAAAAATGGAGAACACTGCCTTTATCCTTGATTGGACGTGTAAACGTTGTCAAGATGGTCTCACTACTGAGATTTTTGATTTGTTTCAAAACATACCTGTTTTTATCCCTAAATCCTTTTTAAGCTCCTTGACTCCATTATCATACTGTTTGTTTGGGGGTACAAAGCGCATAGGATTTCTAAAAGCCACCTTCAAAAATCCAGAGACTGTGGGGGTCTGGGTCTGCCGTGTTTTTTACATTACTACTGGGCTGCCAATGTCAGGGTTATGATGTACTGGTAGTATGGCTTTGAGAGAGGGGACGGGTTCACTCCGCCTCCTTGGCTGGCTATTGAAAAAAGTTTAACTCACAATACTTCTCTCCCTGCTCTCCTCTTCTCTTCCCCAAGACCACCCATAGCCTATAGGAAGGATCATTTTGTTCTGTTAAATACACAGAAGATAAGGAATCAAATCAGAAAGTGTTCTGTGCTCACAAATACCTCGATGCATGCTCCAATTTGGCAGAACCATGCCTTTTTACCTTCCCTTACAGACACAGCCTTTAAAGAGTGGAGCTGTATGGGTGTTGTCAGCTTAAAAGACTTATATGTTGATGGACACTTAGGCTCTTTTGAACAATTGCAGTCCAAATTCTCTCTTTCAAAATCTCAGTTTTATAGATATCTGCAATTGTCCTACAGGCTACTAGGTCATATCAATTACCACCTGAAAATAATGCGTTGTTCAAATCCCTTCTCGGCCCCCCAGAAATAAAACACCTGATCTCAGAGCTGGTTTGTTACTTCTCAAGTACTCTGGATTCGTCTACTACTAAAATTAAACAAGCCTGGGAAGATGAGCTTGGTATTGAGATTGAGAATGAAACATGGGATAAAATATTAACTAACATTAAGTCTTGCTCGATAAACGCTAGACTCCAACTGATCCAGTTTAAGGTAGTTCATAGATTACACTATTCGAAAATCAGATTAAACAAAATTTTCCCTAACCTCTCTCCACTATGCAATAGATGTAACGCCGCAGAAGGTACTCTTGCACATCTCTTCTGGACTTGCCCCAAACTACACAACTTTTGGTCTCTCATTTTCCAATGGCTTTCCTTTGTCTTTGACATCATTATAACACCTGACCCTGAAACTGCTTTGTTAGGACACTCCAACACTTTGAAAAATTTGGATTGTAACATACATATTGCTTTGATTCATGGTATGATGATTGCCAAGAGATGTATCCTGAAACTGTGGAAGTCTGATCTAGTTCCCACGTTTGAGACTTGGCTGAAGGAACTCATAAACATCCTGCATGTGGAAGACTGAGATATGAACTTTCTGGTAACACTCTTCTCCAGGATATGGAGTCCAGTGCTAGAGCACATGAAGGACCAATGATACTCTCTTTACCCTCCTATTTTGCTCATGTACCTCTTTGATAATATGGACAGCTGTACAGTGGAGCATATGGCATTACTGTGACTGTTGACCCCCCCCCCTTTTTTTTAAAATACACACACACACACACACACATATATATATGTGTGTGTGTGTGTGTGTGTGTGTGTGTGTCTGTGTCACTGGCGGTTCTTATCCTTTGTTTCCTCATTATTGTTTATTTACTTTTCAATGTCTCCTTGTCACTTACTTAATGTAACTTAATTTGAAAATCCTCACAAATAAAAGGTTAAAAAAACCAACAAAAATTACCTCTATTCTACTGTAATGCAATATCAGGCAAAACTTAAGATATAAATCAAATACTTCAATGACATTTTTTCTGTTTTTACAATTACAATTGCCATGAAATTAAAAAAATGAATCATTTATTTGGACAATAAATTTTGTTAAAAACAATAATACGATATGATCATATGCAACTCCTCATACTGAAGTTGAAAAACAATAAATTATCACCCAGCAGCCCTATTTTTGGTCTATGCTTGAGTTAGATCAGTGAAAACTACTGGTTGACTATGTAAACAGCGTCTCCTCCCAGCTCGGACTGAATCAGATGTGCTATGTGTTGACTACCACTTTGAAGCAGCAGCAAGGTTAATCACATTACCTGCCCTGCATCTGCAAGCTTTGTGCTGCATAATGGCCAAAGCCTCTCGTGTTCGACAGACATAATTGCGGTCATGTGAAACCTCCGTCCTTCGGCCAAGACTACACCGCCTCTCTGTGTGTGTGGATCACAGGCCGCAGTCTACAGACAGAGCACAGTGCCCGAAATACGGTCGGAATAATGGATCAAAGTGGGAGGACACACAAACACAAGGCCCCTAACAGCAGCATCCATCCATCCATCCATCCATCCATCCATCCATCCATCCATCCATCCATCCATCCATCCATCCATCCATCCATCTATCTATCTATCTATCTATCTATCTATCTATCTAACGAAGTTCTCCCTCTGCGTTTCCTATGATTTATTCATCCACTTCTACTGATCACACCAGTTATGCACAGGTCTGTGACACTGTCACCCTTCAGGCCACCCTTTCATCAGCTGCAACAACACCACTTCTCAGGCTTTCATCAGGGTGACAGCGGTATTAGACGTCAGAGCTTCCGTAATTACCCTTTCTCGCTGAAGAGCACATGCTCAGTGATGGCGATGACAAAATGCAGTAAGTGATTTCAATAAAACTGTATTAGATTACAACAGGAGCTGTGCAGTAAGGGTTAGGGTTACAAGTTAGTATGGATTTTTACTCGACTCTATGGTTGTCGCTATCATTTACAGATTGAGAAACATGAGTGATCAGAGACGATCATGTGAGGACAAACACGAAAAGGCAGTCAGTGGAAGTCTAACGGCAGCTAATGAGCAGAGCAGTCGTGCCCGAGACCACAGCTTGGTACAGAAAAAGGGCATGCTGACAGGCAGCAAGGGCTGAGTGTGTTTGTCCAGCGTGTTGGATCAAAGAAACTGAGGGGATCACATGAACAGTGACAGTGAGGACAAAAAGATAAACACAGTCCACAAGGAAAGTTCTGCTGTCATCACCGCAGGCGCCCTTCCATGTATGAATACATGAACACACAAAGACGCACTTACAACCAAGCAAATGCAAGGTTTTGGGATTAGGAGAAATAATGTAATGTACTGTAGGCAGACATCTTTTCTCCTGTCAGGGTCTAAGTGAGATAAAACTAAAAACAGCAATCAAAAATAAAGAGCTGTTGTTTGCTGCAGACAAACTGCTGACTGCTGTTTGAATTGATTATGCTTTTTCAATAAAAATGGCACTGACCTTCACAAAGAATGACTGTGATTCATGTATTGCATTACTGTAAATAAATATCTATCAAGCAGTATAGACAAAATAAACATAGTGACAAACAGCAACATCTTAATATTAATAAGTTAAAAAAAGATACAGGAAAAAGTCAAATTAATATTAATTTCATTGAGTATGTTTAATGGACAATAACTGAATAATTTTCAAATAATTTACCATATATTCTCTACTATTCAGTACATCTCAACACATCTTCTTTACAGTGATATCTTCAAATGAGATGATTAACCATAATAACCTATTTTCTGGGCTGGATAAAGACAAAGAAAGTACAGAGAAATATCTTAGGGGGTGGCATCATTATACAACCCTTCAGATTCCCTGCATATTAATGTAATTTCTGAGTGACAAAATTAGCCAAACTGAAGTTCAGTCTATTTGTAGAGCACTTGTGTAAATGAATACTGGCAAGTTTTCAGGCCTTGCTTTATCCTCTAATCTCTTTGTTATATGTAAAGGAAAAGCTTATACATGCAGATGTTCCTTTTGAAAGTGTCTCATGCACAAAATGTTCAACGGTTTGTGTGGAGAGGTGACAGACATCCCCTGAATATTCCACTAAAATGTGGGTGGGTGGCAACCACAACTGTGCTTTAGTGAAAAAACAGTACATCACTGGAGGAGACATATGTGTAACTAGCAGGAGCTTAAAACTTTAGTATCCTGGTTTTTAGTCTTATCCTGGTTATGATCATATTCAGGACATGACGTTTACATGGACAAGCCTGTGTGATCATGTGTGTCCAGTTGTGTCTTTATTTCTCAATGCATCAACTACTCCTTTCTCTACCAACAGAGAATGTTGAGAAGATGTTTAAAGGCAATAATAGTACTCCAGGTAGCAAATTCAGGTTTCTGAAACCAGGATATGGTGTTTACATGCACAACACATAATCGGGATACTGGATACTGGATCATAACCAGAATACTGGTTCATAACATACTCACTCAGTCACATTTTCATCTTTGATCTCTCTCTGACCCCTGAACCACAGAAAGAAGTTTACATTTTGAAAAAAAGGGTTTTTTAAAAATCCCTTGGGAAGTGTTTTTTTTGGACATTTTTGCATTTTATTAAATAGTATGCCTTGTGGCACAGACAGGAAATGAAGAGAGACAGATGGGGGATGACATGCAGCTAGGGCTGCACCTAATAATTATTTTCATGATCACTGAATTTCTTGATTAGTCAGTGAATCACGTGGTCTATAAAATGTCAGAAAATAGTAAAAAATGCCCGTCAGCATTTCTTTAGGTCCATGGTGACATCTTGAAATTGCTTGTTTTGTCTGACTAACAGTCCGAAACTCAGAGAAATTTAGTTTACTATCACATAAGACTGAGAAAATCACCACACCTTCATGACTGTGGCGCTGGAACCATTGAATGTGTGACATTTTTGCTGAAATCATTTCCTGTTGGTCAACTAGTTGTTTCAGCTCTTGAAACAGTCACGCTGCAACTACATGGTCAGCATCTTAAACCACTCGGCTAGCAGGGTTTCTCATAGCAAGGACATTCTTATCAGTAATAATTATGTAATTCAAACATGTAATGAGTAAATATTTTATTGTCCAGTTGCACGAAATAACTGGACAAATGATTTCCTGTAGCCAGCCGCAGAGATTTTTGGTCTTACAAAGCCCAGACACATTTGTTATGGAACACAAACTCTCCTAGTTTTGTTAGTTTAAGGCAAACCAGAGAACTGACAACAATTCCTTAGTCAGCTATAGATCTCAGTTGAAGTTATCAATGGCTTAATGTCCTTTTAAAATGCGCTAACTAGATTGACAAAAGCTGAAAGCCCTCTATTACAGTTCATGTTGCAGATGATCCTCTGTTCTTCCACTGTCCCCAGACTCTGCCAAAGGGCTGACGAGCCTAACAGGCTTTCAGGCATCATTAGGATGTGACTCACCAGAATAACCCGCTCATGGCTGAACCCCCACAGTGCAGCTTTCTTAGGAAATAGAATCATGGCTTGCAAAATTGACAGCATTTAAAATCTCTCTCAGCTGATGCACCACAGTAATTCAAAGAAGTTGGGTGGTAACTGCTTGTAACACATACTCCCACCATTAAATGTGAAGTGAAAGTGGTGAGGAGTGCAGCAGGACTGTGCAGTAATAACAAGCGAGAGGAAGTGTGCCCAAAGCTGCTGTAGAGGTGGGCATGGCCCCAGGTGAAGATGAGTCATCTTAAAATATAGATACAATGTTGACTTTTACCAAGCTGATAAGATGATATTTAGATAACCTTTAAATACACAGAGGTTTGCATAATCTCTTAAATAACATTTCATATGCTAAACCCAGCTGTGAGAGCTGAATTATATTCCAATTCCAAGCCATGAAAAGCAGTTGCTCCCCATGTTTATAAGGCCTGTGTTTATGAAATAGCCCATGTTTATATATAAAGCAGGCAAAGCTACAGAAAGATTATATTTTTTTAAAAAGCCTTATATTATATTAAATAAAAAGAAGACTTTTCAGCTTGAACTGAATCTAAACTTATTCCCTTTGATGTGTGATGGGCTTGTTTGATGAACCAGAATGATCTATACTGAAGGATATTGATTTAAAATCTGAGAGGAAAAACCTCTCTAAGGCTCTCTTTAGACTAAACTTGACATAATGAATGTTCTCTGCATTCACCAAACAACCTAACATGGTGTTGCGGTAACCACCTTATCTCTGCAGTCCACCAGCCATTCTCTGACAGCTCATTCCTCTCAATACAAAGCCTCTTTAGTAACAATACAAACTCTGGTAACTCTGGGGAGGAAAGTGTGAGAGTCATTTATCTTTATTCTAATGCTGTCCATCCATATATCTGTATAAACTCAAATCAGAACCTCTTGCATAATTTTGATTGACTTTGATTTTCCTCCCGCTAAACTCATCAGAAGCCAGTTTGTCTTGAGCAGACAGATTATTCTTCCCTGTTTGCTTTAGAAAACAGCGCAGTCATTTAGAACATTATCTGATAGCTTTTGCCCACCAAAGGAGAAACACTTGGCTCTAATTTGCTGCATCTAAAAGTTACCACTTTAATAACAGTAATCTTATTATAACTGCACACTACCCTGCTGGGTGATGCTTCTTAGTCTTTGTTATTACATTATTAAAATGCAGAAGAGCTCTTTCTTGGAAGGGGAAGAGAAACCCTCACATAAATAGAGATAAGGGAGGGGCAGAAAACAACATTCTCATTTTCAATCTGTTGTGATTTACATAATACTGCAATATAACTGCTTATTTTTAAATTCCATATTATTTACCAAAACAGCAGTACAACACTGATGTGATGTCTTTGAGGGGAAGAATTAAAGATTTACTGTGTAATATATCAAACTTTCAAGCACTCTTTCAACTGTCAACTAGGGCTGGGATTTTAATTGATATTTGTTTGCCTGCAAAATGCAGGGTTGGAACATCATATTTTTAGAAAGTTGTGCATGAATAATAAAAAACCTGCACCACCTGCAGAGCTGTCATCATTACACATAAAATACAGGTTATCCCACACAGCTGTTGACTGTCAGTGCCAGATGCTTCAACTAAGTAGAGCATGGGCATCCAGTTTAATAATCACTTTCAGCACAGATAGAGCAGAAAGGTCTGCTCTGTAGTTGATCTGCTGCTGTTTGTGTTTCTTTACAAGACACCAGCCTGATATCTGCAGACTGCTGCTAGTTAGCGTTAGTGACCCGGCACATAGGGACGAACTGAATCTGAAAACTGTTTAGTTGACTTCACCAGCACTTTGACTCTCATAACCAGATGATACCATGTCAACTAACAAAAACCAAGAGCGCAGAAACACTTTCAGTCTGTCCCTCTCGTAGGTGTGACTGTTAAATTCACTACGAGTTAGCCAGAGACAGCCAAACAACAAGAGTCACAACAGTCCTGTAAACACTATCATTACTCAAAATGGCTAATGTGGCAGCTATCATCAATATTACTTTTTAAAAATAACATTTTTGTGCCTATTGTAATAACTCGATTTTCACAATTTTAATATTTTACGTCATGCGAAAACAAAAATTCAAATGACTGATATGTCGCCCACCCCTACTGTCAGCTTTAATTTTTCAGAATCTCTGTTTGAGCACTTGTATGAAGAGTAATTATTACACAGAGCAAACCTCACTGAATGAACACAATTTCTAAAGATTGATATAAATGTCCATCTAATTACATCAGCATCAAACAGAAATGATTGAGCGCACTCTTCAGTCTCTTATCTACAGTGTCTCATACTTTTTAGTATGCAAACGTCATGCAATGATAATAAAATCATTAACAACAGTAGCTTTGATAGGAGAGAGGATGGCATTAGAGAGGAAGACAAGCCATTCAAATCTGAATGCAGTAGAGTGTGTCATAAGGTATTCAAAACAGATGTGATTACAGTTTTAGATAAGGTCCTTCACGAGGTTGCAATCAGTCGGGGAGCTACAGTAACAGTGCTCTCTCAGTTTGAATCATCTTCGTATCCAAATCTGAAGAGTTATGATGGTGAGTAGAACATCAGCAATTGCACAGGAAACAGTAATGTCCTGAAAGTCTCTCTTCTCTCCCATGTGAACGACAGTCACTTTTATCAGGCACAGCAATTAATCACCTTCTTCAGCCATTACTTCAGCCCTGTATCGTTTCCCAAAAAGTCCTGAACAGTGTAGCTGGGAGTGGGGCCAAAAAAAAAATCTCTGTTCTTACATCCATCTGAAGAATCAGGTCATCACAGAGTCTGTAAGTGTTTCTTTTTTAAAATATATTCTTCCGGCTGTAGCACAGGTCAGCATGGCAGCACCCAGTCAGCAATTAGCCCAGAGGATTGATACAGAGACAAAACTGGCTTCCTCCCAACATGAGATCTATTATTCATTAGTACATCTCTTGACCAAGCAGGGTAATGTTTGCCAGTGCCACATCTGTGTGTGTGCAGCCACACCTTTTCTATTTGGTCGTTTAATTACGAGGATGTGTTGCACAGATGGTAGTGTCTGCTCCTGATTTGCTTAAAAAAAAAAAAGATTAAAAAAGACTAGCGCTGTGTTTGCATACTTACTATTTTTTAGTACTGCAGCTGCCCTTACAAAGTATATGTGTACTGTTGCATGCAGTATGCATGCTATATGAATGCAATTGGGACATACTACTTCATCTGTCATTGCGGTTTCTGTCATTGCACTGCCAATGTGCTGTCATTGGTCTGTTCTCTCTCGGTGGCTCAGTCAATGTGACGAATCTTCTGATGCGCAGAGGATTGAGGGTCAGAATGGTCAGAAAAGCATGCTGGCTTGCATACTGCAAAATGTGACTGGATGTAGCGGAACATCCTGGTACTTTTGGCATACTGCATTTGACATACTATGTATTGGGACATACTAAATCTTTTTCTGGAATACTAAATAGTATGGTGGCATGGGTTTTAATTTGAAATGGCTACAGGAAGTGGTTGAATGTTGCCAGATTGGGCTGTTTTCTGCCCAACTGGGAGGTTTTGGGTTGCACTATTTGGGGGAAAAATGGGCTTGAGCAGATGGACAGAATTGAGGCTTGTTTTCCATGAGTTAGGCAGGTTTTTGATTATATTACAAATTACAATACACAAAAAATATATACATTCATAAAAATGTATTTCTTTGCTCATTGTGCCCATATCTAATGCTCATGTGGAGAGAGCTTTTTCGCAAATGACACTACTCAAAGATGATACAAGAAATCACATGGGATTACTGCTCCTTTCTGCTCTCATGGATGTGCGAACAGATCGAACACGGAACGGACAGACATATTAGCAAGTTCACCTGTTAAATGCACATAGTTAAAGTCTTGCCTGTTCACCTGGCCCAAGTGACTGTACAAAGTTCTACACCTAGTTAGAAGTTAAAATGGTAAATGGTGTGAAGGTAAAACATTTTTTAATATGTGTTTTCATTGTAAGAGAAACCTCTATGTTTCAGTTGTGCTGCTTGCATTATCATTATTTATTTGGCTCTTTGATAGCATTCTCTCTCTGTCTCTCTTGAGAGCGTATATGTGGGGGGTATGCTTCAATTTGGCATACTGTCAAGGCTTGTGTTGCAGTTTACCAGATTAGGTCAAATTTTTGGTATTTGAGTTGTCCCTTTATTTTCTTGTTTATTTTTAGAGCAGGGGGCAGAAATGGATTCATAGTTTTATCATTGCATTAGGATGTATTCTGGTGCCTTGTATCTGCATCCTAATGCACTTGTGAACACTTGTTTTATTAATATGCAATATTTAAATATTGTGATGAGCCACAATACTGTTGTTATTGTTAATAAATTAATTTGCATTGTTTGTTTTCTATAATATTTGGGCATTTTTTTATCAATTTGGGCGGATTTTGAGCACTTATTGGGATGGAAAGCATCAAACCAATCTGGCAACACTACTAAGTCAGTCAGTCACTCAGTCAATTGCGGTTACAGGGCTGGCTCAGCTGTTGTTGTCCAGCCAAAAACAAGCTCACTCTGGTGAGCTTAAAGAGTGCACGCCACTCTCTGCTATCTGTAATCTTACATTTTCAGCAGTATGAAGTAGAATTTGTATCTTTCTTGAGCTTCGAAAGGCTCCTCATATTCACCCTGAGAGAAAAAGCTTGAAGAGTTATGAGGGTAATAATGAGGGAGAAACAGATTAAGTCCCTCTTCAGCAACTGTCAGCTCCATAGGACGTCTTTTCATTCACGCCTACTGTTGTCTGACATATGACGGGCTCTGTATCATATACTCACTCACAAACGCCAAGCTGCATCCTGTTAATCAACCACATCCTCGACACACTCACTCCTCTCCCACACCCAAGCACTCTCTCTCTCTCTATCTCTTTTTCTCTTGTCTGCTCTCAGTGCGGCAGAGGTCCTCCTCTTTGTTATATTTGCAGTGTGGGGGAGCCTGGCAGCCTCATAACTCAACACTGGCTCATTAGGAGGCAGAGTCACAGCTTAGCTCAACACACTCACTGACAAAGGAGTCATGAAAAAAGCAACTTGCATGACAGTCTGATCCAGCTGTTGCTTTCCAAATTAAACATTACAGCGCTTACAGTACAACTCGACCACTGCTCTGATTAGGATGCATCAGCGGTATCTCCACCTCCAATCTCACATTAATTAAGAGGTGTTGACCCATAGTATAGAGGACGATGACATTGCGAGGCTCCCTGTCATTGTTAGCATGCTGATCCTATATTATAAGAATGGATGTGGCGGCCTAAAAGAAGATATCATGAAAAGTGGAAAAAACATCTGCACTGCCACAAGCAATCTCAAAGTCCTCAGAGTGCAGATATATTTAGACATGGCATTGTCTTCCATTACCTTCCATTTATGGACTGACAGAGATAAACTGTCTGACTGAGAAGTTGTGAGTTACCACATCTTGAGAGATTTACTTCATGCCTGAACTCTGTCAGCTACATTGGTAAAGCATTCCTACACGCAAGCTGACTCAAACTGTAGCCTCCAAAACAGAGAGGGTGGGGGGCTCACACAGAGCAACAGAAAACTTTTGTCTCTGACGAGCTTGTGTTTTTGTGGTTTGACTACAGTCATGCATCGGAAGACTTTATTCATAGTGTTTTTTGTGGTGTGCGGTCTGAATGCATCTCACCCACAGATCTTGGAAAATTGGTTTGCTTTTCTGCAGAGTTTCTTTGACCTAATTTTAACAACACTTAATTTAAAGCTAAATAAATGCGTACTATCCTACAGTGAAAATGCCACTATCTTGCTTGATTTGACTGACTGAATCATCTAAAAAGCTGCATTGGATTTGGACATTAGACGTAACACAACATATACTGTACTGTAGAGCTGCAACTAACAATTATCTTCATTATCAATTCATCTGTAGATTATTTTCTCAATTAATTGAATAGTTGGTTGATTTATAAAATGTCAGAAAATAGTGAAAGATGTCGATCACCGTTTTCCAAAGCCAAAGATGCAACCTCAAATGTCTTGTTTTGCTAGGGAATGCTATAACACACTGCGTGAAATGTACATAGTCTTTGTAATATTTGATCGATCCAGACATGCTGTGGTTGGGTGAATAGGAGACCTGAAGGCCAAGAGCCTTGAAGTTTCTGCACTAAAATGTATTAATAATATCTTTTACCATGGTCTAGGTGAATACTCTTTTCTAATTGGCCGGCAGATGTGTGTTAAAACCGTTTAATGCACACGTAGTTCGGCTCAATTTTAATCACCATTCTAAATACCCAACCTGTAACCATAGTAACATTAAAGAGCAAAGCTGTCAAAGCTTACTTGTTATGAAGTTTTGAAGAATGGGACGGAGCAGAGAAAAAAGAAATGCAGAAGAGAAGAAAGAAACCAAGCGAAAAACGGCACAAGGAACTGACCTGACCTGACCTGACCTGAAGAGCTTAAAATGATAGAAGGAGAGAAGGATGAGATTTATACAAAAAAGGCAACAAAATGGGCAGTTAATATACTGAGAGACTTTCTCTTCCAAAAACAAAAGAACACTGATTTGGAGACATACTATGTAGTTATTCTAAATGACACCTTATGTGAATTTTATGCCTCGGTTCAGGCTGGCAGCGAGTACAGTGTGGCAAGTTGTCATGACAATGGTAAGCTCTTGCTTCATAACCTTTCAATTTTGAGTGCAAAACTTTCACCAAAAATTTGTGAATGCTTTTATTTTATATTGTTGGCAAATGACGATGGTATAAGATAATACTTGTAGGTGTGCTTTCAACAGTGTTAAGGAACTTTGCAGAGGAGCTTCCAGTCGTGCCTTTAATGCACACCCACTCATTGATTATCCCTTGCTTAATCAGCTGTCTGAAGAACTACATTGGTAACAATGATGTGTCTCTGGATTGGTTCATCTCCTATCTGTCGAATAGGTCCTTCTCTGAGATGCCTCCTCCTCTTGTGCTCTCCCCTTTTGTGGGGTCCCCCTGGGGTCTATTTTGGGTCCCCTCTTATTCACTATATACATGCTACCCCTGGGGCAAATCATGCTTAGACAGGACATTGATTTCCATTGCTACGCGGAAGACACCCAATTGTATGTCCTGTTAAAGCCTGGTATCACTGATGTTTCCTGTATTATATTCTGCCTTGCTGAAATTAAAAACTGGCTGTCCAAAAATTTCCTGCAGTTGAATGACTCCAAATCAGAAGTGTTTATGATTACCCGCTCTGGCCTGAGACAGTTAACCAAGATCAGGTCATTCCTTTCCTCTGCAGACTTAGAAAAGGTAATCCTGTTATGGTTCTGTCCCACTCTCACTCTATGTCCCTCCACCAGTCCACCAGATGCCCTCAGACTTTTTCCCAGTTTGTTGAACTGGACTGAGTGGGAGACAGACAGATTAGTTCCAGATTATATTTAAGGACTGCTTGAGATACTGTTGCTCTTTGCAGTGAACATTTGTACAGTCATTTAACTGCCTGGTTTGTAATACATATGCTATTGGAAGAGCAACCAGAAGTGAAAGCTGAAATGTGTGGTTTAGTGTTAGAACATCTGTTAATTTATCAGATTGTTTTTGTGAATGTGTTTCAGCCTGTTCACTGAGCTGCCAGGTTTAGTGCTATCAAGCAATTCACATTTCAAGTAGTTATGTATCAGTTTTTGGATTATGGAATATATCTGTGTTTTAGACTTTGAGTTTACATGTCTCTCAGATTATCTTGCAGCCCATTTATTTGGCCTGCTGGCATCTAAGGCTTTCTTGAACCTACTTGTTTTTGGGTTTTTAGTTTTTGGTTTGCTGTGTTTCCCTTCACACCTTGTCTTGTTAGCCCTGCCCTGTTTCCTGTGTCTTCCCCAGCCAATGAGCTCCCAGTCTGCCCTCGTGTCTTGCCAACTGTTCCTTGTTGTTTCATTAGTTCAGTTTTGTTGGATCCCCTGTTCTGTTTGTTCTGCATTGTTCTGTATTCTGTTTTGTTCTGATCTGCCAAGTTTTTCTTCAGCCTTGCTTTGCCTACGGTCTGCTGCACTTGGGTCCACCTGCTCCACACTCCACTCCATTTAACACATCCATGCTTTTATCTCCTCCAGACCTGACTATTGCAATGCACTTTATGCTGGTATCAGCAGGCGAAACATCCATTCAGTTGATACGAAACACAGCTGCCAGACTTTTAACACATACTAAGAGAAGTGACCACATTACACCAATCCTTGCTGCCCTTCACTGGTTACCTGTGAGTCTTAGAATTGATTTTAAGATTTAATGCTTGGTTTTTGAATGGTCAGGCTCCTGCCTATATCTGTGATCTGCTAACTCCCTATGAACCTGATTGCTGCTTGAGATCCTCCGGCAGGGCCCTACTAATGGTTCCAGAGACTCGACTTGTCACTAAAGGGGACCGGGTCTTTGCTGTTCAGGCCCCTCAGCTGTCAAACTTCATGCCGGGAGATGTGAGGCCAGCAAACTCCATTTCCTCTTTTGAATCTCTTCTTAAGACTAAGTTATTTTTCTTAACTGATGGTATTTGTTGTAAATATTTCAATTATTTTATCTTGTTTATATCTTATGTTTTGGATCTTATTATCTTACTTGTATTATCTGTTTTTATTGTAAAGCACTTTGTAACTTTGTTTTTTTAAAGGTGCTATATAAATAAATGTACTATTATTATTTTATGTTGCACAACTTCCATATTTCTAACACTGTCACTGCTCTGGTTTAAACTGGTAAACTGTGAATAAATGGGACACCCTCTAAAAATGTGATACTGCTACTGCTGTGAAACGAAGCAGGGATCCTGCACAGACTAAAACAAAATTGTTCCCTCTGAAAATGTTGTTCCTCTCCAAATCACTAATTTTGTTTCTGTTCATTTCAGTCATGTTGCACAAATGTTATACAGGTTTTAGTAGAGTATTTTGTGTCTCACAATGTCATATTTTGTTGAAGGGCTTCAGTCCTGTTCTCTTTGAGAGGTGTGATGGTGGGGCAGATTGTCTGCTTAATCAGTGGTGGTGCCAAGAGTTGTGTATCATTATCTGCACTCTGTAGTGAGTCACTAGGTTCTTGCTTGAGGTAGAAAGGATAAAACTGATCTGTAGTAAATGACATTCATAGCTGCACTTAGCTGTGTGTATGTAACCATAGGAAATTGTTATTGTCAGCATTAACAGAAATTCTACATTGATGTTTTTCTTTGTGTTTTGGAAGTGTGGTATCAGTCTAGCTCACCCTGTGGTAACCTGAGATGGTACGTTCCACTTAGGTGAGACTGAGAAGGTAAAAGGCCAGTCACTGGTCTATTAAAGGGAGTAGGGAAGAGAGAGGAAAGCAGCTTGCTGTGAGGCTGCAGATTTTATTTGTTTCTTGCTATGGTTAAGTGATTTTGGTTGAATTTCCCTGGGGTTCATTTTTGCCTCTGTTTAATTCATATTTTTGTTAATAAATCTCACTTTTTTGTGCATGTACTCCAGCCTGCCGACCTATTTTTTTGCACCATCCCTTTAAAGGTTTCTAGTGCCCAAATACCATCTTCTGCCCTTTACATGGGGTGGTGGCACTACATTCTCATTTAGAAGAATATAAACAGAGGGACCACTAGTCAAGATCTGATAATATCACCTGGTGCATTGCTATCATGACAGAGCCTGAAATCCATAATTTTGATTAGAGATATATCATGTAATTGATTAATAGACTGAGACAGAGATAAATGCTTGTTAAAGATAGAACATTTATGGAGAGAGTGTCACTTGGATACTTTTTCAAAATAGTTTTTCACCTTACCTGATCAAGTATTTGTAATTGATTAACATCAGCAATATTCAGTAAATTAGACTGTCATCAAATTCTTCATTATAAAATTATTTTTTCAGAGACTAATAATTTTGTAAATTTGTAATTGTGACCTTTACACGACAAGACTGACTTACCATTTGCCCAAATGGGAAAAAAATGGGTAAAAATAAATTGAAAACATTACTTCAGGACTCAAAGCCGTACATTATTTAAGCACATCAGAGCTGCCATCCTCAAAGATGGTGAACATTTTGAATAATTCAGTCCTACTGCACAAACCAAGGAAATGACCAAGGCTGTATAGGAGAGTTCAGTAAAAACTCATGCAGGGCGCTATTGTTTTTAAGCTAAAAGTATGTGCCTGTTCCGCCCTTGTTAAAATTTCATGCTGATATCTGGCGGTCTCTAAGGTAGTTATGAAATCAGCTTACTTCAGCCTCTCTGGTGCCTGGAGGAGGCTGAAGACGAGCAGCAACCTGCCATTAGAAAACCATGTCACTATAATCAGATGGTCTGACAGACAAACTTAACAAGACAGTTGCTGATGATTCTATTCATTTATTACAAATAAAATCTAATTGAATTAACTCATGCTTTTTGTCCTTGCGACTATGACACAAACAGTTTCTGTTATAGACTTTTTTGCTACTTCATGCCTAAAATCACAAGAACCTGTTTCCATATTAAGACTTGTGAATTATTCATGTTGGCCTACTGTCCACGCAAAAAGAGGCAGCACCTGCAACATGCATGAGATGCTCATAGCAGCTGCTCCACTGGTCCTGTTTAGCCACTTCCTGCATTATTCACCTGTTTTTTAGTGGATATTTTTCAAACAGTGCGGATCCTGGAGCAATGCTACAGATGTAATACAACTGTGTAACTGTGTAGCATTTAGATGGCATTGACTGAAAGTGACACACATTCATTTCCACTACGGCCCTGTAAACCAACTCAGCTGATTAATTGGTTGGTAACTCTCAACGTATTGGACAGGCCACTTGTGCAGTATCATCTGCAGTCAGCTGTGAAAAAGAAAAAGTACACGGTGCAAAACAATGTGAAACAGATGACCTGGAAACCTGCACTGGAAATCACTCCCTCGAACATATAGAGTCAGCACAAAAATACAGGCTAGATGAATGAATTACATGAATGTGCACATTTATTCAAATATTCAGCTTGACACCGAGGGAAAACTGAAATTACTGTATAGGTGAACTCATGCAACACAACGCCCCTCTGCTGTTTTAAATTACATATCTTGCACAGACAAAGATGTTTTTCTTTCCTGCCTCTGCATTCCACAGATTCTATTGATTCCTCTCCCTCACAGTGTCCCTGTGTCAAACCGCAAACACTGATTTAGGAGTGATGGGAACAAAAAACCCTTGGTCCCAAGCGAGCACTGCTGTGACAGTGGTAAAAAAAAAAGTATGAGAGAGTCTCAATGCTGTAAGTATTTTTTTAATTATTGACACATTCCAACGAGCAAATATTCCAGCAAGAAAGCCCTGAGGGTGTAAAATTAATCGTGCAGACTATCTTTCTTTTTCCACTGCAGGATGCTGCATTTGTCCTTCACATCTATATCAATCTAGGGTTTAATGTGCACACTATCCACCTTCTTTACTCAACGTCATGACAGACAAGTTTACAGATTTTCTCAGTAACCCATTTTGAGCCTCACGCATGTTCCAACACACACACACACACAGAGCCCAACAAAACAGCACCTGAAAAGGCTTCTCTGTTGCACTGTTGACACAACACCCAAAAGAGCTGAGATGTAGTCACGTGTAAGTCGTGAAATTACAGCTACTCTGTATGTGAGCCAAAGTAATATTTTACCAAACAAAAAAGCTTTGACTAAACCTGGCAAGTTTTGGCCCAAGTCCTATATTCAGCATGAGAAGCACTATTATTATGCTGGATTACACAGAATTGTAATTATCAGGGAGTACAGATTTAATTACTACTCATATTTTCTAAGCACATTTGTTATCTGCATAACAAAGAAATACAACAAAATCATCCATACTCCTGTTTTTGCTCCAAATGTACCATACTGTGCGGTGAGCGTAACATGCTGAGCTTAAACCCAGATCAAAACCGAAAATGGATCACTATCACAAACACCTACATCTACTCAGCATGAGAGAAACAGGCCACTCATGAAGGCACATTATTCATATTTTTGGCTTGTGACTGGGTTATACTGATAGCTTTCTCCTGCTGAGACCTAATTGTGTATTAGGTTTGTATGGAAACATACTTCTGCCCTACAACTTGTCTTCACTTGTTTAGAGGAAGAGGAAGGGGCTTAAGAGTTACCATGGAGACTGAAAGGATCTATTAGTGTTTGTCCTTTGTTTTGATCAAACGTCTCACTAATATTGCAAAAGATAGACTGCTCAGAAAACCTTACAGGCAGAGTTTAATTAGGGTGTTAAAGTGGGCTGACGCCTTTATAATGTAGTTTACTGTTGCTGCTTCACTTTTAAGCTTTACAAGTGAGATTTTACATCACTCTCTGAAACGGTTGTTAAATATTTCAGTTATCCTGCCTCCAAGAGCAAGAAAACATGCACTGCAATGAACTTTTACTGTAAATGCACTCGACTTATGCAACTGTTCCTCCTGTTCATTTCCCAGAAGGGCTGACAAGTCTTGCTTGTGTCATTATAGCAGAAATAATGAACTAATATCAACTGAATTTGACTTGTCAAAGAAATAGCGCACTCACCTTGACAGAGTTGCAGATGTTATTTCCAGGTGATGAAGGTGGAGATCTCAGAAACACTCGGTCGGCGGACAAATGATAGTTTATGTAGCCCAAAGGGGAGAGAACTGCCACTGAAGAAAAAATGATGATAGTCTGAACCACTCCAGTCTGACATGCACACACATGCAGCCGCTGTGAAAAGCATCAGTTTGTCCACGGCTGTATGGAGGAGGGACGTGCTGACTGACTGACTGAGACAAGCTCCAATGAAAATGCAGAACGCCGCACAACGTCGCCTGAGAGGGGCGGGGTTTGCATCATTGACAGCATCTTTTCCGTGACGCGCTTTGGAGGACCCCCAAAGCAAGGACAAAGTATGTGGAAACACCCTCATCACTTTAGCGTCGTTTAATTAGGTTCTGTAATTGTTAGGATGCATTTGAATCTTACATACTTGTGTCTGTTTGTAGATAAGGACTGGCATTGTTATTTTTTATTTTTAAAAAGATAATGTTAAAAATGTTGTTGAGTCTCAAAAATTAAGCCGACATCACCAAAATGACAAGATATACGCTGTCAGAAGTAGGAAATGAAGGTGGAATGATAATTGGCTGAATTTGGTGCCTAATATAAGGATCTACTGACCCCTACTGGACAAAGAGCTGAATCACAGCTCTTCAGTCTTCCTCATTGCACAATGAGAGAAATTGAGCATCTCATGCAACCAATTTTTGATAATCATAAACCTGAATAAATGAATAAGGTTTGAAAAATGTACAAGACCTTGAATGTGGCAGTGACAGCTTTTCAGAAGTGCAGGTTTGTTGCACATGCATACTAGCTAAAAACAAACAAACGAATCAACAACAAAATCTCATCTTGGCAGCCTTTAGGGAATTGTCTCCTTAGAAATAGCCTCAAACCTTGAGTTTGTGTACAATATCCGGCATGGAAATTGCACTGGTCCATTTCGCTGTGGTTTTTATCTCCCTGAAAGACTGAAAATGAGGCTGTTATATCACTCAAGGCTGCAGACTTGGTCCTCAAGGACTTATTGTCATAGAAAAAATCTTTCATAGCAAGTCAGCCTGACTGCAACAGATTACGTGTGAAAAGGCGTTTTTTCCTTTCACACTGGCGAGGTAGAAGGTTACTGCAGCACCTACAATGCAGGGAGGCAGATTCCATAACACAGGCAACACATTTCTCTGAGGTGAACTCTGTGTCACATTTGGGGGGGGACAAAAATCTTCAGCCTCATACAAATGTCCTCCTCTGCAAAATTAGTAGAGAGGTTACAGTAAAGAACTAAGTATTTGTCTGTGCAGAATTATGAATTTAATGCTGCTGTGTGGACTGCGCATGCAGCCTGAACTGAACAGCTTTGAGGGGCTTTCTCTTTTCTTTTCTTTTCTAGCCTTACAATCAGCTACAGCTTAAGGGAACCTTATATAAGACCATTATTGTATAACACATCCTGAGCTCTAATGAATATTGCAAATGAAATGTGTAGAAGCAAAGACCAAATTAACAATGTTTGCAAATGAACAATGTCTGCTAATTTAACTCACTTCTTGCTCAGTAAACAGTCTGCAAAGTTGTGTGGATCTGAAAGAAATAATGAGTCACTGACTTAAGAGACAACTATTTTACTGTCAACATGTGAGAAATCTTATAGATACTGCAAATAGTTTGTCGTGAGGCCTTTATGGTCAGTCTTTGTTTTTGTGCCAGCCAGTTTTTGGTGGGGATATCGTGGGAGCAAATTATAGCCTTAATAATTTTAATCTTAGAAGCATGTGAATATCTTGTTGTGAAAATTAACCAATAATCTATATGTAATGTTGAAATTGAAGTGCCAGAAAATTTATAGCATTGAAATATTTTACTTATGTGGTTTCTCCCTCTGTGAATGTTTCAGTAGGTCATTTCAGGTGGTGAAAAATCAAAAGAAATTCAAAGCTTTTTTTGCACTCCACACATTCAGATATATAATTAAGTATCCAATATTTAGAAACTGCATTCAAGATCCTGAAAGTCTGATCTAAAAGTGAAAAAAACACATATCAAATGACTGAACATAAAGCGATAGGACAGAGGTGATCAGTTTCATTCAGGCTCGACTGCTTATTCTTGGTAGCATTATTAAATATTCAAGAGTGATTCATATGTAGTTGCTTACAAGATTTATTTGGGCTTTTATTTGCTTGAAATGTGCATGCTCATAAGGTTATCCATGGAGGTAGAAGCAGTTGATCCCATAGAAGTCATGTTTTTTCCCCGTGACTACGTTGTCCCTCAGGTTGACAGCAGCACGTGTGCTGGAGCTGTTGAAGTTGCGATGGGCCTCCGACTTACTGAATGAATCTTGAAGGTCCAGAAGGCTGAGAGCTGCGCCTCCTCTACCCACAGTCCCAGCTCTTCCCACAGGGCGAATGCCAGGCAGGACAGGAGGCCTCGGCAGGATGCAGGGGTTAGAGATACTGCGTGGCAGCTCTTTGCCCTCTGGCAGTTTCTCCTCTTCTGAAGCTGCCCTTGATAATAACTCAGCATGTGATTCGATATCTTCCTGGTATTTGGCTACAGCTGCCTGACTAGATGTATTTTTCCCAACTTTGAAATACTTATTTTTGTTGCTTGCTTCATCACACAGCTCAATTGAGCTTTTCTCTCTGTTAACCTCTATCTCTCCCTGGGAAAGTGGGCGGTTGTGCAGGTCCACGGGTTTCTCTGTGTCTGCGATCTGAGCAGCGTTAGCCTCTTGGCTTCTCTGTGACACAGATTCTTGCATGAGACTTTCATCAAACTTGACTTTGCAGTTTTCTTTCTCCCTGCCCTGATATGCAGAGCTTTTGCTCTTAGCTTTTTGTTTGCGTAAGACCTCCTGGGAAAGCTCAGTGCTCATTGCTTCTGTGGAGCCATTGCTGTACTCTGACTGACTATGACCCATTTGGTTTGGATCTGGTGCTTCATTATGCTTAGCTGTGATCTCTTGTGGCCTTTGTTGGTGTATAGTTGCTGAAGCAGTGCCTTGGTTCAGAGCTAGAGATGGACTTTGGAGAATAGCAACAGCCGGGCTGCAGGTGCTCCTCCCAACATGACTCCCTTGTCTTCTTCTCCATCCTTCTCTTGGTTTAGAGGGAACAAACACAGGATAGGATCTTTCTCTCTGGAAGAACAGGAACTCATTAGTGTAGTTTCATGCACCACATGGCTCACTGTAAATATCATTGTACGTTATTCTTGATTCAATTTACCAGTAGTGCAGCATGTGAAGTCATCCCAGTTAGATCACTCATTTTTTCTTTGAAGTCATCTATCTTCAGAGGATTAGCTGGCCCTGATCCTTAAAGAAATAAAACTTCAAATATCAGATATTACAACCCAGCTTATTGATTATTGACTCTAACATCATGCATACACACTATTCTTCTAAACACTGTCTTTTGTTATTTCCAATACCAAATTGTACTCTCTGTCCTTGTGCTCTTTCAGCTTTCTGCAGACATATTAAAACACTTACCTGTGTAGTGCATTTGATAAGAGGTGACCCAGTGTGTCCTCTCCATATTTTTCAGCATGTTGCTTGTCCGCTCAGATAATGTGAAATTCCAGTCACGAAGTTTAGGGTTGGGCAGCACTATATTTGGAGGAGTGGGGTAGAATACTTGGCCGTCTCCTTTCAGTGGCTTTGCATGCTGAGGACATTGGTGAATTTAGAAAATTATCAGAACAGGTGTTTGATGTATTGGTTAACTTCAGTGACAATGAAAGTCACATCCAACTCACATTCAAGAAACCATGTTCTCCTGTCCATACAGCAGCCTTCCTCCTGATTCTGTTGGGTGTCTCCAAGATCTCATGCCGGTACGGACCACCTGTACATAGAGATAAAGGACCTTGAAGACTTTTCTGAACACATTTATTCTACTCTATCCTTTTTTTACTTTTTACTACAATATGTTACCCTCTCACCTATAGTTTTGCTCAACAGAGTGACATCTGGTGCACCAGTCGGGATGAGGGGGTTGAGGAAAGGTTGGGAGGCAGCTCTGACTCCTGTGTCAGGGTCATCTGGAGAGTGAAAGGATGGGAACATTGCAAACCGGGAGATGTGGGATGCATAAGGATGTTCTTTTGGAGTTGCAATCTTAATCATTTTCTCCCTGTTTAGAGGTTATTAAATAAAGAAGTTTAAGTTTCAGGCAGTAGGGAGCTTTGAAAAAAATAAATCAGTCTGTTCATGCATCTACTGGAAAGGTTAAAACATAAAGTACTCACGTCATATTTATATCACTTGGTTTTGGTATGCTGAGAAAAGAAACAAAAACATTTTATCATTCTGCATCACCACTGAGGAATATTTTTTATAAGATTTTAGTGATTTTGTTACAATAAATCTACCCACAGTTGGTCATTGAGGCGAACTTTACTTTTCTTCCTGGCAGTATTGGTGAAATGTTGTTGACTGACAACATGCCTGTGAAGTTAAAATAGCAATCTATAATTAGGCTACATTTAATGTTTTCATTTTTTAAAATTACGCAACTATCTTTTGCTTTCTGTGCAGGATGTCTCTACACTCACTCAGGCATGATGGATCCTAAATAACCACAGTGATAATGGCCATTTAAATCAGCCGGGATGCTGGGTTTTAGTGAAGAGAGCTCCATTTGGCTGCTGGAGCACTGAGTCAGAATGCAGGAGGGTGAAGGAAGGCTGAAACTCTGGACAGAGAATAGTAAATGAAGGCAAAAATACAGAGAATTAAACCAAATCTGTGATTAGACCTCTTCTGCTTTAATGAAGTTTGTTCTTTTCTCTCACTGTTTTATCAGTGTAAATGTTGCTAAGTCACACCAATTCATCATGAATGTGAATGAATTTGATAAAACCAAGCAGTAGAATAGATATTTACACCTATCTGTCTGTAAATGTCTTATAACCATTTCAGTTCATGATGAAGAATGATGCTTTTTCACACAAGCACACGGCATGAATACTCTTAAGATATAGCATCTCAGCATGAGTCATAGCTTAGATCAAACTGTAAAAAAGGATTAGGGTTAGTGTTTCCTTTAATGAAATGTTTACAATATATATTTTTTAATCTGTCACCACAAAATTAGATAAGCTGATCATTTCTCCTGTGTACATTAACCATCAATAAACATGGAATTCTGAAAATATTGCAAAAGCAATTGCACAACAACTAAAAGAAGAAATCATAAAAACGTACTGACATGTGAGACCTACCTGGGCTGTGGTATAGAGGAAACTTGTATTGTGTATTTTCCAGAACTGCACCTTTAAGTTAGAGAAAGTTTTCTGGAGCAGGCAGGTCTCTTGGTCCAGATAGATGAGAGGTGAGACGTTGAAGGTTTTGTTGGCTCCCTCCTCTTAGCTTGCGACCAGTGAGGTGCATTTGGATTCCTGGGATAGCCAGAGTGATGGTGTTACACTAAACAATAGGATCTGCTTGAGTGACACCCAGTCCAGCTCACCAGATACATGGTGTGTGAGCACAGGTGTGGTTTAATAGGGCTGATAAACTAGAAACAATAGCACACATTTAATGTGCTAAGACCAGAAAAATATCAACTGTTTGAGAGTCATTTTTTCCTTGTTATGTAGTCTTCCAGAGGTAACAATGATGTTCTGATAATTCATATTATATAAATATTTTCTCTGATGATATCCGCTGAGTAATCACTGCACAGGATGCCCATCATCCAGTCATCAGAGTGTGGATCTGATAATATTACACGTTCACAGTTTGATGAACTCACATAACTAAGCATGGGGTGGAATGAAAATCAAGCCGGCTCTGGCCAGTGCATGCTGACACCAGATACAAGTTGTGTGCAGGTGGTGTTTGGTTGCAGGACTCATGTTTCATTGTCTCCATTCCTATGCAACATAGAAAGAGTTATACATTCAAACCGTATACCTTAAACAATACCATAAAACTTGCTCAAAGAAAGTCTCAGGGACGACCTAGAAGATGATTTCCATCTGAGAACCATTTTGTTCTCATATTGATTTGGAAATTGTGTGCTCATTTTGAAGAACATTTTCATCTGGGATTTAGCAGATGGTTAGATATGCGCTGTCCATGGTGCTGTGCACTCTGCCATTACTCATAACTATCTGACTCGGATGAAAGTTGAAATGACTAAAAGTAACCATAATGCAAAATGATTCCCCCCCTTTTTGGGGGGGAGAAAGGCTGTGTGTCAGGTCTGTTCCTAAACCTTTTTATTTCAAAGGGTCTGATTTGTACTAATCCTCAGATCCCATTTGATAAGATTTTGTCCCAATTAAGAACCCCCATCTGAGAGGGCATTTATAGTTAGCTTGGAATTATTTATAGCATATTTATACATTCCCCATTGTGTCAGCCATTAGTGAGTGAATAGCAAATGAAAATAATCCTTTATTTTACTGAGAGACCCCAGAAAGCCTGAGGGTCCCCAATCCACATTTTGGCATCAATATGAAAACAACATTTCTGACATTAAAGCCCCTGAAACTTCAAATTAATTACTATAATGTATTTCACCATAACATAAAGTATTCATGACTAAATAAGCAACAAAAAAACATATTCAGGCATTATTTATCAAGAGTTTACACTCAAAAACTCAGCTAATCTGCTTCATCGGGATTGTGTGTGTGTGTGTGTGTGTGTGTGATTTGATCAGATGTGAATGACAGTGACCAAAAACAACCCATTCAAATGTCTCAAATGATTCAAATGTCCTTAAATTTGGATTGGTGCACAGATGTATGTGACATCCTCTTTTTCCAAGTGAACCCTGTCCTGCTTCAAACCAGTGAGAAGAGCAAAGACAAAACAAGTCTCAAATTTGTCAGAAAACAGTGTGTTCTTGTAGGATCCCATTAGAGTGAAATTGAGGCGAAAAGTGCATTAAAATAGATATATTTTATGATATGCTCCACAACCATCAGAAACCTGAAAACTGCGTCTAAGTACCAGTTTTCAATCAGTGCACAGCCAAGACTTACAATCAATGCAGCTTGCTCTCCTTGGGCATGACATGGAGTGCTTTCCAAGCAGCAAATCTTGCCTTGTTTGTTGGCCCTTATAAGACCCATATTCTGCATTCTGCTTTTTAATTGGGATTCCCAAGAGACCTTGTCCAAAGTCTCAGCAAAACACCCAAGTCCTTTCAAGCAGCCTAAGCTAAGTCCACTAACCAATTACCCTGCTCTGCCCCAGCGGAACAGCCGCTCTCCGGATTACATTTCCTGCTACTGCATTATAAATGTGCCACAGCCCGCAGTGATTTCCCTAATATTAAGTTATTGTGCGGATGCAGGTTGAGGCTTAACCCCTACAGGGTTGCACACACGCAATAGGAATTCTACTTAATCTGTAGTTCCCATAGTTACCCCATCAATAAACTCCTGGAAGACTCAGAGAAATTAATTCACCTCTGTCCAAATGGAAGTATGTGATATGGGTTATTTTCTCCATACATACTGAAAATTGCCAGCTTTGTCCAATGGCTGAATTAACTTCCATAGAGGCCCCCAGGAGCAAAAATGAGTTTTAAGGCCCCATTGCCCCCAGAAAACCAACCAGTACTCCCCCAAACTATCTTAGATTTGCCATGTGTCAATTAGTTCATGGTAATTTGATTTATTACTCATTAATTAGGAATGTTCACCATGTAAAAACAATGTAAACTGGAATGATAAAGGTCTTCAAACTAAATTTTGACACAATGTGTCCAAAATGACCTGTATGACCACAAAAATGATTCATTCAAGAGTTTCCTAATCTGCCACCTCTAAGTTAAGGTTTGGTTAGGTGTCAGAGGCAAAAACCAGAATGCAGAAACCAGTGTTGCCTCCAGTGTCAAAGTCAAACACATCTACCTCCCTCCCTTGGGGGGAGGAGGGGGGTCACAGGCCCCAGGGCACTTGCCTACAGTAATGAATTGGTAATCCAGCTTTACTTTACTGGTAGACTGTGAGCTTCCTGACTGTTTACGGAGACATTCATGCTGTTTCTTTCATGTGTGAGCTGAGAATGAAAGAATAAAAGATGAACCTGTGAAACTGTACCTCAAAGCACACAGCCCTGGAAAAAATATTTAATTCATCTCATGTGTCAGAAAAACACATTTCACAACTACAGAGGTGCAGTCAGCGTGTGGGCGTTTGTACTGTGCATGTGTGTGCAGATGTGTGAGGAGGTGTGTATTAGGGGCTTGGGTGGGAGGAAAAAAGGAACAATATTGTACTTTTGTCATCACAAGGCCACTGAGGTAACACACATGTGAATAGAGTGAATCAGTGTGTAGTTATGATGGGAAATATCTCAATGCAAATAGATTCTATTGACATCTGAAAACACAGGAAGTGTGTAGTCGCAAGAAAACAAAAGTGATGGTAAAATAACACATGTCTTCGGAGTGCTTTTACATTCTCTCTCCATCTATTCAACCACAGTCTGTTTGCTTGGAGCCAAGTGCCCTTGAGTTATTCAGAGTTATTCACAAGGCAAAACAGTCAGAGCTGTTTTCATACCTTTACAGGCACCAATGCTTTTAACAATATCTATCTATCTATCTATCTATCTATCTATCTATCTATCTATCTATCTATCTATCTATCTATCTATCTATCTATCTATCTATCTATCTATCTATCTTCTATCTTATCTATCTATCATCTTTTTCTTTGTTGGATTAAACTGTCCCCTTTGCAACAAGTTATTGTTATAGCTCTCTGTAGATAAAAAAAACGTAATTGTATGATGTAAATGTAAATGAAACATAATATCATATATAATATATATATAATATTCGCCTTCAATTGGAGCCTTGCACAGAGTGACTCTGGATGTATAGAATAAGGAGAGCGAGTGAGCAGCCTGCCCTGCAGTTTTTTTTTCTCTCTCCAGTTTCCTGGGATAATATATAGGCGCCGTGTTTTTCTACACCTCTGCATAGTATTCCACAGAAATCCCCAGAGACACAGCTCAATCTCGCTTGACTGACAGCTGTAGCTCGTCTCTGAAGCGTCATCAATCCGGTCTCAAATAAACTGGGTCCACTGTATTTCACCACTTCTGCTCCCAGTGTTTCAGGGAGCAATGCGATGGACTGGCTCACATGTGGGATGAATGAATAAATGTTTTGAGGACATCACTCTGAGAAGCTCGGCTGCAGCCGCCTCACCTCGTCATCTACTCGTCTAACTCTTGTTCTCACACTTGAGTGCCTCATTTGGTCCTGGCAGCAGCTTTCACCATGACAACCTTTGACTTCTCTGATGTAGAGGCGTTTTTGGACTGCCACCCAGATCTCTTCGAGGAGTATCTCGTTCGGAAGGCGAAATGTGATCAGGTTAGCAGGTGGTTGAAGGAGCATCAGCCGCCGAAAGTGTCAACAGCGGAGGAGAGGCGCGGCGCTGCGAGGGACCAGCTCTGGCCGACCACCCCGGACGGGCTCCGACGCAGATCGTCCCACATGGAGCTGCGACGCAACTTCGCCCGGTCCAAAGCCACGACTGCACACCGGACCTACGACGAGCATGTGAGCCTCAGCGAACAAGAGTCCCAGTCCAGCATGAGGCGCCGTGCGCTCCTGCGTAAAGCCAGCTCCCTGCCTCCGACCACCGCGCACATCCTGAGCGCCCTGTTGGAGTCCAGGGTCAACGTGCCCCAGTACGCGTCCAGTGCCATCGAATACAAATACAGACTAAAAGAAACCAACGAGAGAGAGTTTTTCTTGGAGTTAGTGAAGGATATCTCCAATGATTTGGACCTGACAAATCTGAGTTATAAGATCTTGATCAACGTGTGTATCCTGGTGGACGCAGACAGGTGCTCGCTTTTCCTTGTTGAGGGACCCGCGCATAAGAGGACACTGGTGTCCAAATTCTTTGATGTCCACTCAGGTACCACAGTCAGACCGTCCTCCAGCACTCTAAACTACAATGAAGTGCAGGTGCCATGGGGAAAGGGTATCATTGGATATGTGGCAGAACATGGAGAGACTGTAAACATCCCAAACGCATATGAGGTAAATATGAGCCCACGCAGTCCACATTTCTATACGTAGACGAAAAGTTTATTAAGATCTATATAAAGTGGGTGAAACTTTTGATTATTGACTGGAGCAGGAATGTTTTTCAGCTTTGGGAGAAAACATCAATATGACCACCTTGTTGGATGTGGCCCTTTAGTTTGGCCACATTCCTACAAGAAAAATAATGAATAAATGTTAAAATAGAGTAAGAATATTTTTTATCAGTTATATTTTTTAGTCAATTAACTGCCATAAAAGAAAAGGACAATATTGAGCTGAGTGAAAACTTTTGCGCATGACGGGTCGTTCAACTCGAAGAAAATAAAAGACTCTGTCCGGGTTATTACATCAATTATGTCAAGATAAAAGCAACTCTACCTTTGTACTCACAAAAAAAGGAAAGCATATATAAAAGCGTTCATTCTTGCAGCTTCCCACAAGCCAGGTTTCCTTGTATACGCTTCCACTTGCGCTCTACATCATTATATCATGGCCCTGGGCTGCTGATGCGCATCCCCCTGAGGTCTATTACTGCAATGGAGCAGATATGTGTCAACGAGGGGAATTATGGTTTTTCTGCTAATAGTAAAAAAACTGGGCGCCTCCTGCAGAGTCGTGAATCCAAATAACCACAAATCAAACCTAACAATTTCGCATTTAGGGCACACGAGTGCATAAAACCCCGATGTTGTTGGATTGTGGTCCCATAAGGCTTTAAGTCTAAGTGCTTTGGCAGTTGCTGAGCATTTCGACGGTATACTGTATGTGTTTATGTGGGATTATGTATGTGTGATATATGTGTTTATGTGCCCCCTACTCCAGGACCACCGCTTCAGTGATGAGATAGACAAGTTAACAGGCTACAAGACTCAGTCCATCCTGTGTATGGCCATCTGCAACAGTGATGGAGAAGTCATAGGTGTTGTGCAAGCAATCAACAAAAATCCCATGGGCACTCCCTTCACTGAGGATGATGAGAAGGTGAAGTTCTGTTATGTGTCTCTGTTGAAAAAAAGTAATTTACCAGATCTATGTGGCAGGAGGGACTCATATTCACACACACTGTACTGACTATTTATCATCTTCAGTGTGATATTGTGGTTGGTTTGACCATTACGAGCATTTTAGAGATGGAGTTAAAATTGGATTCACACACACACACACACACACACACACACACACACACACGCACACACACACACACACACACACACACACACACACACACACACACACGCAGCTGAAAACACTGTTTGTACTTTGAATCTTCTTGATGGCTGTGGAGAGGGGCAAAGCGTTCCCTCTGAATAAAAATACCAGAAAAATGAAGAGAAGAGGTCAACCACTTACTCAAGTGTGGAACATTAAATATGCCTGGCTGTGCAATATATATGCACACTTAGGCAACACATTTTGAGTGAATACACTTTCAACTGCTCCCTGGGCAATCCACTTGAAATGGGTTTACTAGAATCTGCATGTATTAGAGCTTCATTTACAGCTCAACAGCTTATACGAATACAATTTCATTCTCCAAGTTTGTTGATGAGCAAATGATATATTGTGCATCTGTACAGTGTGAAAAGTAATGGCTTCTTGTTTAAGTGTGTAACCAGACATTAATAAAAGCAAAGATGCATGTTTGACTCACTCTAGGCAAATATATTAAAAGAAAAAAAATCAAGAAAACCACAAACACAGACATGCTGATGCTGGTAAATCTTTGTAGTCGGTGTTTATGTGCCCTCAGTCCAACTGCACTGAGAGGAGTTTGTCCACAAGGTGGCAGAATAAAGTTGTGGAAAATCGTTTATTCTCAATATGTGTGTCCTCTGGCTTCAACTTCAAATAAACCTTAGATCAAGTTTTATGTTTAAATAATTTAAGGCATTAAAAAAAGATTTTACTGTATAGCTAATATAGCTAAAGCACAGCAACTCCAATAATTACTTTTGAGCAACAAAGAAAAAACACATCTTCATCTGCCAGTCTTCATCTAGACATTTTAGAGCTCTTGATGTCTTACTAAATGCCTTCTTTCTCTAAATCAATACTTCATTAACAGGGAATCTATCTGAGACAAATTTGTGCAGAGAAGCAGCCTTTCTACCTCCATCTCCACACACTCTGTCATTTCTCTCTTACCCTGTTTTCTCTCCTTTTGTTTAGCATACAAATAGCTAATATTTACATATTATGCATGCCTTTCACCACTTTTTTGTATTTTTTTTCTTTTACCCAGGTGCTGCAGATGTATCTACCATTCTGTGGAATATCGATTTCCAATGCCAAGTTGTTTTCTGAGTCTCGCAAGGAGTATGAAAGGAGTAGGGTGAGAGAATATAAACTGCACTCAGTTTTCACACATACATGCCCTTAGTTTAGTTATTTGTAGTCAGTAGTTTAAGTTAACACATAAAGTATCCTTTAACAGAATGACATAATATCACAAATATATAAACAGTGTGTTTGTGTTATGAACATGAGTCATAATGTCCTTTCATGCTGCCACAGGCTCTTCTGGAGGTGGTCAATGACCTGTTTGAGGAGCAGACTGACCTGGAGAAGATTGTCAGGAAGATCATGCAGCGAGCGCTTACCCTGCTGCAGTGTGAACGCTGCTCTGTGCTTCTCCTTGAGGACATTGACTCACCGGTGAGACCTTTGGCTCTTTATCAGCTTTTCCTGCTTCACATGTAATTGTTTTTGCTTGACCCACAGTTATCCAAATTGATTTTTTTTTGCATGCAACCATATAGCCTTTCTTGTGCTAATCGCTTATACCTCTGTTACTAAATGTAGTTGCTGCTGTTTGTGATGATACATGTGTTTTCTATAGGTTGTGAAGTTCTCCAAGACATTTGAGCTGATGTCTCCATTGTGCAACATGGACCATGACAACAGGTGAAATTCTTTAGCAGACATAAAATGATATGAAAAAAGCTTACAGCTAAATGGAGGATGATCTCAGTAATAATGCTATCATGTTGATGTTTAGCAGGAAAAATGTTTACCTTGTATGTTCACCATCTTAGTTTTAGCATATTTATTAATTAGCACTAAACACAAAGTACAATTGTGGCTGATGGAAATGTCTTTGGATTTTTAAAAGTATTTGGTCATAAACCAGGTATTTTTGGCCTGATTATAAGATGAAAGGTTAAGTCCATCATATGGGGACCATGAATGTCTGTACTAAATTTTAAGGCAATCCTGCGGGTGGCACTCGAGGAAATCAGATGATCATCAAAGTTATTAGAATTTATCCTCTAGTAAATTTGAATTTCTGTATCAAATTTTATGGCAATCCTTCAAATAGTTGTAAAGATATTTCACTCTGAACAACAAATGTCAACCTGATGGTGGTGCTACAGGAAAAGTTAGTGGCTCCCCGAAGTCGGTGGGCTTTGTCCTCTGGGGACCATGGATGCCTGTGGGTCTGTACCATATTTCATGACAATCCATCACATAGTTGTCAAGATATTTTAGTGGCAGACTGACATCACCATCCCTAGAGCCTTGCCGTGAGCACTGGCTAAAAATGAACTCACTCACCATTTACTGCTGTTGCGTTGGATGTATAAGTTTATATTGTTAAGTGACCAATGTGTCCTGTTTGTGTTATTGGTTACATCAGCATGGAGAAGCTTTCGTGTTCTGATTGGCTGATCAATAATAGCATTGCTGAGCTGGTGGCCTCCACAGGACTGCCTGTTAACATCAGCGATGTGTGTCAGGACCCGCGCTTTGATGCTGAGGTGTGGACCTATTAGTCTCCACATTACACCTATAAGACCTTGTACAAATGTATGGACACACACACATGACTCCAAACAGCACAACAAAAGTGTCAGAATTACTGTTTTACACTGATTCTTTAAAGTTAATTGATAGTATCTAAAGCCTGTATTAAAAACATAGCAGTTAATTAAGTGGACAAGTAATTTATTTCATTACTTATGAATACTGGTAAATTTGCTTGTGTATCATGAACTTGAAAACCAGTTAATGTTTCTGCAATCTGCCTAAAAGCCATAAACATATCATTATTTTCCTGTGTTCATATGCATTATTTTATCATTGATTCATTTTTTAGAATCCCATTTAAGAGATCCTGCTACATTGTCACTGTTTCCTCTCATTACAGGCGGATCAGGCTTCAGGATTTCACATCAGATCAGTGTTATGTGTCCCTATCTGGAATCGAACTCATCAGATTATCGGTATGTTTGACCAAAATAATCCATTTCATTTGCTCTCACTGGAAACCAATTTTTATGTTAGAGTCAACAACGTATGGGTGTTTCTCACAGGGGTCGCACAAATTCTGAATCGTCTGGACAGGAAGACCTTCAGTGATGCAGATCAGAGACTGTTTGAGGTCAGAACTCGATGACAACTGTGCCACCAAAACCTGTGTTGCATTGAATTTACACTATACTACATCTCTGGATTCTTTATGTTTTTTTCCTTCTCAGGCATTTGTGATATTCTGTGGACTTGGAATCAACAACACTATGATGTACAATCAAGTTAAGAAGACGTGGGCCAAACAGTCTGTCGCTCTGGATGTGAGCATAGAAACACATTGGTCTTTTTTTAAACCCATCACCTCACCACTTTGAGGACGCAAGATATATAAGATATATATATTTGTTTGTATTTGTTGACATCTCTTTCCCATCATTTCTGTCTAAATATGACATGTAATAATAATAATGATAATAATAATATAGAGGTAAATAACTGAATACATTTAATACATTCTGTTTTATGACTAATTACATCTCTGTAAAACCCATGAGAGTATTTTATGCCAGTATTTACCCTAAACTGCAGTATTAATTAATGCATACCAGTATGTTGTAAAATACGGTCTTATGCAGTAGAAAAGCTTAATGAAACTATTTTATTTAACAATCAGTGACTCTGATGAGCTTTATACAATCTGTGATTCTACCAAAAAGAAAGACATTTTATGCACTGATTTATGGGAAAAATTAAAAGTATCCTTTCTGTGCAACCAAAAACAAATTAAAACTAAAATGTGTCACTTCCATTAATTAAAGCTAATCATCACTGAGGCTCTTCACATTCATTAACGTCTCCATCTATGTTCTGCTCCACTGCCCGGTATCTAACCTGAGCAGTCACATTATCCTCAGCAAACATGGTTGTGCTTCTCAACCATAAATATTTCAGCTGCTCTCAATAATTCATAATAAGAACATGTGCCAGTCTGCTCGCCTCTCATCAAAGGCAACAAACACTCCTGTATCTCTCACATAATCTTTGCTGTTTCTTTAAACACCTGACGGATTTTTGTTTTTAATCTGTCAAGAGACCCAAAATGTAGCAACAAATTGGTTTTAAAAACAGAGATGTACTTTCTTTGATCCTGATTGTGTACCAAGAGAAGTTAGAAAGAGACTGCATCAAAATTCTTGGAACATATTGATTTTTCACTGCAGCAGTATGAATCTTTTTGAGAGTTTGCCTATCTAATTAAGGATTTTCACCTAATTAGCATTACATCAGCATAATAGTATGTTTTTTGCATGATTTCTGCTTTTTCAGATGTTGTCCTACCACGCTACCTGCTCGAAGGTAGAAGTTGACAGACTCAAGGTAATCCTCAGTGGGAGCGAATGAGAAAACATTATCATTAAACTGACTTTCAGTGTATGAAATCTGACACCTGTCAGCGGTTGTAGGTGAAGTGTAATCTCTGCAAATGTTTGCTGATTGTTTCGCTGCCTCCTTTGCCGGCACTATGTGATTGACAGCTCTGTCCTCTCCCCTGAAGGCAGCTAAGATCCCCCTGAGCAGTGAGTTAGGCATCATTGAGTTTCACTTCAATGACTTTTCTTTGGACAATGACGCCATGATCACTGCATCACTCCGGATGTTTCTGGAACTTGGTGTCGTCCAAAAGTTTAAAATCGACTATGAGGTGAGGTCCTGTAAAATGTACCTGTGATGCTGGAGTCCAGAGTGTGTGTGCATATACTGTTTGACACCTGTGTGTGTGTATATCTTCTCTTAGGTGTTGTGTCGCTGGCTTCTGACTGTGAGGAAGAACTATCGAACTGTGGCATATCATAACTGGAGGCATGCCTTCAATGTGTCCCAGTGCATGTTTGTTATGATCACAGTAAGTCAAGTCAGATTTATTTGTGTTGCCCTCAATTAGCATCTAAACTCCACTGTTCAACCTGTGGGTCAGTCATCACAAACTCACGCTTTCAAGCCATACTTTGCTCAGACCCTCACAGCTTTATTTTAAATTTTAGTGGAGGACCCAAACTTTCCAGAGATACCATATATGTCAGGCTTAATTTTGGAGAAATGTGTTTCAAAATGATGAATGACTCATCTTATTGATGGAATGGTGCAGCCATGGAGTCTTGGGTTTGAATATTTCACTCAGTGGAAACATCAATGAAGAGTTGGGACAAGTCGATACAGAATATATCTGATACAGTCAGACAGCGTGGAATAAGATGACTTTTTCAACTTTAAAAGAGAAACTAAATATAAAGAGCTCAAACTTTTTTCAGTGGAAAAATAGCTAGGTTTAAAGAAATTTAGAAATAGGTTTACATGCCCACAAAATTGGCTGAAATATTACTTTAAAATGACTCATCTTTCTAAAATGCATGCATTATGTGCAACATCTCCAATTTCTGTTGTCTCCCTATATCTCTCTTCATGTTTGCTCTTACTCTATACAGTTTAACTGTCTAATAAAAGGAAAAAATACCCTCCAAAACTTAGACCCCTAATGAGGATAACAAGTTGTCAAGGTTATTTATAAAGCCTGTCGTGGGGAAAGTGTGTCTCAATGGACTTATGGTTAAACTAATCAGCAATCAGTTACTAACATAAACATAATTAGATGGAAACATCACAAGAGAAACATCATTAAGAGATAATTCAAGGGAGGAACATTTGGGAAAAGCCTTAGAGAGAGTGTTCAAACTTCCAGGGTGATCAGGTATGTAATCATTACACTAATGAGACAAAGGACATAGGACTAAAACATTTTTTTCTTTTGCTTTCTGCAGACAGCCAGCTTTCAGGATGTTTTATCGGATGCAGAGATTCTGGCACTGATGGTTGGCTGTCTGTGCCATGACTTGGACCATCGAGGCACCAACAACGCATTTCAAGCAAAGTAAGTTACTCATGCAGGCCTGAGGTTCAATGAGGAACAGATGAATGACTGCTGTATTCTTCCTGTAGGACGGGTTCTGCTCTGGCTTTGCTCTACGGGACGTCAGCCACTCTGGAACATCATCACTTCAATCATGCAGTCATGATCCTACAAAGTGAGGTGAGACCCATATCTCTCATGTGATTATAATACATTATAATAATATATGTAATACAAACCTCAGTCATTCTGAGGTTTATGAGTTTCTCTTCAGTAGGAGCTGCAAGTGTTTAAAGTGTGACAACAAAATTGTGTATAATTTCAACTGCTATTTCGAATACCATTTGATGCATCAAATACAATGTTGGTTAAAGCTTTCTATGTCACATGGTGTCAGAGGGTTTTCTAAGATTTTTGTCCTTTGCACATTATTACTTTATTGGGCAGCAACAAACCAGGAACATTGTGGTAATGTTTCATTTATTGATGTACCTTTTTTTTTTTTTTTATAAATGACAAGCACACAGCATGGATCAATGCCACATAAGACGGCAATTATAACTAAAATTAATGTGCAAAGCCTGCCCTTAAATGGGGAAAAAACATACAGTACAAAACAACACAAAAATATAAAATAAAAAAATACTACAAACATGCAATGAAAAATCTAATTATATGTCGGATCCCTCGACTAATTTAATATCGAGCTGAAAAGCAGTGTCTCATTTCCTTGTGGTTGAGAGTTTCATGTCTGTTCCATCTCTGACTACACCCAGCATCACTGATGTGCATTAGGTCAGAAGTGTGCTCTTGGCCTTGCTATGGTGTACTGATAAGCCCTGGGGTACGAGTTTGACCACTGGAGGACAGCAAAAACAAGATTTCCAAGGGGTGTTAAATTAATCTTTAAAAGCTATTTTAAAGTACTATGTGTCTTAGAGCACTGAGCTGGCAGAAAGCTGCACAAACTGGCTGCTGGTAGGTGGCGGCAGTGACCGCAAGAGACATGAAGAGGCTGCTTTGTCTCAGGTGTAGATCAGTTTGATTAACTGTGGTCTCTATTGATCTCTTTTAACAAAGGACAGAGAAAGTCTATACACCTTGCTAATTAACATTGCTAATGGGAGCTTCATTTGATAGTGAACAATGACTTTACCAATGCGTTGGCTTTAAGGAGACATTTTAGCCAATATCCTCGCCTGCTTTTGTGTATTGCCTACTGTATGCTATTGTTTTTTTTTTCACAGGGTCACAATATCTTTGCAAACCTCTGCTCTAAAGAGTATAGCAACATGATGCACTTATTGAAGCAGGCTATTCTCTCCACAGACCTTACTTTGCACTTTGAGTAAGTGGTCTTTTTACTGCATTAGGTAAAAAGTAAAAATTAAGTTTATTATTAAAGATTATTAGATGCATTTCTACAAATGAACTATTTATATAAATAACTATTTTTGTTTTATTACAAAATGTTCTGTGGTAAAAGCTGTCTTGCATTGTAGAATTTTTGCCTCTTAACATTTTTGCGTCCTTGACTCTCTCTCTGCATTGAAAGGCGCAGAGCCAAGTTCTTTGAGTGTGTTCTTTCCGGAGAATTCAGCTGGACAGATGAAGGACACAGAGAAGTTCTCAGGTTTCTTCCTTTGTGCTAAATAAAAATGTCCTGTGCCAAAATCACTTTGTGAATAGCATAACAAGTAGCTAGAACTGAGCTTTGATGCCCTCAACAGGTCTATGCTGATGACAGCGTGCGATCTGGGTGCCGTCACTCGTCCTTGGAAGATATCCAAACAGGTTTGAGTCCCTGTCACAAAGTTTCTCACATGTGTGCTTTCATATTTGACAGCTACAGCTATTTGACACCTTTTCATACTGACATGTTTAGTAGCTGGAGGTTTGCATTTTGTCCCTGGATGTTTTCTTGCTTTCTGCACAATGCATGCTGGGATATGCTCCTGTTTCCCTGTGGCTTTGAACCATGGATGTATTAAGAGTTTTTATTATAGATGCTTGACCATTTTTCAACATTAAAATGCTGCATCACATTTAAGTAAAATAATGAAATAATTATGGTTATGTCCAAAGGTTGCAGAGCTGGTGACGAGTGAATTCTTTGAACAAGGTGACAGGGAGAGGTCTGAGCTTAAGTTGACCCCAGCGGTAAGCACACACATATTTCAATGGGATTTTTTTAACAATCATCAAACCTAAAGTCAGCCTTGACCATTTTGGCTACAGATTTCTATAGTTGCTACATGTTAGCGTATAGTCAAAGCATGTTTGTAATGTGACCAGGCTTTTGTGATCTCTCTGTAGGCCATATTTGACCGCAATCGCAAAGATGAATTACCTGCCTTACAGTTGGAGTGGATAGATGGGATCTGTAAACCCCTTTACCAGGTACTGTAGATAATGCTTGCTGTCAAAACAATGGATTTGGCTATCATTTTAACAAAATTAATTTAAAAAAATCATGATTTTGGAGTTTGGAGATCAACGTTACTCTCCTGTGTCTCTCCCAGGCACTGCTGAAGCTAAACAGGAAGTTGCAGCCAATGATCGATGAGATCGATGCCAATCGCAAGAAGTGGCAGGAGCTCTGCTCATCTTATCAGCAGACATGCAGAGCCTCAGTGCCCAATCAGAGTATCGAAACAAGTCAGAATCCTGAGTCCCATGAAAACCCAGAGTCCAGAGTGAACAAAGATTCCTGTGATGATAAAGCAGCATCAGCTGGCAACCTAACATCTGGACTAAGGAAGTAAAGCAAATTAAATGTTAAGAAAACATTTATGTGTCAAATGACTCACATGGGATTCTTCTTCCCATACCCTGTGATTTTCTAACACATGCTTTACCCTAAAATGATTTTAAAAAATCTGGGTAAATGAAATGCAGTTTTCATCTGCTGAGCTGCTTCTCCCAAGTGTCACTGTGTGAAACTCAGGAGTGGGACTAAACTCTATTTAAAGGGCAGTTTCCGCTTTCTTTCTTTCTTTCTTTCTTTCTTTCTTTCTTTCTTTCTTTCTCTTTCTGAAATCTATGGAAATGATACTGTTGAAACCAAAGAGGGCCGCTTATTATTAATGTTTTGTGACGGGAACTGCCTCAAAAACACAAACCCATTGGAATGCCTTCACATAACAAAAAGGACTCACTGTGATTTCTCTCTGTCACTTAAATTGCTATCCTGAATGTAGACTGGAGCATGATCTTGTTCCTGAATGTTACTTTCTGATAGGCTGTCTTACCTCATGTGCAAATCCTGACTGCATGGCATTATCTTCAGTGGTTGTAGGTTAATTGAGCCTTTGGCTGTCAACTTGTTCTGTTCTGTGAATCGCATGTATGTATCATATCAGCGATGTACATTGCTATGTTTGGATTTATGTAAGGAATGAGGCAGATAAGTGTAAAAGGAAGTAAAAAGAAAAAAAAAACTCCTCTCAGGTGGATTTCGTTTGTGTGAGCATGTGCCTAATTCCTGATGGCACAGAGGAATACAAATTGTCTTATGTATTTTAACGTTATTGAAAGTAACTGACTGTAAAGGGATAGTTTTGGTATATATATTGTTTTTACAACATTCAGTAATTCTTTACCTGAGTGAGACAAACTCATGTCATCTCTGTGTGTATTTCTTCACATGCAGTTGAAATTGTTATTGCTAGGCTAATGAGTACAATGTATTATGATTTCATACATATGCATTTGTGGAGCAAAGTTAGGCTAATTTGTTATTTATCTTTATACTGCACACAGATGCATAAAAAACTTTCATGAGTTTGTTTCACTCTGGGTAGGAATGACAAATTTCTCACAAATTCAACAGTACCTTTAAACAACTTCAGAAATGTACATTATGTAAAAACACCAAAATAGAAGTTTTAATGTTCTCATAAAGCAAAATGTGTATATATGTATCCATTTGTTTGTATTGTTTGAGATTTATTGTTGCAGTGTTTTGTAATTTAGACTGGACAGCATGCTGATTATGTTAATCACTGTAAGAAATTGCATGTATCATGTTTGATGTTTATGCTGGACATTATCTTGATGCCTTTGACTGCCATATGAGATTTGCTTTGCATGAAATTACTGTCGAGGAAGTGTTGTTGAGAATATTGTTAAACAGATAAAGATTTCTATTTTCGGTCACAGACAATACCAAAATTATACATTCATTATTTTTCATACACTGGACTCTATTTATGCAAGATGTACAAATGGCATTTTCTCCTGCTATTTATACACTGTCCACTAAAAACACATGATTGGAGAAGACAAGAAAGTATTAAATCTCAGATTGAAGAGCAAATCTTTCTCCAGCTGGTTTTGTGAATAAAATGCTCTGACATGGGAACTGATACTTTGTTGTAATTTCTGGTTACCAAAGTCAGTATTACTTCCATGGCTAGTGGTCATAATTACTGTAGATTATAGGAAAGTTTACTGACAAAACTGATGATCATACTGACACAGAAGGAGACAGACTGAACGGATGTGTCATGAGCTGTTCCAGAGTCAGCGACAAAAGAGGGAATCACATGAATAAAGCTTCTAAAAATGACATTTATGGTCATCTTAAGATAAAACATGATAACGTTACTCAGCTAAGTCAGTAATGAATGCAATGTGTGGATGAGTGAAATATGTGATGCCTGCAAACAAAACAAAACCCTAACCCATCTGGCATCTGTAGGCCTGGGAGAGATAGAAGAGAGAGAGGTTAACAAAGAAGCCACGTAAATAGGCTGAGGCCTAAACTACCCAGTGCAGGGTAGTTCCTGAGCCAGGAAGCCAAACATCCTCTTAAGCAAAAGGCAGAGAGAGGGACGTCACACCCTCCCCCTTAAAACACTTCTAGGTCCATCATCCAACTGACAATTTAAGAAAAATACACATATCATTAATTATGTTGACCATTTAAATCCTCCATTTACAAAGTTATGTCACCATTAATTGCATTTCCATAGTCAATATATGTGCAACAATAACAATGTAAAGAAACCATCTCAGCCAAATACTTTTGACATCCTCCACGCTTCAACCTGTCACCCAGTCCCACCTCAGCAGCCTTGGATCCTTAGGAGCAAATGAAAAGGCAGACTGAATGGGAAAAGCAGATGTAACAGAAGGAAAGCAAACACACACAAGGACATCAGCAAGAACATCTCTTCAAATATCAGTGATAAAATTAACCTCCTGACCCCAAGAATGGTTGAGTGTCTAACAAGGTTGTCTGCAACTAGACAAAACAACAATACCTTGCCCTTACAATATCCCAGCTATCAAAACTACAAAACTGGAGTTGAAGACACTAAACCAAAGTAGCAATAAAAAAAGGTTCCTCTAACCAAAAGCACCAAGGCGTACATGCCACCAAAACGTCCTGAGACACACATGCCAACACAAAGAGGACCTTGCTACACGAACAAAGCTCATATACAACCAAACCAAACAAAAGCATGAGCTGTAACATCCTCTCACCCTCCTCCCATCATTTTCATGAGGGGGCACACAATGCATTTAATATTCGTCTATCCTGTTATCAAACAAGTTGAACACAGCTTTGGACAGAGGGTTCACAGACCCCCAGTCCCCCACTGCTTTAAAACAAGAGTTTGGTCTTTGCAAACAGAAATGATGTACGTGTTTATTTGCATGTAGAGCAAGGAAGTGAGATCCGATCACAAGTGGTCACCCAAGACGCATGTTAATAACAGGTATGAACAGACGTACTTAGAGCTGTCCACTTGTGATCGGATCACCCAAGACACATGTTAGTGCCAGATGTAAACAGGGCCCATGGGTCAACAAAAACGGCTACCCCAACCAAGGCATTGTAATTCAAATGGCCCAACACTTACTTGATTTAAAGCACTTCAACTAAAACAGGCAACACAAAGTTAGGTTAATAAAACCAAAACAGGGGACAATTGCTTCTCCTCTACTCCGAACCCCACCAGACAACTCCTATTCCAAAACCTGAATCCAGGAAAAAAAAAAAAAAATACAATGTCATGTGTGACATTGGCACCAAAAACCAAAGCCATTACATACCCAAGTTTTTAAACAAGACAGGCCAACAAATAATCCTACAAAAAGCCAAATTGGCTCAAATTTACTAAGGATTAAGTTTACTGAAGAAATAGCCCTCATTTGTCATACTCAGGCTTTGCTTTAACCTTACCAAAAAGTTTGGACGAGCCCAGAGTCACGAATTGGTTCAGAGTCAGCGACAAAAAAGGGAATCACACATGAATAAAGCTTTCAAAATGACATTTATTGTCAACGTTAAGATAAAAGATAATAATGTTATTCAGCTAAGTAAGTAATGAATGAAATGTGTGGATGAATGAAATATGTGATGCGTGCAAATGAAACAAAACCCTAACACATCTGGCTGGTGGAGGCCTGGGAGGAAGAGAAGAGAGAGAGGTTAACAAAGAACCCACCTAAATAGGCTGAGGCCTAAACTACCTAGTGCAGGGTAGTTCCTGAGCCAGGAAGCCAAAGCAACCTCTTAGGCAAAAGGCAGAGAGAGGGACATTATAAGAACATTGTTAGCATGTTGAAAACAGCACACTTTAAGTACATTTATCATGAGTGCACATGGAAGTATACTAAGTATACTTCAGTTAAATGCACTTCAGAGTACTTTTTTTTTACCGGGGTGTGACTGACATTGACTGACTGATCCTTCCTGACTCTCCCTTTATTTTTGTTGCACCTGCTAGATCAGGACAGTTTACACCAGACCTCATGTAATTCCCACGATAGCTCTGCCCACCTTCAACCTGAGCAGAGGTTTAATCAGCCAGAAAAACAGAAAACATCTGTGGGGGTGTGCAGGGCCTTTCATGTCAGTCCCTTATTTCATGACCATGACCATGGATGAAGCTCATGGGGAGGTTTTGCTGTGCAAACTTTGACATGGCAAAGGCTCTTCACATGCATTTGAGAGAGACATGCAGATATTTTACAATAATGGATACCATCAGATTTAAAGATGTGATTTTGGATAGATATCATTTACCGACCATCACAAGTTGAAGTTCAAAAACCTGTTTCTACTAGTTAAAGCAGAGGCAGTTCTAAGTCTCAAAGCTGACATGTCATACTTGATCCTCTGTTGATATGAATATTTACACTGTAGCTTTTCCTGCTTGACATACATGAAGTATTTCCATTTCTACATTCCCTGATTTGCACCATCTGCTTGGAATGGCTGCATAACAAAGCAGAGCAAAAACTCTTTTCATCCTTTTTATGAGACAATACCCATAAAAATGTTAACTAGCACTTTGCAAATCATCTCATCATAGAGATAAAAGAACAAAGCTCCTCTGAATAAAAGATTACCAACGAGAAAAACACTTGTGACCTGAAGAGTGATACTAAAGGTTAATTCATCCACGAGGCAGAGTCCAACAAACTACAGCCTCACAGAGAGCATATTGTAGAGAGAGTATTTACATATTCATACAGTCTCTTTTAAATCCTGTTATTCATCTGTGGAGAGTGTTTGATGTTGATTTTAATAAGGCATTGAGGTGAGGCAACAGTAGCAGCAGCAGCAGCAGCAGCAGAGGCAGAAGTGTGTAAAACTCAGTGCAGCTCGACACGCATGCTGCCGCCAGCTGCCGAGCCATAGCCAGAGCTGGGCCTTAATCTATAATTTAACATGGATTGAGTTTATTCTCCTCAGTGTCGATGATCAGGGGAGAGCTGGATGGAAAGAGGAGGCAGAGCCTTCCAACCTAATTTTTGATACAGGGCCTGACTCTGCCATAGTCTTTGATCTCTCTCCCTCTCTCTTTCTCTTCTCTCCTGCTTTTTCTCCCTCACACACAGACACAATGTCTTTCACTCTTATCCATACCGGCATACTGTACTATACGTACACACTGACAAACAGATGCAGGGCACTAAATGACATGGTGAAAAACAAACACCCTGTAACCTCATAGCTTTTCGTACACCTAGTTTGTATCCTAAGAGATTTCTTGTGAGAGGGAGGCTGAGAAGACCAACCTGCAATAACCTCTGAGAATGAGTTATATTGAAGGTATTAAACACTGAGTGTGTAAACATCATCACAGTAATGAAATCACCCTTTACTGCCGCTTTGTAAATCTAGAGGAAATGTCCTATATCCATTTTTAGAAACTAGATTGTGGCGAGCAAAGCCATGCAAATATAATAGTGTGAAGTAGACTATAAATATTAATACACACTCTCAATACTAATGGCTTCATGTACCAGGAATAGCTTTGTTCGCCTTGTGATTATTTATTTTATTATGTGCATATATTTTTTATGATACAACATTGGAACTCTGTTATGAGTTTTAAAAAAACGATAGCACACACATACATCAGTGTGATGGCTTCAATATTCACATCGTTAGAACTTGAACACAGTCCACTGGAAACTTTAGAGCAGATAATAGGTAACATGTGACTTTTCCTTGATTACTTCTATAGCAGGAAACTGAATAGATAATAATGTATTTAATTGGCTTTCATTTCATTATGACCCGCTTCACCACTTTAAACATCTTACATTGGTTAGTTCAGTTTTATTTATTCAGGAAGTTTCACTGAGATCAAGATCTCTTTTATGAGAGACAAGTATTATTGAAGTGGTTATAATAAATATTTTAATAATTTAAAATATTGTGATGATATATTTCTGGTGCCCTCAAGTGGCCAGTAATGAGGTGCGTACTGGTTTGCGGTAGAGTTGGTGGCATGTATTATGGTATCGTCAGCATAAAAATTGACATTGTGATGCTCAGTTGGAAAATAAATACTATGTATGTATGGATAAATAGCAGGGCCATAATATTGACCTTATGGGAAACCTTTCTGAACCATCAACCAACCAGCTGTGTGACCATTGAGTGTATGTGATGTGCTGTGTGTAGCTTTGTATTTGTATTTTGTATGATGTGTTCTGTGTGGGTTTTTTTTTTTTTGTTTTTTGTTTTGTTTTTTTTGCTTTGTTTTTTTTTTTTTTTTTTGGCTTTTTACTGTTTGTTGTTGTGCTGTTGTATGTTTTTTGTCGGGGACTACAGATGCAAATTAGCTTCAAGCTAACTCTGGTGCAGTGCATCTTTAATGTTTCAAACTGCACACTGTCCCATTCAATAAATAAATCAATCAATATTGAAGCCATTGGCAACAATAAAGATTTTGCTTTGACCGACCTGTAAGCAAAATCATCAAAACCCATAGAAAGCAGATGTCTTGGCAAATTGTTGTGATTAATATTTCTTATGAAAATTCTTCACCAGATCTACAAAGAGTGCAGTCCAAAGTCCACAACAGCAGTTAAAGCAGTTATTGCTCGATTTAACCCTGACTGCTGTAGCTAAAGGAGATTAAATAATCATTCAAACTATGCTTTGTTTACTGTGTACTTTATTAATGTATTTGTTTATGTTCTGTTCATGCCAACAACCACCAACAGACTCCAGGTTTTTTCTTTATAAATGGGTGGCCTAATGACCTCCCGAGTATTCACCATAGATCAAAATGTCTGTTTTCTGCAATAAAACATGTACATTAAGAGATAAAATGTGTAGAGGCTTTACTGTCAGAAACAAACCAGAACCAGCAGGAGCTTTTATTATGTGACAGGGGATTTAACCATCTACCCTCACTGGGCCCAGATGGTTTTCTGCATAACTGAGCCTTGAAAGAAAATGTACAAAAGAAGTGAAGAACACAGCATCACTATGAAGTATGGTGGGTTTTAACCTCATGATTTAGTGTGGACATAAATAGAGCTGTTATTCATGTCTTTAAAATAAGCCTTTGAACCTTTACAGCTCGTCATTATTTCATTCTCTCTCTGACTTTGGGTCACTAGATAAGTTGTTTTGACTCTTCAGAACAGATGCTTGAGGCTGATTATCCTGACAGATAAATCAAGATGTACTGTACTGTTTAACCTCTGAACCAACCTATGTAGTCAGTCAACACCACCTGCATTGATGGGGCCTTTATAGTAAAAGATGGAACACCCCTGAAACACTTTTTGACAAAGAGGAAAATATGGCTGCTCCATCTCTGTCTGCACTGGACTGACAGTTTGTTGTGAATCCCATGCGGAAGGACTTACAGATGAGCTCTTGTGTTGATTCCCCAATTGCTGGGGGCTGTTTTTAAAATGAAGCATTCATGCGGTCTTCGAGAGCAACGGAGAGAATAAGTCTTATTTGAAGGTGCTCTCCCTCAGCAGTCACGTGACGAAGCCAGAGACTCAGTGGAGATTGGTGCGTGTTTTCCCCTCACCATTTACTGCACTGCCTTGTCTGGATGTCTGTCATAATCAAAGCATCCTCAGTGTTATGACATGGAGATGAATAATTGATTCATGCAGGCGGCTCACTGGTTATGTAATAGTATACCCAGTGAAGCATCAGACAGTGCTGGAGTCTGACACTGTGCTGCAAGTAAAGACAGAAATGTTACAACAGCTTTTTGATATTTGTTGTGTGTGAATTTAAATTATCTTAGTTTATCAGATTGGTGTGATTACAATGAGCATTTAATGAAGAAAGAAACCTATGGTTTTCCTTTTGTGAGTGTGGCACCCATGTTACATCACATCACATCACATCACATCAGATCACATCACATCACACCACATCACATCACATCACATCACATCACATCACATCACATCACATCACATCACATCACATCACATCACATCAGATCACATCACATCACACCACATCACATCACATCACATCACATCACACCACATCACATCACAGTATCTTTCTCCTAAAAGGTGCAGATTTAGGGCAAGGAGCTCACACTGGATTTGTTTTGAGCAAGCAGAGATTTTACTCATGCAAACATATAATTGGAACAGATTTAGGATTTTTTAAAATGATCTACTTTCAGAGAAATTAGTATTTAACAGACTTGGGATTTTTTTTCTACTCTTTAAGAAGAGTATTGAAGCTTCCATGGCTGAATTTGTTTAGGCTAATTCAAGGGAAGGGAGATGCAAGAGTAAGAAAGCCATCTGATCCATTTGAAATTAGGAAGAGTCATGTTTCTGGACAAAGATTTCCATTTGGACAAAAAATCATGTTAAACTTTATAGAACTTGTCGTATGAATAACTTTGAATGCATGTAAATATTTCTGGAATAGGTTTTCGGACGTGCTGCTACTTGCCATTTTCTTTAGTTGTGCTCCCTCCTGTGGTGAACAAGAGCACTGGCATCATTGAGAAGCAAGTGAACAGTATTTTTAATCAAAATGCATGTGCAAATTAAGTTGAATGAAATTTTACCTATTAAAGACTCACATACATGTAATGTAATTTATGTACTGTAATAATCTATGCAACACCACACAACACAACTGAATCACATAGTTTGACAACAGTTTAGATGAAAAAATGATAAACTGACTTTTACGGAGAGAGAAAGAGAGACAGACAGAGAGAGAGAGATGGGGCGGAGGGGGAGGCGGAGCATGTGCTCTTGACCAATGCCATGGATCTGACCACAGACTTTGGAAAAAAAAAAAAAAAAAAGAGGGCGGTACCAGAGTATCCCCTGTCCTGCTGACAGCTGGGAACGTCCCTCCCTGATGACAGGCCAGTGCTGGATTCCTTCAATGAAAAGCCCTTTGATTGTTGGCAGGAACTCCTCTGGTTTGGCTGAATGGCTGTCAGCTCTGTCAGGGTGATGGACGGGCGGGTGTTTCACCCCTGATAGAAACAAGCCCCCTCCAGCGAGCCGCTAACTCACAGAGAGCAGGACCTCTGCCAGTCAACTTCTAACCTTTTTTCCAAACAGATGGAAACAACCACAACAGAGCTGGAGGAGTGTAAAACTGATGCAAAGCCAACCGATAATTAGTAGTTACAGAATGAATCATTTGAGAGTTATAACGAGGAGGGTGATAATTCCTGGAGATTACTAACTTTTAAATTTGTGTAGACATCTCTAGAAGGAGATCAATATGGAATATAAACCGGAATAACTTAATTATAATAGCTCAAGCTACAGAGATAAAACTCTTTGGTTTTTATTTGCAAGCAGAGGTTGTTACTGGTGTCTACTCTCCGACAGACATCTCTCCATTATTCAACACGGCCAGAGAGACTTTTCTTTTTGCCTCTCTACCTTTATGTATCAGCTAAAACAGGTTTTTGTTTATATGACTGATTTCTCTAGATATGTAAAGTTCTACTAAAAGGATGTGAAGCTGTTCTCTGGTATCACTACTCTCCCCCTCTCTGAAAGTCCCGTTGCTACCGCAATGTTTATCTTGAACAACAGCCCCTTAACGCACCATTATTAATATTTGTTCCATGACCGACCACACATAAGCGCCAAAAGCAAAGCAGCACGGCTTCTTCCAACACTGAATCTTGACTGTTTGCCAGTGAGAAGAAATGATAAACACTACAAACATATACACCAAGCTCAAATCCCAGCTCAGGCAGCAGCAGTATTTCTGTCTCACTCTCTTCATCCCTCTCCAGCCTCACATACACATGCTCAGAATACATCAACTGTAATTGTTTACATTAACTTCAACTTCGCCCAGAGCTCCACACCATGAATCACTATCATCGTGGCAGACCTTCCCACTGAGGTGGTCCTTTACATTTGAGAGAGGCAGCACTGGGTTTGTGTGGGAATCCAGCCAGCTCTGACCTTCGAACATGTGAATGCAAACAGTAAATCTCTGTCCACACGAGTTTCAGTCACCTGTCATCCTGTCTTTTTCTGAAAGAGAAAACGCCCTTAAATGATTTCGGTAGAAAGACTATATTTTATCTCTACAACAGCTAAGCAGCTCCATCTTTTAAAAATTGATTGAAGGACATTTCAAAGCTGAAATTCAATGGTATAAATCTCAAACAAAGGATTTCTTTGGTTGTCCACATGATAGGCCTATAATAAATAATAATTCTAATCTAAATCTTTTTTAGTTGCAGCCTTGATTTGAAGGTAATTGAGTTATCTACAAACTTAAGACTACTGACTTCTCACTACGTCAGACTCAGAATTCATGCTCAGCCTTGACTTGTCCAAAAATTGTGTTTTTGCTTTCTTTTCTGGCAGCTGTGGCACTTAATTCATCGCTCTGAGTCAAGGTGACTTTTAAACAAACCATCAAGGTCCCGAGGTAACATGAGCCTTGATCCTGGAGGTCTTTATAAAGTACACACATTATTATCTGTTTATTTTGTTCTGTTGGCCCTTCATACAAGTAATTTATGTGTTGTGAACACTGTGTGAGACTAGCAATAAGAGTTTTCTGAGCAATCCAAAAATATAAAGACATGGCACTTCTGGTTAACCTTTTGTATATTCAGTATATTGATTTTAATTTTCTTTCAGTTCTTGAAACAGGTCAAAAATAGATTTGTTATCTTTCTATCTGATTATCATGAATAAACAAACTCTATGTTTCTCCTTTATGAGTTTAAGGAAAGATCGTCATTCATCCTCCGATTTCAGTCAATAATGGAGAGTAAAGAACCTATATAGGGACAAAAATTCTAATCTGTACCAAAGCTAAAACACAGCCACAGATTTCATCAGTAAAACATAAGTTAGAGCAGTCTGTTTCCTCACTTGCACATAAATTTGTCTCAGCTCTTTCACATCCTGACCATTGACTCAGCCCCCCCCCCTCAGAGACAGAGGGGGGGATGGGGAATCTGGAGGTCTGAGAAACTCAAGACCTCATGGCAACATACCACTCAGCCATCACAGGCACTTAATGTCTTTCAAAAACGCTGCAGCGTTGTTTACTATTGGCTCTGTGTGAACAAAAGCTGGAGCCCTGGTGTCTCTGCTCTAACAAGGCCCATCTGAGAGCAGGAGGGGAAATATAAGCCGGCCTGTGCTTGCCACTTCATTTCCTGGCTGGTAAGAGCCTGTTTCCTGTGCATCAGCCTAAACATGGCATTTCAGCGGATGGACTTTGCCACTTGTTCCCCCCTGAGTTTCCCCTCCTCCACTTCTGACTTTCCCCCTCTCAGCTGCAAACAATTTATTTCCAAGACACACTGAATAACCATTTCCAGATTAGGTACTGATAGGATTCAAATTGAAAGTGACATTTTGGAGGATGGACGATGTAAATCAGCTTCATGTTCAGTCAGGTCCAGGCAGTGGTTCAAACCAAGAGAGCGGTTGTGGTTTTTCAACGCTCTATACCAATATGTAGAAAGCCAGCTATGGAAACAAATTTTCACTCCCAGCAACTGTATCATGGTAAGTAGAAAGTTGTCTGTTTGAGGAAGAGCCATCTCTCCTGGAAGGTATTGTTGCGCTCAGTTCTATATGATAAATGAAATAAACAGTTGTGTGAAGAGTGGCCATTGCTGCATAAATTCAGATTCAGATTCAGACAATCTGAATCTGTTAAAAAATAAAGTCGGTGTTATTGTCAGATTCTCAGTTTTGGAAAGTTACAGATAGTTGGGCACAGCCCCTCGACTCCCAATGTCTGAAAGGTGTGAAGGGGAGTTGGTTTCAGATGTTCTTTGACCTTCACACACGACCCGTGTGTTGGAGCCTTTAGCTTAGCTTACCACAAAGACTGGAAGCAGGGGGGAAAGCTAGCCTGGCTTTGTAGAAAGGTAACAAAATCCACTTAGCAGCACCTCTAAAGCTCACTTATTACCATTTGTCCAATTATAATTATTGTCACCAAAAGGTTACCAGGCAGCCAGCAGAGAATCCAGGAAGTAATCCTGCAATTAGCCAAGAAATAGTCCAGCACATAACCTCCCATACAACCACAACTTGACATTTTTACACTTTGGTTTTTGTACGGATAAACACACAAGATATATCATGTTAATTAGTGAGCTTTCTTATCTTGAACTTGAAGACCTCTTACCTTTTAGATAGAGCCAGGCTAGCTGCTCCCAGTCTTTCCAGTCTTTGCGCTGAGCTAAGCTAACTGTCTGCTGACTATAGCCTCATATAGTATTTACTGTACAAACATGAGAGCAGTATCAATCTTCACATAATAAAAAGCACACATTCTGTACATGTTACTGTACTTATAACACATGTCATTAGAAGTGTCAGAGTTTAGGTGCAGCCATATGGCCAGGTATTGTTTTCAAGCACACAACAACAAACAAAGACACAGGTTACTGCAAACCTTGTGTTCATTTCATCTTCATTTTCTACTGTTACTCTTCAAATTCTATAATTCAAATTTAAAACAAATTCTCAAACCAGGGTTGAGTGTTTTTAAGCCAAAACTAGACTTTTCACTGCTTGGAATAGACTATCAGTTGCTGAGGCCTGTCTCCATCAATTATCCAGATCTCACCACACTGTGTGCTGTGCCTTTGTTCAGAGTTTGCAGGGTAATTACTGGCAGGACCTGCTTAAAGCTGTTATTTTCCAGATGGTAGGCAGGCAAGGCCAAAGAGCTGGTTAGTCCCACCATGTGCTCATGCTGGAGCCTACAGTGAGCACTTAGCCCTCAGCTGCTACAGGCCTCGCTGATCTGAAATGGGTCATGGTCAGAGTACTTTTGACTGAGGAGGAAAAGCTTCAGATTCCCAGGACCCAGAGTGCAAACACTCTCTATTTGAGGGAGAAGCTTGCATCCAGACCTGTGCAGACCATTTGTGGGTTTTGACTGCAGATGGGCCAGTTTCCTGAAGCCAGAGGGGGGAAATGTGGGGTTTAAGGAGCTGAATCCTGATTGGATGTGGAGCAGATCTAAAGTTCAAAGCATACAGCTGTGAGAGAGAGAGAAAGAGTGAAAGGTCAACAGACTGGATTCGGTGGTTTGTGGAGCTGTACTCAATGAGAGTAGACAGTCAGCAGCTGCACAGTGACAAGGAGATTTACCAAGGCAAAGGTCTTCTCAACACTCAAGGATGAGATACTATTCAGCTGTCTACTTGCTGAAAAGTGCATTACGAGTGTGACCATTTCATATGCAATAAATACATAGAAGAGATTCTGCTTATATGTTCAGATTCAGATACATAAGCTTTTGTCAAGGTTTGAAATCGAAAAAAGCAGCAAATACATGTTATTAAAACACACTCATGATGAATCTGTCATCTCTGGATTTAAGGCGGCCTCCATGACTTTGTGAGGATTCAAATGAAGTGTCATATGTGTTGACTTCATCCCTCGAGCGAATCCATTGTCCTTTCTTCCTCTCGTGTGTCTTCATCGTTCAGAGGCAAGTCAAGGGACTGTGCTCCCTGTTTGGGTTTCACTAGACGGTGATGGGCAGCTCTGAAAGGGAACACTTAACACTGGGAGAAACTGAGATGGAAGGGGATGTGTGACAAAAGGCAGGCCACAAGAAAGCAAACAATGTCCTCGCAGACAGAAGTGATAATCGCTCTGTGAAGAACCAGCGGAGAGCGATCCATCAAAAGTCCCAAAAGTTCCACACAAACCAGGCATGTGAGCTGACTGACACTTTAAGAGGACTTCATTTTACTTTACTCACATTTTCCTCTGCGTAATGCTTAAAGTCAACTAGCTGCATCAGCCACAAAATTCACAAGAACAAAACACCCGCTGTGAGAAAACACAGAAAAGTGAGGAGAATGGCACAGAGAGAGACTGGAACAGAAAGAGAAGTATAGAAGAAGGGGGAAAAGTTGTTTTTTAGGTTCAAAGGCAATCTTTCTCCCTTCCACTCTTACCCATTCACTTTGTGCCACATTGGCCCCTGAAGGAATGGGAGTTGCTTGTCATTGGTACCATTCACCTGTCAATCAGGCTGTTACAGGATCCGATGGGTTCCATGTTGTGGAATGGAAACCCCTAGCCAAGAGGCACATGGGATGAAGTCACCACCTGTTTATGTTAGCAACAAAACCACCTCTACCGTCTGACTAACTATGAAACTTCTTCTTCAGCCCCACTGATTCAGATACTATATTGTTCTTTGCAAACTTTGTTAACAAATGGGGAATTCATTTTTAATTCTTCCATGTTTATCCAAAAACTCTTCTTGACACCCGAATCTAAATTTTAAATGGTTTCAAGAGTTAGAGCTGCTGTGATTTGTAGTTCATGTTTGACATATGTCATAAATTAAAAATTTGTTCTGTTGCAGTTGGACTGATGGTGCTACAAAGTCAAAAATATAGGACTATATTGTAATGGGGACTTTTCTTCACAAAGACCCTACATAAAAACACAGTGGAAGGGATGGACTAAGAAGCATTTGGGGATTGAACCTGAGATGGCACCTTGGTTCTTAAACATGAAACTTTCAGGTGGTGTATAATGGGAAGACATTTTAACTTTAGTGATGACCAATAATCATTAGGTCATTAGTGTTTCCTTGGTGCACTGCAAATAGCCGATGTAATGAAAACAGAAACACAGAAGTGGAACTATCAGGTATATAGTAGTACTACTATATATTTGGTTATTCATCCCATTAGTCAAAGCTTTTTAAATAACATGCTGTGATTGTGAGGGGTTTTGTCCCCAGGTTTTCATTTTTCTTGTTGCTTTACTTTAGATGAATGGAGGACCACAGAAGTCTAATGAATGACTATAAAGCATTCTATTAATTGATATGTAATTGAAAAAAAGTAACTACAACTATTTTCAAGTGAATTTTTTATAAAGTTGTTTTTTAAATGTTTTTAATCTATATATTGGTGCTTAATTTATTAATTTGTAAAAGCTTTTATTATTTTTTGTTTTTGTTTTCCAATTAGATATCAATAAATTGAAATCTTTACAAACATTTACATACCTGCTGTGGTCTTCCATATACAAGAGATGGTTTTGGTGATCAGTGACAATGACAACACTGGCAATTGTGTCAAATGTGTATTACATGTAATTTTAGTATTTACTGCTTTATTTTTTTTAAATTAATTGTTCATTTGATGGCTGCCAACATTACAGCTCTGCTATCTGTTAACTCCACAGGGCCACTTACTGGCTGTTTGGGGGGCTTTCAAACATACAACATGGTCCTCATCAACAGATAGTTTGCTTAGTAGCTGTTCTGACTTCATCCTTAGAAGTTTTATGAGTGTTCACTCTTCTTGACTTAAAGCATAAGTGTAAAAATTCATTCTTGACCTTAGAAATAGTAGTTTGACAAAACAATCCCAACTCAAAGTCCAAGAAAATATATTACTTCAGTGCTCTTAACATGAACATTTAGCCTTTGGTAAGTAATATCTTTGAAATAATCTAATTGAAACCTGTAATGAAATGAATACTCAGATACTAAGATGCATTCCTACTGTATTTCCTAGTAACTCTATAGACACAAAGCAATAACTACCTCCCTCAGGCCCTCCATACCAGGGCAAAGTATAGAATAACAGAAAGGAGAGTATCTGGGGGCACTAGAAGTGCTCTGAAACAGGAGACAGATTTCCGCAAGCATGTCCAGGTGGTCTTCTGTCCCACGTCCTCTGTTACTCAGGAAAAGTCACTTTTCTCTCTGCCACTGCTGCATTGGAGCCCGTCGCACCAGACCCAGATTGATTCAGTATGTGACTCTGAATATGATCTGAAGATAAGAGTGGGGAGTTGATGGAGGTGCTGAGGGCTCCTGCAGTGGTGGCAGGGTTGGTGATAATAAAGTATCTCAGCTCTTATACTGCTGCTCTCACTCCAAATGTGGTGTTGGGTGCATGTCTGCATTATATGTGGGAACAAGCTCCAAGAAAGCACTTTGTAAATATTCAGCCAATCAATCAATCAATTGGTCAGTAATGAGCTCATGTAAATCACTTCCCTACCAGACCAGCCATCAATATTACTGTTTCACTGTGAAAGAACTCAACACTGCTCTTTATTCATCCAGATTAATGCTTGGTAAGAATAACAGGACCAACGTGAATGTCCTCACCCTGGCAGTAACCCGAGACCCTCGGGGTGGTACTGAGCGAACACCAGGGGCCCTCTGTGTTAAAAAGGTCCAGTCAGGCTTGATCTGAGCCACACAGACCACTACTCACTCCATCCACAGTCCCTCACAGCAGGGTCCAGCCATCTGGATTCATTTCTGCTCTGACAGGGTGGCTCTCAAGGCCCATCTGTATGAGGGCTACACTCACAGTGGGCCCCAGGAATGTGCTTGTCTGGGAGGGACTGAGCAGATTTAAGGGATGACGGCACAACGCAATATATCTTTTCACCCTGCACACTGGAGCATGTCATTTCATCAACATCTGTATTTCATTTTTAGTGCCCTGGTCAATCTTGGGTTCACTCAGTTTGGCTTTAGGCAAAAAAAGCCTCAAATCATTTCATTATTGCCTGTTGTTGAATCATGTAGGTTACAAAAGACATAAAATATGCTTATAAAGCATCTAAAACTTTCTCTAATCCCTACAACTGTCACTCTCGAGATCAGGGCTTTTATGTAATGGGTTTCACTGAGTGCAATAGGTGAAAAACTATTATTAAATATTTTTTTATACTCAGTTGGTGTAAATATATAAATAATTGTCCTGTGTTTATGCATATTATCAGTTTGTGTTTCCAGGCTGAAATCTGGCCCTCCAGAGTTCAGATTTGGTTAAGAGAACCCAAAGCGATCCATACTGTAGCAGAGCAGTAAATCTAGACCGGACCTCTCTGCATGCATTACTGCCATTCCCGCGCCTACAGTGACAGCTCAACCCTATAGCTAGTCAGTTACTATGGCAACTAGTACTAAAACCCCAAAAGAGCCAACAGGAAGGGGTCAAAGGGCAACAACCGGTCATACAGCAGATAACCAACACATGTCTTGCCTGGGAGTCTGGGTAAACTCATGGGAAAGGCATGTTTTGACCCATAGATACAGATGTAATGTGGTCGATGTGGTTCCACACTAAGGTACTACATTTTAGTAATGAAGCCCTTATAAAGGATTTATACATTTTAAATAATTACTTGTTAAGCTCGTCAATTTATCAGAGAGAACCCCTCAGAGTGTTAAACAACTTACCCTTTGGAAGAAAGTGGCAGAATATATGGACCACAATCCATTTATTAACAACTTAATAACATTTACACTGCAGACTTGATTGACTGTGGTAAAAAAAAAAAAAAACCTGATTAATGACTTACTTACATTTGTCCCCGCAGACTTTAAAAGATAAACGTCAGCCAAACATTGCAACCCAAAATCTATAAAACATTTGTAAATAACTTATTACCCATTGATAAAGGCGTTTGTCTTTAGGGTGCCTTATTGGAAACAGCTATGGTACCAAAAGTGTACCTAAAAATTTGTAGAAATGTAAAAGATACAATTGAAAAAATACACAACTTTCAAGGTTTTAATGAAACTGGTGAAGGTCATCACAGTTCAGAAGACAGTGAAAGAAAGTTTCTCTACTGACTTTTAAGTTGGTTTGGAAAGAGGCGCCCATTTGTTTGTGAGAGCTGCTGTGAGCAAAGATAGAAAATGGTGTTTGGATGTTGAGAACATCTTCAGTACAGTATTAATAATTAATCACAGAGGAAAAACAATGAAACACAGAAGAGATCCTGTGATTCCTGAGGATCATATCTCTACCTCCTACTAAAGTTTCCCCTGCACTGGGAGAGGAACTGGGCATACAGTATGTAGCAGATCCAAATGACCAAACATTGATTTGTAACCTGCATGAAACATGTGTCCTATTCCCTCTGAGACTAGGATCAATATGCTCCTTTTCTGAGGACGATACACACCACATTCATCTTCCATGCAGGCGTATGTCAGCTTTTTCATTGAAACCACTTTTAATCACATCCCTTGGGCTTCTACCAGTATCTTCTCATTGAAAATGGCTGGAAATGAAACCGAAGTATTAATTCTCAGGACTGTGACAGATCAACATGTGATGTTTTTACTGTAGGCTTTCCTATATGTGCTGTTCTGTAGTGCTCGCTTGAGTACACATTATTTATACAAATGCACCCAGTGTTTCATAATCTTAGCTTGAGGATGAAATGATATCAGATACAACAGTACATCAGAGGCGGTTCCAATGTGAATCCATCTCCAAGTAAAACCTTTTGTTCTGCTGTCTTTTGCTATGAGCTTTCTAGCATAAATCCATTCTCATTATTTAAGGCTCAGGAGCATTGAGCCTCTGGCCCACTGAACCTGACAGTCCAGTGCAGGCAGGTAGCGTCCCCCAGTGGTGAGTAACAAAACTGGTAGAAAAAAAAAAGGTAGGAAGGCCAGTTGGTGGTGCTTATTTGGCCAATCAGCAGCTGTGCGGGTTACCATTGGCTAAAAGGGAGCTGTCAATCAAATCCTCCAGAGGCTATTTTTCGGAGGTTCCCTCAGTGCGGTTCAAGTGGTGGTGGAGTACAGATCACCTCCGTGAAATACACAGTTGCGCTTATAGGCAGTGGTGGAAGAAATATTGAGACCTCAATTTTATTTATAAAGCCCAATATCACAAACATACCTCAAAGGACTTTTCTATAAGATGATATGTTTTATATGTAAAACACTTAGTTACTTTTAAATATAGTAAAATAAACGTATTGGAGTAAAAAGTAAAACATTTTTCTTTGGAAGTAAAAAGCAGCGTAAAAAAAATCATTAAGTACCTCAAAATTGTATTTAAGAAGAGGATTTGAGTAAATGTACTTATATTTCACTTCACTCACTTCATTGGTGAAGCATCTAATTATTATTTGGCAACTTATCGATGATGTTTATAATTACAGGTTACTGACTAGGTTGAGTTTTTTTTTTCAAATTACTGGACATACATGAATCTGTCTTCATATCATTTTTGCTTTTATGTTGTTCCGAAATAAATGCTGCATATGTGTTTCTCATTACATAATTAATAAAAAAAAAAAAAAGATGAAAGATCTGGTGCCAGTCTACTCTCAGTGTGATATGCCAAGTGCAGTCATTCCCTTGCCATACCCAGCTGACGCCCATGGGTGGCAGGGCTGTTCCGGACCACTGGACGGGGACGGACGAGCGGACTGCTCTCTGATTGGTCGGGCGTTGTGCGCGTCCACGTCGTCTCCTCCCGGTTTTCCTGGCATGACCTTTTCCCTTGGCAACCACTTCCTCCGAGCATCCACGGCCATCTTTAATTTTAACTCATTCATGAAAAGTTGTTTCGCTCATGTAAACACGCCGAGCGACACATCTGCGCACAGAGCTGCACCGAGGACGCTGTGTGCATGTAGTTTCCTTGCGACAAGCTCCAAACAGAGCAGAGCAGCACCGCAGCAGGCTGTCCGCCGAGATTAAGTAAACACCGACAGCGTACGTGCATATTGTTCATTTACACCGTCTTGTGCATCAGCCAGACACGCTTCACACTTGTTTTAAAGCTGCTGTCCGGTGAAACTAAACTGTCTGAATGCACAATACACGTGTATAGATAGTAACGTGTTGCGTTATGGACTGAAGGAGTAGTACAGTACGCTGTGCTCCTGAAAGAAACAGCAGGTGGAGCACTATAATAAGTGTATGGCTCATTGTCTGAAGGGCACACCACTGCGGTGTCGTTGTGTAAATATATCAGCAACAAGGAGATGAAAGTGTTGATTTCTGACATCATTTAGCAGGTTGAACAAAAAACATTTCATTTCCTTGTGAGTAATAACATGCCATTCATTTGCTTCTTCATCCTGGCAGGATGAGAAAGAAGCAGACCGCCAAACAGAGGAAGACTGAGGAGACTAACGTTACAGTTGTCCAGGAGTTTGTGGTGGAAAAAATAATTCGCAGGAGAGTCTCTAATGGAAGAGTTGAGTACTTCCTGAAGTGGAAAGGCTTCACTGAGTGAGTGATATGTTGCAAATCCCCCTCTGTGTCTCCCTTATGTTGTATAATTCTTTGTGTATGCAGGATAGTAAGATATATTGTTTCTTTTTTTTTTTTCTTTTTTTTTTACAGTGCAGAAAACACTTGGGAACCGGAGGACAATCTAGACTGTCCTGAACTCATTGAAGAGTTCCTGAGGAACACCCATCTGTCTGAAGGGAATGAGGAAGAGCAAAGTGAGCAGCTAGAGCCTGAGTTCATTCCTAAAGAAGAAATGACAGAACAAGAGACAGAAATTGTGAGTATGCAGGAAAATATAATAACGGAAATGTCTGGAAGTGCATGTTCTTTCCATGTTATTCACAGAACTTCCACACCTAAATCTGTACAAAGGAGAGGAAAAAAATCCTATTATTGGGATGTTTTTTAATAGTGGATTGTTTTACGTTGATACAACACAGATTTTCTGTTAAAATAAATGAAGTTGCCTTGTAGTGAAGTAGAATCACTTTTTTAAAAATGTTTGTTTCTACATTTTAGAGGTTGAGTATGAAACTAAATGGCGTGTGAAGGTTGTTTTGCAATGCCTTTGAAAGTGAAAGCACTTAAATTTCCTTTTTTTCTCACAGTGGGCATGTACAGTGGAAAATGCCACATGTAGACTGTCTCTTAACACACGTGTTGTCTTTGTGGTTTCTTCTAACTGCTGCATTTGTTTGTTTTTTTTTGTCCTTGTCATTCTGGTTGCAGTCCTGTATGCAGTCCCAGCAGCAGGCTTGCACCGTGCACAGTGACAGTAACGTCCTGGAGCCAGACACACCCACTAACCTCAGCACTTACCTCGAGCCTGAATGCATCATCGGCTCCACAGACAGACAGGGAGAGCTCATGTTTCTAGTCAAATGGTAACTCCGGTGCTTCCTCTTTTTCTGTGTCCTTGACTGAATGCCAGGGGTTGGGTGGTTAAATGTTGGCATGATGGTAAAAGCCGCAAAGCATCTAGTGTCAGTTTTGCAGTGAAAATGTAATTTACAGACTGTATAATGTGAATATATCGTTTACAAACAAGACATTGACAACCTAATAAAACATTTATTTAGTTACAGATTATGGAGAGCACCTTCAATACCTTCGCAGTAAATGTATATCAGTGTATCATCACATTCAACCATACAGATTTATGTAATATCTATCTATCTATCTATCTATCTACATTTATATATATATATATATATATATATATATATATATATATATATATAACCTGATGGTCGATTGCAGTTTTAAAGGTCAGTTTAGGAATCATGGAGAGTTGAATCATGTGACATTGCTTGTGTAATCTCAGTTTGGGCTTTGAGATTACAAATCCAAAAAAATTACAAAAAATCCCAAAATTTAAGAAATACTGTCCTCTGTTCCTTTAATTTTGGCCATTATATGTTTAATTTGTATTGTGAATCACCAACTTTATTAAAATGCAATACTTAAAAGCCCCTTGAAGTACAGAAAACAGTAACTGGATATGTCATCACCACAGAATGAAAGATAATGTGTTTCGTTATTCTTAGCCTGTGTTTCACAATAAGCTAATGCATTAATCATGTGTTACTGTCATCTAAATGCATCGTCTCTTTTTGTGTGTTCCCCCGCAGGAAAAACTCTGATGACGTGGCCCTGCTGCCGGCCCGTGAAGCGAGCGCCAGGTGTCCCCAGGTGGTGATCGACTTCTACGAGCAGAAGTTGACCTGGCACTGCGGAGATGAGGAGCAGTGAAGTGTGTGTGTGTGTATGTGTGTGTGTGTGCGCATTACCGAGGTGAACTGATAAACAGCTGTGCTCTCACCTGAAGCTTAGTTTAACCTCAGGCGAGTGTCCTCCTCCTCCTTCAGCTGACATTAGAGGCACGCTGTGTGAAATTACGTTTCCGCTGCAGGTTGGAGTGTCAGATTGTGGCAGGTGCGAGAACCTCAGCGGGGATGGATTTTTTTTTTTTTTGCTCTCAGTCCTGCGGTGCTCCATGAGGTCACCGTGCCTTTGTGGAGACTGCGATTGGGGCTTAAACTAACCTTTTGTGTAGAGCGGCTGATTTTGAGGTCGGACTAACCTGTAGCAGCTTTGGTCTTGTGTCATCATGTAGCAGACACAATCACTGTGGAATGGTTTTGTTTTTAAGATTTGTTGTTATATAGTGAGTATTTATAGTCCTGTTTCCCTACAAGGATCTTCCACTGGGAGGGTCTTTTGTCATTTAGTGTGTGCTCTGCAGTAAATCTTGTATAGCGACACTATTTAGGCAGAGTGAACTAACTGCTGTCTTACCTCCAGTCCATGTAGCTTTTGGTTAGAGATTGTAGACCTGTTGTTCGGACGCAGATGTTGTGTGAGGTGTTGATAGCCGCAGCTTTTACTGTCTCACTGTGTCTCTGTATGGACCCTTGTGGTTGATTATTTAAAATTGTTGCCCAGCATAATTTTGCCCATGTTTCCAATCAGCTGCTATGTACCAAATGTTCTTTTCTCCTCTGTATTGATTTATAACAAGAACCTTTTTCAGGTTTTAAAAATAATTATTAGGTGCTTTTACCCTAAATGAAGTCTTGGCAGAATGATTCAAAAGGTCACAATATTTCTTAAGTAAATCTATTGAAAATAACTTTAGTGCACCTGCAGTATACAATGGCTAATAAGATTGTTAAATGTAGCACTTTAGATACGAGACTGTCCAATTGTGAAGGGCATTGTCCAATTGTGAAGGGCATTGTCTTCCAGTAGTTATACAGGCCTGTGTAAAATACCTGTATCCTGATGGCTTTGTCCTGACTCGACATATCTCCCATGACTGTTATGGGACACTCAGCTGAACCTTAAACCTCCTAAAAACACACCTACTACTGAATTGCTGTAACTGTTGACCATGGATCTGTGAAGTCTGTGAATAAAGAAAAACATTTTGTGAACCTCTTCTCTTCATCTTTTTTCACATCACATTTGTCATATCCTAAATCATGAGGTAGGGACAACAATGAAAGTAATGATCTGTTCTAATCTGATGAAAGCTTTTCTAAAAACATGTACTGACAGATGATGTGTTATGAGTGACTCAATATGAAAGTCAATAAGCAATAAACACAGAAGTTCAGTAGTTGATGTGATTATAGACATGTTGGCACAAGCTGTCATACCAGACCTGTTATTCAGTAATCAGCAGGTGGTTTTGTTGATTTGTTGCAGCAGAATTGGGGAGGAGCATATCTCTCTTAAAAGTCTCGTGACTTTATTTTTTGACCTTTGCTCCTGGACAATAAAAGTGGAAATAAAAAAGTGCTGGCACAGTGCTAAGTACAGCACAGCATCAGGTTAGCTTTATGTTACTGAGATTCAAATTTAAGAAATTTTGAACTATGAAAAAAGGAACAGACAACTTGGTGAATCAGGTAGGTCTGAAAATGCTGGAAATCTGATGAGCTTTAAACAGATTTGATGGTTAAGTTCAGAGGCATTGAGTTCTTGTACAGTCTTAAACAACTGAGACAACTTATTTTTTTCCTCTGAGCAATGAAGGAGGTTTGATGGGATTTTCCTTTCCTCATTCTTCTCATGCCTGTCATTGTACTTCCTCAATCTGCTAATAAAAACTTCCACTTTTTCAAAACCCACTGTGTTCAGCGTTTCAGTGTGTCTCCTGCCTTCTCCATGCAGCAGGTCATCGGTGTCTGGGTGCGGGACCCGCGGATACAAAAGAATGACTTCTGGCATGCTTACATAGACTACGAAATTTGTTTACATGTAAGTAAAACGATAAAAAGGAAGCTGTTTTAATCTTTAACATCAAATTCTCGGGCTTACTGTGAATATTTGTCATACTTGTGTCTTCTTTTAGACCAACAGCGTGTGCTTCACCAAGAAGATTTCATGTGTGAGAAGGAGGTACAGTGAGTTTGTATGGCTCAGGCAGAAACTACAAGCAAATTCAATGCTAATGTAAGTCTGTATTTCGAAATGCTAATGTGACTCAGAGCAACCGAACACATCTACTTTCAGTTCTTATGTTCATTGTAATCTTCCCAGTGGTTCATTTTTAGTGTGTATTTGTGTCTTTTGTAGGGTACGACTACCAGAGCTGCCCCCAAAGAACCCCTTCTTCAGCCTGAACAATGCCCAGCAGATCTCTGATCGCATGAAAGGGCTCCATAAGTTTTTGGACCAGTAAGAATGATCTTGCAGATCAATAAACTTATGAACTTTGACATACTGCAGCACAGACATAACAAAACTGGTGTGTCAGCGTTGAGCCACTGCTGCTGTTTTTTTTTTTTAACATCAACAAGCAATAGAATAGACTGTATTCAACATCCCTTATTTGTTTTTTGTCCTAATTCACCAGGATCCTCCAAAACCCGCTGCTGTTGTCTGACAGCTGCCTGCACCTTTTCCTTCAGTCACAGCTCAGCGTGTCCAAGATGGAGGCCTGTGCTGCTGGAAGGACACATTACTCTGTGGCTCAGGCAATTCAGTGCTGTGGCCACAGGAGATTTCAATTCGATGAGGACTTGAAAAAGGACCTCAGCATGTCTTGTGACTCTGACTCAGACAGGTATCGTAATGTCAAGCTTTACACATCCTTATGAGGAAGTCACAGAAACCCTCAGTAGATCACAAAGTCTATACCTGATAAATATATAGAGCTCTTTTTGTATTTCCTTTGTTAGCTTTATTCTTTATTTTCCAGTACAGGTTGTGTAAGAACTCCTTTTGCCTTATTCACTAAATTTATAAAAATGTAATTTCCCCCTTTCCTTTTTTTTTAACAGTCTTTATTGATTTTCAACATTTAGAAGACAAAAAGACAATCAACATGACATTACTAAAATAAATAAATGATTAAATAAAATTTTAGAAAAACTGATAAAACTTTGCTGAAATAAAATAAATACAATAATGAAATGCTCATGGCAGAAGGTATACAACAGAAAACCGAAGTTAAAAGAAAAGAAAAACAGTAAATAAGTGAACAAATAAAAACGTATGTAAAAGGTTACTTTTCCTTCCTGTTCATAGCCAGCAATTCACCACTTACATTTCCCCTTTCATCAGCCTCTTGTAATGCTTCAAACATATCTTCATTTTCCATAAAGTATAAATGTACAAATATAATCAAAGGCCTCCTTTTTACCTTTAAGGATATAAATGATTTTCTCCATTGAGAGGCAGGAAGACATCTCCTAGAGCCACTCGCCAAAGCGCAGACTCCTTATATTTTTCCATGACAAAGCTATGAGACGCTTAGCATGGGGGAAGCACATATTACTGTAATTAAAGCTTTCTTTCTTTTTTGGATAATAGGATTAGTTGGGTAAATTCCTAGTATAAACAGCTTAGGTAAATGTCTGCCTATCATCCTACTTACTGCATGTGATACCTCACACCAAAACTCTCTTATCTCCCCAATTTCCCCCCAATTCTTGTGTCTGTTTTTAGCGTGTTTTTAGAGTGCAGAGATGCAGAGCCCCAGATGAAAGATTTGGCAACAAACAAAGCAGAGAGTACAGCTTCACTTGACTTTGTGGGAACCAGCCAGGAGGAAACCCTCAGCTGCTCATCTGATTCCACATGAAAACATCACCATCATATCATTGTCAGAAATTTTGGAGTCTACGCAACATCCTGGACAATGTTTTGGACCTGTGAAGAAAAAAGTTGCCTGTTACCCTGTCATACTGCACTTTTCACTATGTAGTTGCTCTTAATTTTTTCAATAGTAAAAATGTAGCATATTATGTTGTAATTGAAGTATTTCAGTTTTAAACATGTACAGTAAATAGTAATACATTGCACCTATTGTATATCCTTAATGTGTTGTTTACTTGTATGTCCTGTTTGTGCAGCTTTAAGGTGGTAGCAACAATTTGCCTGAAGATGGCAGTGTTGGTACATCCATCTGTTTTGTGTAGTCACTTATGCTATATATTATCCTATATTATAACTGTCTATATTGACTTCATACACAAACTTATCAGAAGTATCATGAATTATGATCAGTCACAAGATAGAATTTGCCAAATATGTGCAGATAACAATGTAATATCTTAGCCAGTGCCGACCTAACATCTCTCTGTGGTTGAACCCACTCTCCTAATAAAGTGTAAGGTGTGGGAAGCTTGTCATCTGGTGGCCACTGCAGTGCTTAGCAGTGTGACATGTGTAATAGGGTCTCTGCAGAGTTTTCAGACATCCCCCCCTGTCAGGTATGTGGCTGGTAGGAGGTCCTGTGGGATCCCGATGGACTCGCTCCTGTCTGAGAGGACTACCACGTAGACAGGCTACATTGCTCCCTGCTGAACAAAATGCCAGCTGCACTGACAAGCCACCTCTCTATTTCTGTCTCTCTCACTTTGTATTTGTATCAGCCTGTTCTCAACAGTCTCGCCTCTCTGTGTGTTTGAGCAAGTGTGTGTGTGCACGAGCTGACCGTATACATATGCTCCCACAGTGAGCAGCACCATACTTATGCAGAGGTAATGACCACTAAATAGAATGATGGTAGTCTGACATATGAGCACAGCTAATTAGATCAGTTCTGTCTCTGCAGCGGTTGTGATATTCATCATGAATTCAGACAATAGGCTCGTGTTGCGGGGACCGGAGGGGTGACATCACCTCAGACCTGCTCTGCTCTGAGCAGCAGAACGTCCTGGACAGCAGGAAAACCCACAAACTCAAATTGGGTGTGGGACGTCTTCCCTTAAGATTTGTGGGTGTAAATGTGTTCATACGCAGCCACACTTTGTCATCGCTTAAATGTGTAGGGCAGTATTACCCTGCACCTCTACACACACACTCTGAAGCTTTAGCTGTATATTCTTAAAAGAGACATATGCATCCAATACATCCAGAAAACACACGAATGTGTACTGATAATGTTCTCTAATAGCAATGTGTTATTTGTCCTGCTTGACAGAACATTCTCAGAGGGTTATATTACAATATTATGAGAGTCATTTCATGAAAGATGCTATTGAAAGGTGATCTATTCAGTCCAAACTCTTTCACTTTCACTTATATTTCACTTTGCAAGACTATTGTGTGAGTCATCTGGCAGTTATTTCTCAGTGACTATCACTAGAAATATCTCATTTGCTGCCCTACTGCTGTCAGCTTGCCAGACATCTATCTATAATACATGGAAATGTCACCTACATTTTGTTTTACACTCAGCAACCTTATCTAAATTGTCTCTCACAACGTTTGCCATTATTCTTTTTATTATTCTATGTATATAATATATTACATTAGTCTTATTCTTGTTATTCTTCTGGTGGTGTGAAGAAGACCTTGAAGCATCATTGAGACCTCAATATGAGAAAGATAAAATTTACAGAAGGTATAAATTAACAATGAACTGAATTAATAAAATACGAAAAATCCAAATAATGAAAACTTTTATAGATCTTCTTTTTGGTTTCTGGTCCGAATTTTTGAGAGTGGTGATGGGTGCTTTGGGTTCATCTGCATTAGCTAACAAGAGTTAACAAGAAAAAGTCTGTTGTCTATAGGTTAAGTGTATGCATGTGTCTGTGACTTTCCCTCACAAGGTTTAACACTTTGCTAACAGATCTCTGCAACATTAAAGCCTTGTTTCTTGTTCAAAGTCCTGTGGATTGAAACGTTTGTATTGCTGGTTTTAGTCTGACCTCTCCAGCAGTATTGACTCCTCTTTTAATGGTCTGTGACTCTGGTCCATTGGCTGTTAACCTTGAGCCACTGTAGCCTAGCTTGTCAGTGTGGCTCTGCTCTGCTGCCATGACAACACTGACACATTTAAACCCATCAGATCGATTGGCTCACAGCTCCCTGCTCCATGTTGCATGACCCCAAAGAGGTCAAATGGAGTAAAAACACAGTGAGAAGGTAAAATCACTCTGTTTTTAGGGTTAGTTGAGCTGATTTTAACTTTTATACAAAAAAGTACACAAGATAAAATCACATTTTTATTTCCACAAATGCCTTAGCTCTGCTTAATCTAGTTAGTATGCTTATTGTTTGACACATAAAACAGTAGAAGATGAAATAAAGGAAAATGGCCCCTTTGGGAGATGCCCATCTGCCTGAGCCCAAGTCAGCACGTCTTTCTGCCATGACAGCTCAAATAAAGCCTACCTCATGTCTGTGATCTCATGCTTGACTTACTTTTCTCTCTGTTGTGTAATTAACACAGAATCCCAAAAGCAAAAAAAATCCATTTTAATGTTTTGGAAACAACCAAAATGTTCAAACGTCGAACATAACAAATATGAAATCCCAATCAGAGTTCCTCTACAAAAGCTGACTGCACAGAGCCAAAAACAAATGGAAGTATTGAGGGAGATATGCTCCAGTGGAGGCAAATTACAGATAAGTCAGAGGCTGCTCATGCATTTTAAGTGCCACATTATACAGAATCCATTAGTAGCAATAGGAGTTCAACACCACTCGAGATATTAAATCTCTGTGACTGCAACTCTGTGGAACCAGGATGAGTCGATATCAAAGAGGCCCAGCTGCACTGCCAATAGACAGAGGATGAGATCGAAGGAATGATGCCAGAATTATACACCAACAACAGTCATATGAAAATGGCACAGGCTGACAATACTGATGTGTAGCTTGTTATACAGCAAGATAATCACTTTCACTTGGGCCAGATGAAGGGGCCACATAGATGATCTGGAGGTCTTGGATTAATTGAATTGTTAATAACATATGTCTCATCTCTGAACATTTTTCAAGGTCTTGCACATATCATGCCAATACTGATTTACTGAGGGCCACAAAATATCCACGACCTTAGAGCCAAAAGAAAGGATTTTCAGACATTACATCTGTCCTTGTAGCTTGCCTGTTTGTCAGTGTGTATCTGTGTATTTGTGTGTGTGCGTGCTCAAAGGCCAATCCTCTCCTAATACCTGCCTCAATCTGCTGAAAAAAACAACAACTTTCCAGTCATTTCTCAAGGCTGAAATATTTTTTCCCCATCACTCAATTGTCAGAGATGGAAATGAGCAGCATAAGAGCTATCCATCATTCATCAAACCCAACAGCCCTGGTACCTTTCCTTGGTTCTGCATGGCTATACCTGCTATTTCCCCTCCACATGCTGTCGCCTTTTTGGTGCATGGATGTAGCAATTACTGGGAACGGGCGTGATCACTGTACCAAGGCGAGCAACAGCTTCTCGTCCCCTGGAATCAGGGCTGATCAGCGTGAAAGCAGCTCCTCTGCTTTCAACACATGGCCTTAGGGGCAAAAAGGAAGCTGAATTCACTGCTTTATAATTTCCTGAAATAATATGCTGTATAAAGTCAGATATGTTCCCTTTGGAGCATGCAGCCAAAAAGAGATGGATGAGAAGGAAGGGCCTTGTGTTCAGATTCAGTCCGTACTTACTGTATATATTTGTATATATTCCCAATATTCATTAATCCATACATATCGTCATGTTCATATTGTACAAACAATAAAGGCTGCTGTGAGCTCAAACAATACTGCAACTGTGCAATGAAATGTGAGCATTGTAAAATAGCTTCAGTGTCTATGATACCTTTTGCTCATCCTTATATGAATTTCTGTCTTGACACAGGGGAGCAGCCCCTATGTGTGTCACGAGATCATGTATGAATAACAACCCCTCCAGACTAATGTCTTGTTAGAGATGAGGAACGAGTAGAGGGGGAGCTCTTTGGTCAGACCCTGTTTAGCGGATGGAGCGACGCCCGGTGCATGGTGGCAGTGAGAGGACGACAGAGGGTGGAGAAACAAGGGGGGAAAAAATGGAGGGGTAGAGGGCACCGTCTCTCGAGGCCTCTGTGCTTTGCTGCCAGTGTGTGTAAATCAGCAGGCAGCTCACGGCTGCAATGAGGTAGAAAATAAAAAAAACATAAAAATGTCCGAGTGAAATAAGAGGCAAGGAGAAATCTTTTATGATGAGCCTAAATTCTCCTTACTCTGCAGTAGATCCACTGGCCAGCTCAGCTTGTCTTCTCCAGACACCGTCCATCATCCCAGTGTCTGCATATAGCCACAAATTACTCAAATTACCCCACCTGCTATTCATGTAATACATATGTAATGAGTATCCTAAATTCACATGATTATCATTCATAGTATGTTAATAGGCCTATGTCAAATTCATTAATATGCACATAAAATGATGTGGACTGCCAAACCAGAATGTCTGAACTTCTGCCAATGTAGGTTAATACACATTAAGTCCTGGATCCAACATGTTTAAACTTGGGGTTTTGAACATACCTAATACCTCAGCAGCATGTTTATCCAAGCATTTCAACCACATATCAAGCAAAATGGAGCTGGTTTAGGTGTCATCATGTGACCTACTGTAGTTGTGGAAGGTTGAAAGCTTGGCGAACTAGTAAGCAGATCTTAAAGATTTGATTATTTATGTTATGTTTATAATATTTAGCATGATTTCCTTACATTTTCTCCAATGTGAAGCTTTTAACATTTTAACATTCATATAGCACATGCACAAAGGCAATTCAAGGTGCTATATAGTGCAGTATAAGCACTCCTGCAGCTCCTCCTGATCAGATTCTTCATGTATGTATCAATCCATCTATAATTTTGTTATCCTATTTGCCCATGCTGTGTTTCTGTAATTTGCTTTCCTAGTCCATACACATGTCATCTATCGCATGTCTGTCCGTCTAAAGACAGAGGACGTATTGCTGTACAGGTTGTAAAACCCCAGAGGCAAATTTGTGATATTTGGCTATACAAATAAAATTTGACTAGCTGATGCCCTTTCTATCTACATGTGTGCTTGCTTTCAGTTTCAAAAAGCTGAATATCAGTTAGCAACAACCATTTACAATATAACAAGTCTGGCTATCAGCACTTACAGTTGCTGAGTTCTTTAAGCAACATGAGGCAACTTCCAGGATGCCAAAGAGGCCAAATTCCCTGTGACTAAATTGTAAGCGCATCAGTCAAAACTGCAAAAACATTTCATACGTGAAGAGAAACAGTCGCCAGCTGCACTGATAAAAAAGGAGCAGTGGTAACAAGTTGAAACTAACAATAGAGAAATTAAATGTAAATACAGTTTACAATATATAAGTCATCTGGCATTTATCTTAAAATATCAGCTACTTTAATGTTTGTGGTGATGATTTAGGCTCTAAGTTTAAATCTTTTTTTATGAGGTGTCTATGTTACTCTGTTTACCGTGTGCATGTGCACTCTGTACAGCTCCATGTGTTCCTTTGGCACTAAATTAGCACAGGTTAGCTTGGCAGGACCTGTGCTTGGATACATACCAAAGCTGACATTAAATGGGAGTGATGGCAGCAATCTGCTATCCAGTGGCTCAGTTAGCTCCCTGTAACTCAATCTTCATACCTTTACTTCCTATGTCAGGGGCCATCTTACAGAAAAAGCTTCTATATATAAGAGCTGACACCGAGATGGGACCTCACCTAGAATGTGAGGTCATTACAACGAGGGGCATCTAACTCTGTGGGGGGTCAGAGAGGAGTGATCAGCTTGCAAAGGACTGGCAGGCAGTCAACTGCAGTGAGGTGTAAGGTGTTCAGTGAGGAGAGGGCTGTAATTACAGTTAGAGCATCAGTCGCATCTCTGACCTCCCCTGATTGCAAACTACCCTCCCTGACCATCCGGGGTCATTACTCACCTCACTAACTAGTAGAGTAAATCAGTGGAGGAGCACTGACCTGATATTAGAGCCCCCGAACCAGAGAGTAAACAGGGCCAGAGTACGGAGGCTGGAACCTTGTAAATAATCTGCAAGGAGATGGAGCAGGAGTGAGGCGTGGGTGATGTTTATAGCAGGTAGACAAACACCTGTCACTTTAATAAGTCTGATTTATCTTGAGTGACATGTCAGCACATAGCTCTGCCTGGCATGACAGCCCCGGACCACCAAACCCACGCCCAGGAACATGAGACCTGTTTGTAACAGTGAAGTATACAGTAAGCAAGAGAGATGACAAGCCCCTCTACAGCAATAACAGCTTCATCAGCGTAAAATATCGCCTTAGATGCAATGGTGTCCAAGGCTTAACTTAGCATCCTCCGGCTGGTTGATGGTGAGGTTTTAGAGTTTTTTTATTTAATCTTTTTCTTCAGACAGTGGAGCCACTTGTGTCTCCCCATGCCTTTCTGAGATATACAGATCTTCACAAGACATAACTGTCTGCAGCTCCCAGAAGGCAATTAAACAAGAAGTAAGAACAGACACTGACAACATGTGAGAGAGGTGGGTGTGGCGGTTGTAATAAATGACCCGTCTAGACCTATATTTACTAGCCTGCCACTAACCTTGGTCTGGAGCTCATAATATCACACATTAGATATTGGAAAACCACTAAAATAAAGTGAAAATCTTGCAAAGCCTAAAATTCCGAAAATATGAATTTCCAGAGCAGCCTGTCATGATCTTCGTTAGTGTTCACTTTAAACACACCGTGTCTTCTCGTAATGTCATAAGCCAGCTGAGGAAACCTTAATTTGTCAGCTGCCATGAGTTATGTTAACAGAAACTGACCTCAATTAAGAGTGACTTGCATTTAAAAAGTGTCTATTTCAGATTTAAGGATTTAGACCAGGGGAGAGGCCTTAATGGAATGCTGACAGAGGGCCAGTTGGAGAGGTAATACATTTCCTGCAAAATGCCAGGGGATACCACATAAATAAGGCTGTGTTATTCCTGACAGAAACTCTCTATGAAGCTGTGCGGTGATCTATGACTGAGTGACCTGGTTAAAGAGCAGCAGAAACAGCTGACAGCTTGATCAAGATTACCTCTCTCTAAAGTGGTATAGATCAAGTCTTTAGCTTTCTCGCCAATCCCAGGGGTGATGGTATGAAATGGGGATGGTATTGCTCAACAAAGACGAGCAGATAAGCATCAGCGACATTAGTGTACTGATATTGTCCTGGTGCATAGATGAAAAGTTGACAGACATCAAAGTGCTGATAAAATCAAACACATGTATGTTATAGTTGATGGGATGTATCAGAATTAATATACATTAGCTTTGAGCCATCATTATAAAATGACTATGAATGTATTCTGTCCTGAAGGGAAATTTGTTTTATATTTCCATCATCTTTCTCAGCAAATCCAATGTTATTTATTGTTACTCAGTAGGTCAATCTATATATATTTGGCTGGTAAAAGTGTATCTTTATGGTTGCAGGTATTAATTAGTGATATTCTAGTATCATTAGTGTAATTTAGTGCTCGATAGATTAATGGCACAGTGGCATTTATCTATGAAACATTATATCTTTATGTTAAATTGCAATAAAAGAACCTGTATATTCTGAGGATATGGCTGTCCAAATCTAAAGGGGGGATGGGGGTGTAGTTGACATCCATTAAGGAAATCCTTTATTGGCACATAAAAATGAGAGGCAATATTTAGCCTTACTTGCCTTTGGCAACCTAACCCCATAGCCAAACATTAAAAGGAGGACTCTTAGGGGAAATACCAAACCATGTCAGCAGTGAAGAAATATTTTTTCAGGAATTAAATCCACAATTCAACATCACCATCAAAACATGTCAAAGTGTTTCATAATCTGCCTAAATTATTTAATTATGCAGACTGAGATCATTGTCGGGAACGTTGCAGAGATGTTATTGTTCCACTACATCCATTTCCTGGCCTAAAACAAAGCATTTCCTCTCTACATCCAATGTAGTATATTCAATAACTAATTATGGTAATTCATTACGTCTCCAATTAGCAGAGAGGGTTTATTGCTGCACTATACTGTAAAGAGCAGGATTTATGTCGGCTTTGAATGTCACCCAGAGGACAGAGGACTGGCTCATCACTCAAGAGGAACAAAACAGAGAGACAGGAGCAAGGAAAAAATAGAGGGAAGAGGGAGAGAAAGATACAGTGAGTTATTGGTTAATGAACGCATTTTCTTCCCCATTTTCAACGCAACCTTGAGAAAACCTTGACAAGGTCCCTTTGTCTGCAGCACACCAAAAAGGAGTCTGTTACCCCCCAATAGATAAAACTGTGGGGTAACTTTGGCATTTTAGTGAGGAGACTGTAAAAAGATATGTACAGTATGTACTGTATGTAACCTCGGTGGGATATGGCCAGAAAACACCACATCGCCTGCTGTCAAACGGCCCCTCAGAGGGCGATAAGCATCCCCGCTATCCGTGTGGGTGGCTGTCTTATTAGTGCACCTCAGCCGTTTCACTCAGGCACGCAGCACAGCCAACCATCTGCCATGCTGTGATCTTCTGCCCAGCAAAGTCTCTCAGGTGCCATAAAAAGAAACCCAGTGTCCCTTTGAAGCTCAGCACAAAAGTGCTGACCAGATGAATAAACTCATTTTTAAAAATAAATACATTTTCATTCATGCAGGAGGCTGTGCACACGTAATTACTGTGTTGGCTGTTTTTAATATTGACAATCGCCTGATTTGAGCTACACAGCACATTACAGGAGGCATGTAATGTTAATTTAGTCATCAACATCATTTCAAGATTGTTCCCCAAGGCGAAAAAAAACTGGCACTTGGTATTTCTGCCTTGAGCATCTCCGTAGCAAAGATCTATGACCTTTAAAGAGACTCTATTGCCACCTTGTGGCTTAATTAGCAGGTTATATAATAAAAAATGCTCTGGTACAACAGATTTGTTTGAATTTTTATTCATAACGCCAGTTGCAAATACCAAATTTCCCAAAACCAGAACATGAAATGGTGGGAAAAAAATGTAATTTCCATAGAAAATAAATACAAAGAAGCAGTGCAAAGTGTGGATATATTAAAAAAAATCCTCTTAAACATGTTTTTAGTCATATGAAAATATTTGTATCCATCAGTCTCAGACAGTGGATATGGGAGGAAATGTTCCTGAAAAATGAAACAAAAAAATAAGAGTTAAAATATAGTGGATTTATTCCAGGTGTGTATTTCGACATGGTAGTTTTGAACTCAGCAACCAAGTGTAACAAAATAAAACAGCTACTTACGTGGGTGCATTTATAAAGCATACAGCTCCATCAGGTAGTCTTTGGGGACGATTCCTATATTTCCATCCCTCTCTCCGATCCACCAGCCAAAGTTCTGGTACTCCTGGAAACAAGAGAAGCAAAACCATGAAGAGAGATGAGAGTGGGTTCAAAAAAACAAAACAAAACAAAACACAAAAGACACAACTGACAGAAAAACAATCAACTATTTTATTGTTGTTAAAGTATTTTTCCTTCCCTGTTTTATATCATTGTATCTATTTAGATTTTGAACTTTTGGTCAGACAAAAGAAGCAATATAAAGATGTCACCTTAAATTTTGGGGAATTTTGTTGGGCATTTTTCATTATTTTTCATGTTTCATGCACAAACTGAATGTTTTCTGGAATTTTTTGAGTGTTTTCTGACAAAACAGGTAATTTGATGACATCACCTTTGGCTTTGGTAAATTGTGATGGGCAGTTTTGTCATTTTAAAAATTAAATCCTTGGACAGGACATCTAAGAAACCCCACCAGAACAAATGACATGTTTCTTGCCACCATTATCTGTTATCTATTCACAAAAAACTCCACTGTTTTCCTTTCACTCCAAAACAACGCCTACGTCCCATCAACAACTTTACATTTTCTGTTCTCTGTCCTGTTTGTCGGTTTTGAGACTGCACACACTTTCCTCCAGTCCACACAAAACCCTCAGTGTGTGCAGAGCACATCACATATAAATCTGTCACAGCGTGACAAGTAATAGCTCCAAATGGCTGTCAGCATGCTGAGATGTGAGGAGGACACTGCGAGGAGAGATCTGAGACAAGAGGAGAATACCCCTCTCTCTCTCTTTGACCAAGAGCCCGACCTCACATCAAAGTCTTCCCGGGACATGAATCAACACTGGAGAGTACGCTTTGCCAAGGCTGAAGCAAGCGGAACCTGCACAATGTTTCAAACCAAAAATCAGGGACAAGGAGAGACCACATCTGTGTCCAGTTATTCCCAGGAGAGAGTAATGGATGTGATCACATGGTAGTACTAGAAACAGGAAGATCACAATAACAATAGTAATAGCTAACATTGACAGTCATCTGCTGATGGGTCATTTATCATGTCAGGCAAAAATGGTCAAAGAAAAGTTAACTTGGCCTATTTTCCCCATCACAACTCTATAGTCAGACGATGTTGTGAATACAGTAAAAAGTAATTAGTGTGGCTGAGTTATTACCAGCAAATTAAACTTTATATGCACATCACTGCAAGAAACAAACAGAAAATGTCATATCCATTTCATTAATGTATCACATAATGAAAATGACATTTCGTCACAAGCCCCTGGGGGATAATGTAGCAGACTGACATGAGGTGTGTGTAAGAGGGTGCGAGACCGAGTGTGTGCACACATTATGACTTCCTGCAGCTAGTCTTTGAAAACAGCAACACCTCATTGTGCAGTTCTGGCTGACAAATAAGTCAAGCTTGAGTGAGTGCGGGACACAACATGAGAACACGCATACGGACCTGCAGAAGACTAATGACGCCACACACTGTGACCACACACACATTAACGCACAATAGTCTAAGCTGGCTAATACCACTGCCCCGTAATTTTACTACATGTAGTTCTACAAACTGAAACGCTCCACAGCTGATACATCAGTTTACGAGCACAAATCGCAACACAAGTGATAAGGTGAAAAGATCTGCGGGCTCAATAACGACAGTGACAGCAGCGGCATTATGTTTAGACAGTGTTTACACTTTATCAACCCATCAAGCCACTTAAGTTAAGTGAGATGATACATTTCTCGATTAGTTTTATGTGCTGTTACTGTGGGGAGGGGGGGGGGGACAACACACTCCCTCGCCCTCACTCAGGCCCCTATAATCTACACCCAGGCCTGACTGGGGGGTCTTGCAGCTGTAACACTACAGCTATTTCTGGGCTGTGGAATGGGGGAGGGATGCAAGGAAGATGGAGAAAGGAGAATGGGGGAGGAAGGAGTCGGCTGTCCCTTAAGCTGCAGCTGGCTGCTGCAGTCCAGACAGGTTTTATGGTCATTGCCCTCGCAGCAGGCCACAACCCCCAACACCAAGGTTTCAGCTAATGGCACTCCTAGTCTGAGTGAAAGGGCAACTTGATTCTTGGTCCTTTTCCACGCACGAAGAGAGAGTAATAAACAGGCATTTGGCCAATGAGCATTGATAGGTCTGTCTGCTTTGTGCATTTGCTTCTTAACACTAGTGCTGATTCATTTAATCAGTTGGTTAATTAACAGAAAATTGACAATTTTGATGAGTCTTCATTCAAGTCATTTATCTAACAAAAATGCCAAACATTTACAGGTTCCAGCTCTGAAAATTTAAGGATTTGCTGCTTTTCTCTGTTTTATATCATTGTAAACTGAATATCTTTGTATTTTGGACACACTGGGAAATTTGGCCATTTTTCACATTTTAAAAGGCAAAACAATTAATCAATCAATTGGAAAAATAATCCACTTTAATTAATCATTTAACAAAAATAATCATTAGTTGCATATAATATATCAATATATATAATCATAAAGTGTCAAGATAATTAATAATAATAAATGAGAACCAAATGTTTCTCGGTGTATCTTAATTAATAAATGGAATATTTTTATTTTAAACATTTTCTTTGTGTAATTTTGGATAATGGACTGCACATACAGCATCTGACTGTCAGAGTATGTTTTTAAATCTTCATGGCTTTTGGGCACCACTAGATGGCAGGCTTGAATTTAAAAAAGGACCTGGCCAGTTGACAACAGTATGCCTCAATTGACTGCATGCTCCATAGAAACCAAAGGAAATATAGCCAACCTAGATGGTGCACATTTCACAAGTTTTTTTAAACAGAAACCACAGGGTCGACACGCATCTGTAAAAGTATTAAATTCCTTGACTTATTTGCTGTGCGATGTTCAAAAACAAGCTTGTTAAACGTATCACAACAAAATCCAATTCTGTGTTCATATGATCCAGTTGAGCACAAAAGGGCTCCTGTGTGGTTACATAATTAAGGTAAAGAACGGCCTCTCAGTTCTCCACACCTGGCACCCACGCCTAGCCGACAAGCCTCGGAAATTGTGCGTCCACTACACGTCCTCACCTGCTCTGAATAGAGTGGCAGACTGAGCTTTGGGTTTCCTGAGAACACACATTCCTATTTGGCGAGGTGAGAGAGACGTCTGAGAGGTGTGTGGGCTGAGGGCTGCTTGCTGCCTGGCATGGCAGCGGCGGCAGCGTGCTGAAACAGTCCAGATGGAAGTGATGGAATGGTGCTGTGCGCCAGCTAAGTCCAGCCTCCGCCAACAGCACTAAAACAGTTTCCGTTGTGACACAACTAATCCCCATCACAGTGCCAGAGCTATCGAGCCCAGTCGGCCTCTTACCATCAGCCGTCCACCTCCAGGCGGTGGGCCAGGCGCTGCCAGTAAAGGATGTGAACAGCCAGTTCCTCTAAGGGCCTAACTCACTTTAGGTGGTCTAGGACCAGCAGAACCTCTATCAAATTCTTGCACTGCAGCTGAGTTTGTGCTAAATCTGGCTTTAACATGCATCATGAAAACATTCCGCTTGGGACAAATCAATATTTTACATCTGACCAGGAGGGTTTCCCCAACCATACCTTGCTCAGGATGTAGATGGCGTCTCCACGTTTGAAGGACAGTTCGTCCGGGTGGTCTCCTGAACAGTCCCATAAGCCCTGGTAGAAGTTCTGGTAGTCTGTGCTCTTGTCAACTGGATGGAAAAAAGGGGAACATACTGTATGTGATGACAGATTAGGTGCTCTATTTTCTACTGGCAGTAACTGCTTTAAAGTTCCCCTCCACTCAAAAATGTGTTTTGCTTAATGTCACTTTACTTGAATGTTGCTTCACCCTGCACAACGATGTATGTCCAGAGTCTGACACTAGAAGACTGTTTTCACATCCATCTGCTGAAAAAGAGAGTTTCTCTGTGCTCACCTTAAATCTGAGTTTAATCCTGGTCCAGTACACAATATACACAAGTGTGAAGTGGAAACTTGAAGCCTCCAGTGCACATACACTGAGAATAGACTTTTCAGTGAACATCTTGTGTCTTGTAGTTAAACTTATGAAAATAAAAATATTTGCATATTCATGGATTCTGGATTTTTCAAAAAAGTAAAAGGAGTAGATGCAATTTTAAGAATTGTTAACTGGACTTTTTTGTTGAAAAACCATATCAGACACAGATTATTAGTCCAAGTAGAGTTTTTTTTACACGTCTTAAAACATGTCTGGAGGAGATCTTAAAGTCTTGGGTTCACTGCAGTAATTGTTAGTATGCAGCAGAACCAACAGGAGGCAGTGGAGAGCCTAAAGCAGAATAGGCAGCACCATGTGCAGAGGCAGAAGAGGCAGCACAATAACTAACTCCACATCCAACAAGTCAATACTACATCATAATTCAGAGCAGGTTTTCAGTATGTAGTATGTTCACATTGGAAAAAGTGACAAAATGAAGTATACTCAAAAGACACTAAAAATCACAACTTTTGTGAGTGTGTGTGTATTTTTTTAGTTTCAGATGGTCACTCTTCCTCTACAATGCAGTGTGCAAAGGACATGGACGAGCTAACTGGAAAATAATAAAACAAACTGTGTAGATGGAGGTGAAGCAGCTCCAGGAACTCAACAGAAAACAATGAAATAACTATTTTTAAAAAACATTTTACTATTTCTTTGTTAAGTTTAATTTGCAGTGCCATGGTAAAGTCACAGTTTGAGTGCTTTTGCACTAATGTTTCCACCCCTCAGCCAAGTTATTGATCTGAAGTTGGCGCACACAAGCTCATGAAGCTTGTTGTTTTGTTCCACCCTCAATGGAATGGCTGGTTAATGATACAGGTATTTTCAGACAGATACACTAGAGAGATAAATCATTTCTAGCATAGTATTTTTGCACCACAGCAAGAGCCACAACACGTCACATATTGTAAAAAGGAAGTTGGCTAACCAGCTGAAGTATTTCCAGCATTGTGTTAACTTTCAGTTGTGCATGCTCACAGAAACTTCCTCTGTAAATATCACTTCTTCTTCCCTGTGGCTTATATGGTTGAGTCTGCTCAAACGCAACCATAAAAACATGTGACAGAAGAGCCATTTGTTGATTACAGCACCCTGTCATCTGTATCTGTGTTAAGTTAGTACACACACACTAAATATACTGTTCACATCAATACAGGCTTGATATATAGATCTACAGTAAACTTCAGGGCTGTGTACCTGCAACAGGAGGAGCAGGTTTGCTCATTGGCTCCACCTTTGGAGGAGGCTTCACTGGAGTGGGCATGTCGTCCTCTGCAGAAACAAGACAATATTGACAGATGAGTGTATGAATTAAAGATTATGGTTCTTCTGTCCAGTTAGTGGACAGCGAGAAATGCAATGACTGAAAACAAACTCTTTGAATTAACGAAACAAAGAGATACATGCAATTTGTGACAGTAGAGATTGTCAAAGTAATAAAATGTGTTTGGATCAGACCTGGGAGCTCTTCATAGATGTCTTCGTCAATTGCTTCAGGCTCAGCTGTGTCAGCCATCGGTCCAACATCATCATACATTTCCTGGTCCTCCTCTTCTTCTTCTGGGATGCTGCCTGTCATATCTACAAACAGGGAAACATGTTAACACACAATAAATGTTGATTTGTGCAGCCACACGCAGAGTATTCAGTGATGATATTTAGACATCTCGTTTTTATTCAGATTTTCGTTCATCAAGAAACAAATGCGGGTGTGACTGACACTATAGAGCATAATTATGTGTTGTTATGATTGAAACAGTCCAAACCTCTCAAAACAAAGTCTATCTCTTTCACCCATTCCTCCGCCTCTCTCACTGATGACGCACAAAACTGTGATGAAAGAGGAGAGAAATGAAAACTGCAGTCAGTGCAACATGCAGTTATTCATATATTAATTAACATAAACAAATAATACTGCATTTATGCATAGCAAAATGTTCCGCATGGAGGAGTCTGGATGTTAGAAACACTCATTTAGACTCCTTAAATATGCGTGTCAGGTTGAGCCATTGCAAAGGCAGTAGTGTAAAGGCAGCAGTGTCAAATGAATGAATGGGTTTTAAAAATAAAGATTTAATGAAGTGCATGTACACATGCCTTGCCAAGTTTTAAACACAGCACATCTCAAGTCCACATTTGTTTTTCAATTTTGGAGGTACATTTAGAACAGCGATGACTCTTGAACCATCGCAGAGTCGAGCATACCTGATACACTCGCTTGTCTGGAGCCGAAATTTCAAAGCAGCAGTCCTTCTTCGAGTCTTTCCGTAAGGTGTTGTTCATTTTGACATTGTACCCAGCGACACTGAACTCGCCCTTCTGCTGCTTGTCTGTTTACAGGAAATGAAAACACCATCATTAGTGGTTCAGACACAACAACAGCAGCAGCAGCAGCAGCAGCGTCACTGTCAAAATCCTGAGGAGCAAAAAGCAAAATCCCATGTAAAGTTTTCCTCTCGCAGCATGTAATTCATTCAGGCTGCAAACATGGGACAAAAAAAAAGAAGAGGGGAATTATAAGAGTACCTCTCTCACTGCCGTAATAGTAAAAGATATGATGGCTCAGAGCGCACCATCTCTTCTGCCACTCTGTGCCAAAAAAGCTGTGATCTGTGGAGGGAAAACCAACAGGAATCTTAGCAATGATTTATGGAAAGACATTAAAATGTGTTTCACATGTCTTGTGTGGGCTACAGCCTTTTTCAGGGCTTTATGTGCTTTAATGTACATAGTAAAATGTTTGGGTTATAATGAGGGTTGTTTTGTATCATTTGATGCACAAATAGCCTTTGAAGGTGAAAAATTTGCATCCATTCATTTTTTGGGAAGTAGTTCTGTTGTGTATTTTACTAGCAGAGCACGCACCCTTTCTGCGTTTCTCCAAGTATCCTGCCTTAAAGACAGATGTCAGGTCCTGAGCTGCCACAGGTGGAGACTGCTGGGCACCTGGAAAAAGAGTTAAGGGAATCCAACAGAGTGAGCTCTAGTAATCTATATGAACCCATCTTCATTCAAACTACAGTTGAGTCCTTTAAAAGTGTTTTTAATATATCAAAGTTATATTTGTTTTTAAAATGTTAAACATAAGCAGATGGCTTTCTGACTATGGGGTTGATGGATGTTAAAATAAATAGTAAAAGCCATGAACTGAGCACTGTTTTGCCTCCCAATAGGGGAGATTCCCCCTCGCACTGTGCAACTTCAATGCAAATGTTCAACTACTGTGTCAAAGTTGCTTTGTGTGAAAGAGCCGCCATAAAACTGGCAGCTGCTTTCAGCCCATAAACCCCAGACCCCTAATCACCATTTCACAAGGATTTCCCTGATACTCTATTTTAAAAAAGTAAATACAAAATCTCGCATACGTTGCCATGGAGGAGCATCAGGGTTAAAGCTACTGTATATTGGGGGATGTGTTTTCTCAAATCTAAAGCCATGGCAGTAATTTTCAGTCCCCAGACTGTGGCTGAGAGCAATAAAACATGCTCTTGCTGTCAAACGGGTGGGGTGAAAGAGGTGGTGGGAGTAGCAGTTATGCCCCCAAATTGCTTCCCAAGTATGTTGCCAAGTTACAGTTGGAATGTCTCCCTCATTGTGCCACTCAAAGTCACTTTCTCCACAGAGCAGACTCCAAGATTTGTGTATTTTCATGCCAAGAGGCAATTTTCAATACTTCACATCCACAGCTTGTTAGCTTGTTAGTAAGTCAATTTGGACATCAAAACTAAGTGCTTGTGGCTTACCTTCAAAAGCCTCTTCATCCTTGTCTGTGCGCTCCGAAAGCAGCGACCCACTGTCATTGTTGCTGTCAACCTCTTCCTCATCATCTGAGTCATCTCCACCTACTGGAGTAAACAGACGGTGCTGTGTAGTAATGGTGACCTACATGTTATTGTGTAATACAGTGGTTCCCAACTTGCTGCGCTTGTGATAAAGTTCTTGTGATTACAGAACGCATGTCTAAGTCATGCCATTTGAAGTGATTTCGCTTTCTTGTACTTTTTGGACACATTTTGAAAGGCCGAAGAGTTAAAATTATACAGTATTTCACAACAAAGAGCAAAGATTAGAAAAACAAGCAACATTATGAGAAAAATCTGAACGCTTTAAAAGTTTGTGTAGCAGAATTTTTTTTTTAACTGATAATCATCTTTTGACCACATAGATTCCTCAAAGGACCCCTTGTGTGAGTCCCAGCCCCTAGGTTGGGAACCACTGTTGTAACCCATTTAAACTCAGTATTATTAAACAACAAGTAGGACTAACTCACTTTTGTCCTTGAAATCGTGCGGGAAACTGTTGTGGAGAGAGTAAATGGATGTTAACAACATTCACATTTCTGCACCAACAGCAAACAACATTAAGAGACATTACTGTAACACTGTTCTGCATAACGTAGGCCTACAGTACATGCTGACATACCCCAACTTGACCTCTTTAATCCGTTTGATGAAGGCTTCCCTCCTCTCTTTTGCCTTCTTGCTCAAATTTTCCCCTTTCAAGCCATCGTTGAGGAAAGTTTCTAGATCTAAACAAAAAAACAGCAGGTAAAACACTCATATAACCTGATATCACAGTAGTTTTGGGTGTGTTGTTTGGCAGTCATTCGGCCCAGAACTGCTGCTGGAGATCAACTTGCATTTCAAAGTACAACAACACGCACAAAATTACACTTTTTATGTTAAAACTGCGCATTGTTTGATTAGCTTTCTAAGCAGCTTTTTTGTATGGAATACCAGCACCAGGGTGTGTACAGGTGAGATAAGACGGAGTTAAGGTGCATCTAACAAAAGCAAAGCTCTGTCATCCATATTGAGTCTGCGCTTCCTCTTTCTCAAAGCGGTCTTTTAAAAACTGGACTTTGTCATACAAGCCGTAAAGGACCACGGGAAAGAAGCCCACGCGGACATATAAACAATGCATGTATATTTTACCTGAAATGAGCGTCGTTATCTCCTCAGGAATGGCGCGCATTGTACGCTTGTGTTTTGTGACAGCGATGGACCGTCCGGCTGGGGAAACTTCTCATGACACGGAAGCAGCAGTGGGCTCACTCTCTCTCTTTCTCACACACACACTCACACACTCACACACACGGAAGTTATTTATTACTGACCACACAGTTCCGCTGCACAAACATTCAAATCGGCTTGTTGTTTAACATCCACACCGACGTTTATTGGTCTATCAGCGATATTTTTTGACTGACTGGTTGATGCTTTAATGGAGCAACGGCTCGTTACAGACTAATAAAGTCACAGCATAATGCCATCATCATATTTTTTTGATTGATTCCAGGTAATATTTCTCTGGCACGTATAAGTTTACAAGCTGTGAGTGACTTCTTGGACACATTGTCTTTTTTTTAACAATGCTGCAAGCACTTCCACTTTATGAATATGTCAAGATTGTAAATCAATATAGAGATTATTAATAGCTCAAGAGGGCAATTGTGTAAAACTGTTATGTAGGTTTCTGGAGCCTGTGTGCATGTGTGTAGGCTGCTTCTGCTGAACTGGTTTATCTTCAAGTCACGTATAATTTATTTCCAGCATCATGTGTATCTCATTTGTGAGACTGTGCCAATAGAAAACACATTTATCCACACACTAACACACCAACATGCAAGAGTGAGGGGATAAAGAAAAAAAAACCTGACTTCAAGTCACTACAGCAGCTTGTGGTCATATTGTTTATAAAGGTGTCAGTCATTCATTACTCATCTTTTGACAAGCAGTATCACCCAATCCAGGTTAAAAGACTATGCCTTTGAACTGTAAAGCCTGTTGTTGTGAAGAAATGAGACAGAGGTGTCAGTGCAGCTGTAGAGGTGCTGCAAAGAGCTTCAGCTTCAGCTGCAGGTGGTAAACTGTGTGCTGCCAGGCACACAAACTCTCTCCAGAAAGGCTTTATTCACTTAAGTTTGAGTCCAGCAGCTTTGTAAAGAAAGTAACATCCATACAATAGCTATTCTGGTCTTTCTCCTTTAACCTAAGAAGAGAGAAAATGATATTTGATACAATATGACAGAATTTGCAGCCTGCAGTGAAGCATTTTTCATTGAACTTTGCTTTGTATCTTTAATCATACTGAGAAAAGAAGCTCCAAGCCACCTAAATCTTGAGGTCATTGTCATGTGACATGCAATCTCAGTCTTCTCTTCTTAATGCGAACTCAAACCTCAGATCATGTTCTCCACAGGTTGCATTTTCTGATGTCACATCCTGTTCAGAGTTATCTGAGTAGCCAATAAATTCTTGAGCCGCAAACCCTCTGTGGTCATTCAAAACCTGACCCCCTCCTGACCTGGCAGTAGTTCCTCCCAGTTTGGAGAGGAGAGGAGAGCCAGCTTGACCTTCGACCCGTGCGTCTCTCTCACTCTCTCTCTCTCTCTCTCTCCCTCTGTGTGTGTGTGTGTGTGTGTGCATGAAGGGAGGCATCTACTGGCACACTGTTGTATCTAGTTTCCAATAAAGCTTCACCTACTTTCTTGTCATCTCACAAACTCCTCCCTTCCCCTTTTATCACCCTCATTACAGGTTTGTAATCCAACCATCGCATGTTGTCCAAACTGCTCAAACTCACCAAAGTCATTTAAATAACCAAACATTATGCATAACATTTATAATCAAATGAATACCAGAGTTGAGATGTTTTTGGAGATGCCTGTGAAAGTAGGAAATGAGGTGAGGAGCTTTATTTTGTGCTCATAAAGTGAAATAAAGTGCACTTGTGTATGGAAACTCAAATGTTTGTTTTGTTTTTTTACATAATAAACATGTGTTTGTTGTTGTTCTGGCCTGTAGACATTGGACATATTGACACTGTGAGATTTTAACATTTAGCTGAGCTCAGTGGCCTCAGCACCAAACCAAAGCTAAATGCCTCCCAGAGCTTTCTGGAAACTTCGTTCTTCTTTTCAAACTACACACAATTAACCATCACTTTATGACATATCTCAGCAGGAATGGCAGTTCACCAACTCACCTCACTTTTTATTATTACCACGCGGGTCTGATAAAAACCACTAAATCCTGAGAGCAGCACGGTGATCACAGAGATGCAGAGCCTATAAATAAATCCTTTCACCTTTGTTCAGAATAATTGATCAGTGTGACTGTTAATCTTGTAAGTCGTGGAATAATGTATGGCTGTAGCTATTCATCAAACCCTTTCCCTAACAGTGTTGTGGAAAAAAATATATTGTGGCAAACGCATCCAGCCGAGTTTCAACTGGTCCGTGAGAGAAAATTCCTTTAGCAATAAATGAGATAGAGAGCAGGGGCAAACTCACTTTGGTCCAAATTAAAATAATTTTACACAGTTGCCAATTACTATAAAAAGGGAATGAATAAAAAATCCATATTTGGCTACATCTGAGTAATGTATTTTTATTATTAGAATAAACCAATTAGATTATAATTTATGCCAATTTGGAAAAAAACAAATCTTACGTCGACTCCTTTGAGCTAATTCTAAAATAAATTGTAAATCATAAAAAAAAAGTTTTGAAAACCACAATGGCGCAATAAGGCGCGAGTCTTAATTCAAAGAGATTGTATTACATTGCGGATCAGGCTATAAACCAGCACCCTCAGTGCTGGGAGCTTTATAGGCAATAAAATTTAATTAGAGAGCCAAGAAAAGTCATAGCTTTTGGCCTGGACTCCTACAGGCAAATCTCACTGCGAATTTTCTTTTTCTGGGTTTAAACATTGAGAAGTGAATCCCTCCTGTTCTGATCAGAAAGTGATAGTCTATGTCAGCAACATATTCACTTTAAATCTCGTGTATTTGCTTTGCGCTCAATGCATCCATTTGGCGCTTTATTCCAGGGAAGTTTTCGGTATAATTAACAGTAGCTAATGTCTTTCTTAATCCTATAAGAACATGTCAACCTTCATTTTCTAAATAGGCTATCCTGTGGCTTTTATATTAAACAGCTTATATTTCCCAATTTTAAATACTGGGACTATTCAGCTTCATACATAATTCATTATTTTTCTTATGGTCAGAGTTCTAAAAACATATTTTTATGTTTTAAAGTGCAATCACTACGCTCTCCAAACTTTCTTATTATGAAATAAGACAACAGATTCCAATCAATGTAAAGTTTTATTTCAAGAAAAATATTCTGCTCAGTAATAGTCGAAATTCATATAAAAATAAAATGTCCTCTGCAGCCTAATGGATTACACAGTCCATGTAGGCTAAATAGTAGCTTTTTTTTTCTTTAACTTACCTTATTTGTGAGATTTTTAAAAAACTGAGTACAAAGACTGATCACAAGTGTCTGAATTAAAATAAAACATGTTGAAATATTTCAGTAGCTCAAGTTTTGCAGGTCGATTGTTGTGAGTGTTTCTGAGAAAAGGTCAAACGTTTCAGAAGACAGAGGCAGGGGACTTTGTGCTGAATCTGACAAACTTGGTGAGAAAGAGGGAGAGGAGGAAAAAACTTGGAAATCCTGCAAAGAGACGTCCAGGCCCGGGGAATTATCATTGTCCGGGCCTATTGTTGACACGCAGATAGGAACAGTGGGTGCCGGGTTTGTAAAATGTTTCAGATTTTTCTCATTGCTGTTCAAAGGCGTGACAGTCGGGCTTTGGTTGTCCCCATTGTGCCCGTTCTGACACTGCTGTGAATTCAAGGTATTTTGGTGGAAATACCTCTCCCTCTCCAGGAGAGTCCCGGACAGGCTGCTGTCCATCGCCTGCTCAAACTCGTCCTCCGGCCCGTCGTCCAGACACGCGTACTTCCCCTCACTGTCCCGGTTCTCCTTGCAGTGGGTCTGCCTCTTGTGCTTCATCCTTCTGTTCTGAAACCACACTTTCACCTGTTTCTCCGTTAAATCCAACAAAGCAGCTATTTCCACCCGCCTCGGTCTGCACAGGTATTTGTTAAAATGAAACTCCTTCTCCAGCTCCAACAGTTGGGTGTTGGTGTACGCAGTCCTCAGCCTCCGGGATGCCCCTCCACCGCCAGCACCACTCTCTGGTATCTCTGGTGAACCTAAAAAATAAATAAATAAACAAAAGATTTTTTTTTAAAATCACAGAAAAATAGTGGCGATCAAAAATAAAACAGCTGCACAGTTGTGTGTAGGCAAAACATGCGCCATGGGGTGAAACTTGTGGCAAGCAAGCACCGGGTCTGGGAAGATTTATGGGCCCCAGGCAGAATATGATGGGTCTGCGTGGACAGGACAGGACGGAGGGTGAAGATTAATGAACATGCCAGCTGTTGGCCCTTATCACTCTCCATTACTGTCAAACATTAACACTCTTACACTGCATCACAAGTCAGTGCGTTACTTGATGAGATTAAGCATGCTTAAATCAAAATCCTATACTGGCTTAAAGGGACGCCCATGTTGCACAAGGCCCGGGATGCAGCTCTTTGCAGAGGGGGGATCCTCAGACAATGAGGAGCCTTTACATGGAGGTTATTAATCATCATGTCTTGCCTTGGGGGGAGAAGTAGAGTGGTGAGGAGTCAGTCGTTGTCGCAGCAGCAGCAGCAGCATTAGTAGTAGAAGAGGAAGAAGCAGATGCAGCAGTCTGATTTCTCTTGATGCTTTTCTTTTCCTTCATCCACGGGTACTCCGGGGGCAGGGATGCAGCCTGCAGCGGGCTGCAGCCTTTCAGAGCCTGCTTTGAGCGGCTGTGGCGTGGGTGGATGCCCGGGTTCAGGCCGGGGATGGTCTGCTCAAAAGGAGGAGGAATCAGTGTCGAGTGTGAAAGCGCCGAGCTCTTGATTGATGAACTTTGAAATGCATCACCGACAGGGTTAGTGAGAGATGTCAGGCACTCAGCGAGCGACGGCTGGCTGTTGATAAAACCACTTTCTCGCCCAAATTCGTAATTCATCTCCTCCTTCTTGTCTTGAAAACTCGATGATTTTAAGGTGATTCAGAGGGGGGGGCAGAAATTAAAAAAATAATGAGCAGTTTATTTTCATAAACTACTAAACTGGATATAGTCGTATGGAGACCTCTATGCCATAAACTATTGCTTTCATGAGGACATGGTTGGAATTAGACCGTGCTGCTTGTCACATGATTGCATCTGCCCAATGACAATTTGGGGTTTTTATCAAAAGAAGCCACTGTCCCCTGTGATTGATCGAGAAAGTCGGAGTGGTAACGCCTCATTCCGAGGGTAGGGGTTGCTTTATTTACACATTTTTTGGGTCAGTTTGTTCACCACTGCCCCCCCTCACCCCCACCTCCCCCCCACCCAAAAGCCGTGCCTTCTTTGCGCGCCCACGCAACCGTACGGGTACGCGCGCTTGTGGTGCATGCGTGTGTGTGTGTGTGTGTGTGTGTGTGTGTGTGTGTGTGTGTGTGTGTGTGTGTGTGTGTTATATGCATTTATTCACAACATTGCACTACACAAATCATTCCAGCAGCCGCATTTGTGTTTCCTAATGCAACGACGCCCACAGTCGTTATCAGTGGCGACGCGTTAATCTTCAGACTTTCTTGAAGGTTCTCTTGGAGAGGAAAGCTGCACCAGACATCCAACAACATGTCCACCCCTCCCCCAACACACACACACACACACACACACACACACACACACACACCACCACCACCACCACCACCACCACACAGGAGAGACAGGAGAGGGAGAGAGAGGGAGAGAGAAATTCGTTCTTAATACTGTAGATTTCAATGTGATTTCGCGTCCATCAGATTTTTGGCACAATTCAGTATCCAAGCTGCTCAATAGGACATGTTTTTATAGGTAACTTTATTACATCTATACCTGTTATAATAGGAAATATATTCATAACAAAACAACATTTTGTGCCCATAGACGAAATCTGTTGAGTTATTTAACGGGCATTTGTCATCCTTTTGCAGTTTATAGCTCCCCATCCGAGATCCCATTTCATTTATTTTATTTCACCTATAGGGATAATTGACCTAAGTCATCATCCATACACGTCAGCATTATTGGTTATAACATAGCGTAGAGTAGAGATGATTTACCACTGTAGTGTGATGCAGAGGAAAGGTGGGGATCTGACGGCTGTTTATTGCTTAGGCTCTAAACAAAGAGCCCTGGTAGCCTGTGTGTGATCAATCTTTCTCGCCAAAAGGTCTGACAGCTCCTTGCCCTAAGAACACATTTAAACCATCTAACACTCCCTTAGATCATATATGGCCAGGAAGAGGACAACCACTCTCTAGGTATAGGCTGTAGAAGACGTTTTCAATTTAGAAATGTATGGATTTCTTAAAGGCACGGATGAGACGCGCGGCCATTACGCACAAAGGTTGTTTTTTTTTTTTTCCCTCACTCGCTTAATAAAGCAGAAATCCATCTAAAAACGAAACTCTGTGGCTTTTTTTTCGTCGTTTGCAAAAAAACCCCTCCAAAACAAAACAGAAAAAGGACTACCCCGACACAGAAAAAGAAAGAAGAGAGGAATGGACTTGGTTAGTCGTGTAGAGAAACGAACGGAGCAGCTTTAGGAGCAATTGTTTGCTGAGGTGAGTGGGTGTTGGCATTCAGCTGAAATCCCATTCACTCCCACACCTTTCTCTCTGTGGACACAGTCTTTCTCTGGTCTGGTTGGTTTCTAAAATAATTCTGATTTACCACATATGTTTGAAATGTTTGACTACATAAAACTGTGTATTTTGTGTTTTTATTGGTTTTAGGAATGCGTTCTGAATTTTTAGGCAGATCTTGAGAGGGAATAATATGCTAATCTAACCTGAACAATATAACCAAAAATAAATAATATCAGTTGTTCTATAATCATGAGGGCTTACGAATTAATTGAAAGATTATACTTGAATTTAACCGAATTTGTAGTAATTTGTGTGACACATTTTCAAACATTCATGGTTATTTCTGCAAATTACACTTTAGAATAACCACGCGAGTTTGCTTTTTCCTCTCATAGCAATTTGCAAATAAATATTAGTTCATATGGCGAGTTTTTACCTACCTTTGACACAGGTGTAGAAGCAGAACAACGATACAAAGAGAACAAAGAGCCTTCTGAAAAATGAATAAACCTCTACAATATTTTATCTAGCAGAGCCTAAACACTTGATAATTCCACTTGAACATATTGAATATTTGATATTGCAACGACAACAACAACAACAAAAAGATTGATTTCTGCTTCTTGTTCAGATGTGTATGGAGATAAAGCCACTTTTTGCTGGTTGTTTTCGAACGAATGCAGACAGGGAAGAGCGTCTGTGAACATGAGCGGTGCGTTTCCCGTCTGTTCAGAAACAACAGGAGACATCTGGGAAGCAAGCAGGCCAACTGCGACCACTGACCAGTTGTTTTGTACAGAAAATGCATGAACTTCTGTATTTATTTTACTACGTTACTCTATAATGTCTTGTGGAGTGACTGTCATTTATGATGAGTTTGATACTGTCCTAAAGAAATAAACAACTGGAAAAATGACGGAGTGTGGATCTGTTTTCTGTGTTTACACTGTAATGTTATTTAGTCACAATTGCACGTTTATTACAAATAAGTTGATGTTGATGATATAATATACAGATTTTTCATAATCAAGGTATGTAATATTTTGAAATGATATTAGATGACATAATTGAACGTGTTTATCAAAGAGTTTGTTGCTTTTTTTTTTTTTTTTTTTACCGCCATTGACACTGCATATGTGGGGTGGAAATGAAAAATGAAATATATATATCTATATATAGGTTCATTGAAGCTGACTCCTTCTGGAAAACAGATTTCGATATTCTAGCCGTGTGTGTGTGTGTGTGTGTGTGTGTGTGTGTGTGTGTGTGTGTGTGTGTGTGTGTGTGTGTGTGTGTGTCCGTCCTGGAAACAAAGCAATGTTCACGTCAGGATTTTCACATTACAGTTTTATTTATTGAGCCCCCCGGATTCAGGAGAAGATTTGACAGACACTTCAGGAGAATTATAGGCCTGCAAATCAAGTTTTACACATCGACATGCGCACAAATATCGTGAAAACTGGACAATTCAATGATTTGGTCACTCTGGGCCTCTTTTTGCTTCACAGAAAATCAAAGTAGACAAATTAATAACATAAATATTTCTCGCATCAAAGAAAATGAAATATGAGAGTAGTGTAAGCACTTCATATTGGTAGCAAATGCTGTACGTTCATATTCAAACAATATGATCTACTTCTAACCTACACAGGCCCTCCTTTAGGAGAGAAACCATCTTTCAGTCAGTTCTTTTGCTTCTTTGACTCATGTGCCTTGCTCAGATTTCAAAGGCAAACTTGGGTATGACGGTTTTGGGGAAACAATTTGAAACAAATAAGTAGTAGCAGACTTGGAAATAAAGAGAAATCGACAATGTGTGAAAATGCACTGGGAGTGTGGCTGAAGAAAAGTGTGGCAAAGATAAAAGAAGCTCAATAGAAAGCAAACTCCCAACTCAAAAAGCTGTATTTCTCTTGAAAAACGGATTATCTAAGATCATGTTTTCCAAGAAAGTCTGTAAATTTAGACCTATTTTATGGCATGCAAATCAAAAAAGTAACCTCACTGTCTTCATGCACTTTGGCATTCCATCACTAGACTATTTGCAGTGTGGATGACGGTGAATAGACCCCATGTGCTCATGACTTTACTCCCCTGAACTTCTCCCCCCAGAGTTCAGTTTTAGCCTCTCTCTCTCTCTCTCTCTCTCTCACCGGTTGTGTCATGAGGTTTGATGTATAGGGGTCGTGAGAGGTCACCGCAAACAACATCCAAGCAACTTTCTGTTTTTGTGCAGCATGGCCTGTTCGCACGGAAGATATCCGTCCTAACATTCACGGGGATTAGACAGGAAATGCCATCAAGCAAAGTGCTGACAGCAGACGTTGCTGAAGATGTGAACGGTATCGCATCACTGTTTTGAAAAGTGAGAATTTGAAAATGATGTTAACATCCCCCCCCAAAAAAAGGAATAAGAGTAATGATCTGCATGTGGATGACATTTGGTAGGTGAGGGAGGGTGAGAGGGCTGAGGTCAACGGGAAGGGAGGGACGGTTTAGGGGTATCTCTCACTTTTTAGGACCTCAAGTTCATCGCTCAGTTGAAATCCAGTCTAGTTCCTGGAAAAAACGTGGTGTTGACGTGGTTCTGTACATTCTGTTTGTGATCTATATGTGTGTATGTATGTAAATGCTCACATGGTTGTAGCTACTGATTGGTTACAAACAAATCAAATGATGTTTTTTTAGCCTCTCTTGTGTTGTGTGAGTATGTATTGCAACACGCACACATTTGCAGCCACGTGTGATAACCATAGCAGCAGATATTCCTCTAAACTATTCAAAAGCACCAGGTGGAGTGAGTCATTTGGTAAAGTATTTTGTGCCTCCTGGAGCCCCTGACCAAAGAGAATACCACTTTAATTCAATGAGGATGTTTAAAGAGCAATCTAAGACACGAATGACCATAAAATGTAACATAACACGTAGCAGGATTAGATGTTTTTATGATGAAAACGACCCAACTAGGGGGGAGGTCCGTAATAAATGGGGGAGTAATCTTGGTGTGCCGTGAACGCATCATCCAGCTCCAACATTGCTCCTCAGATGAGCTGTTGCCTCCACCTGCTGGCGGTCAGAGCACAGCAGCACTCAGCTCAGCACAACGCACCAACGCCACCATCAAAACTGCCCGGAATGCTCCTTTAATTCTCTTTTAACTTTTTTTGTTTTTTTTTTCAGATTTTGAAACTTGTATTTTTCTTCATTTTCTTTTGAAAAAAATCTAGTTATTAACCAAATAAAGTGACGTATGTTGATGTGTTGTTTACTTGGTAACTGTGTGTGTGAAACATTATAAAACATTAAGTGTGTGTGTGTGTGTGTGTGTGTGTGTGTGTGTGTGTGTGTGTGTGTGTGTGTGTGTGTGTGTGTGTGCTGAGTCTGGTAGAGGACTGTTGTCCTCTGCTGCGACAAAACAACAAACGGATGTCTCTGCACCGAGACAGTCTAATTGTTGGTAGACGGTTGTAAAGTAATTAGATGTTTTAAAACAGACTCATCTGCATTCAATCCTCCTGGCACCCCCACACCATCTCTCTCTCTTTCTGTGTATGTGTATGTGTGTGTGTGTGTGTGTGTGTGTGTGTGTGTGTGTGTGTGTGTGTGTGTGTGTGTGTGTTGATCCAGTGCTTAAGACCTATCTTACAACACCATTACATATTTGACTGTTTGCCCGAGCCTCACTGCAAATGCTGCTTTACTACTGTCGCGGAGCCTCTACATGCTTTGCTGTTTTCGCACCTTATAAACAGTTGAAGCTGTGATTGCGGTTTATTGCAGAGGGGCATCTAGTTTAGTTTGTAGAGCGTTCAAAGGCCTAGACTGTCCTACAAAGAACTGCAGATACACATGCTGTGAATCAGACAACAACAAAGAGTAAAATAAGCTAAAAATACATATAATTTTTTACATAGTTGTGTGTTGTTGGTTTGCAATCAATATTTAATTCATTGTATTTCTAGAAAAAAAAATCTAGAAAACGAGGATAATTCAACTATTTGCGAGCATATTTTTCATCTTTATGTCCAATATATGGTTAAGCCTATAATACATATATGTATATATTTTAAAAGTTATTAGTCACGTTTCAGTTAAAGATTCCTACGTAATTTCAAAAATTACATAATTGTAATATTTTTAAAAGGCCTCTTTAAGAGAGAGAGAGAAGAAAAAAAAAATCTAGACAGGCCTTGTGAAGTTTTTTGTGGCTTGTTTGGTTTGTTTTGCGCCATAAAGCTCAGTGGTTACAAACCAGAGGATGTAGTAAAAGTCTTATTTTTAAATCCTTTTCCTGTAATACAAACAGCTTTTCAGTTCAATCCATTTCATTGCAAGAATTAAAAATGATTTAGAAAATGTTTTGAGTGAACAAAGCAATAAATTAAATCAAGTCAAAGTTGCACCGTTTTATTAATTGCATATATTATATATATATATTGTTAAAATATGTTAGAAATGCACTAGATATATTAATATTAAGTAATGATAGCCACAGTAATAAGACATAATAATTTTCTCATGTGCTGTACAAACTACTCTTTATTTTGGATGAAACCAGGAACGACGAGGTATTTTAAGTGTGCACAGTGTTTTCACAAATGGCATCAAAACCAAACGGTTAAAAAAAAAACACATATAAAATGCAAAAAACAATAACTTAAATATTGCAAATAGGTAGCTGAAAGACATTCAGGTAGTCACTGATCATTTCATGCAAACAAACGGCCTATAGCTCACTATCTCTGTGCGCCAAATACAACACATCTAAATTCTGACAGGACACTTCGTCCTCTCATAAACATGAACCGCAGGATATCATAAGAACAAAAAAAACAAACAAACATTGTTTTAACAACACAAACTATACAACAAAATGTGGAACAGGTCAGGAATATTACGGTCAGACCCCCTTCCTCCCCCTTCAGGCTCTAATCCAGCGTCAGTCTAACACCAGTTAACTGTCTCTCCGCCGGTCTTTGTTGTCTTTCTTCATCTTCATCCTGCGGTTTTGAAACCAGATTTTCACCTGTCTCTCGGTCAAATTCAGGACTCTCGCTACTTCGTATCTACGGTCCCGGGGGAGGTACATGTTAAACAGAAACTCCTTTTCCAGTTCGAGGATCTGATGCTTTGTGTACGGACAACGCTTTTTTCTTGTGGGCTTTGCGTGAAGCCAGTTGGATGACGGGTTATCTGGAGACAGGGGGGTCAAAATCATGAGACAAGAGAGTTAATGCTCTCAGAATGAGATTTGAAAACAAGACTAGTCTTTTTTTTTTTTCAATGTGCTTTAGAGTTTGGGAAGGACATGCCACCTCTGACGAGATCATATATTTTTTAAGAAATTATGCAACAAACATTTTTTGTTTTATTTCTTTTCTGAAAGCTGAACTAGAAACTAGAACAATTTGAGGACTGCGAATTACAAAATCCGTACCAAACCCTCATAAAAATGTTAGAAAATGATACATATAAACGTGTCAATCACCTTATCATCTCATTTTCTTTACATAAGGCCGTGTTATTACCTATAAGACTTCACGTCGAGCCTAAACAAATAACTTTATGCGCATTCTCGCCTAAATCCGGCCTGTGACATCCAAAACAATTCCTCCACATCCTCAAACCATTCTTCTAATCCAAATTAAGCCATATGGCGACCAGAATAGAATGAAAACAACGCTTACTTGCATCTATCTCCCTCTTTTCCTCAGCTGACGGACTTTCGTCAGCGGGTTTAGACGTAGATGTGGTTTCGCTGGGAATCTCCGCAACTGACGCTCCGTTTTCAATGTCAGACAAAAGAAGCGTGTGCGTCTCCAAAGTTGTACATTCACCACTCCCAATCAGAGGCTCAGGTTTTATCTCATAATGCATGGCTGTCGATGGTAATCCCGTCAAACACAGAGACGCAGAGACCGGATCCAACGCCCAGGAGCGCGTAAACATGCCATCGCTGTCACCGCCTGTGTAATGGTGATGAATATAGGTCGGAGTGGCCGTGTTTGGAGGGTGGGCCGAGATGGGACTCCAAGATCCACCAAAAATAGAAGATTTCGCCTGCAAAGGGCAAGACTCCTGTCCGCCATATTCGGTGAGCATCGCCTGCTCCACCCCTGCAGCTGATGAGTACCTCGGTGCCATATCTTCCTGCTCGGGAAGAACACGCGAGTCGACATAATAACTTGTCCCCAGCGTCGACATTGCAAAAATGCAAAAAGCGACAAAACTAAAAAAAAATTTAAAAAAAATAACGCGTTTACAGTCCTGCAGTGTTGAGAAAAAACAGATTCATTGTATGATAATGTTCTGCTTTCCTGCACCAGCTAGGAGCTCAATGCGTCCAGCAAGTTGAACCTTGTCCAAGACTGGATAGGGCGCCCCAAACACGTGACCGTGGGACAGAACAATAAATAATAAATCAGCCTGCTGCTCAACTAAATGGCCACCATTTTCCCCACCATATTTTAATAGCAAATCCCCGCGCCTTTATTGGGAAATATTTCGTTTTATAAGCAATAAACGTTAAGATTTTTGTCAAGAGATCTTATGTTAGTGTAATCTTGTGATAGGGGGAGCAGAGAGGTGATGCTACTTTAAAGCCTCCGTTTATGAAATCACCAAACACCTTCCTTTAAAAATGTGTATATTCATAAAAACCTAATGGGATTATTTATCCTCCGAAATAAAAAAGCGTGTAATTATTTAATGACGTCCATCTATAAAACTTCTACTTTGGGGGGAAAAAAACCTGGTTCTTGTTAGTGACTGGTGTGAAAAACATTGTCTAGTTTCTTTTTTTTAATTAAATAAGATAAAACAATCAAATGTGCGTTAAAAGGATCGTTTGAGTTTACAATATCAACACATATCAAGGGACAGTTTCCAAGATGCACATTGCTGTGTCTGCAGGGTTGTAGGTCTACTTTGAAGGCAATCTAAAACGGAAAGTGGGGTGAGGTTATTTGGGTGCTATATCACAGTCCTTTTTATCACGGGCAATTGGGTTGTTTTTCTTAAGGTTACAACCTGGCTGTCTAAGCTAAATATCACCAATAAAGCTCAGCCTTTGTGTCCATTCTCTGGCTCAAGCAGACGCATCCGGCATTTCCTACGACGAGGCAACTGGCAGACTGCAATGATCATAACCGAGGCCTTGTCTGTCCTTTTCTCCTCTCCTGGACATATAATCCTTTCACATTTCCTAGCCTGGATCGCTACTTCCTGCTGTTTAGATCACGTATGGTTGTGTATAATCATTTGCAGAGGTAGTCTTAAATTATAGACATGGTGAAAAATAAAGTATGTGTCTATCTATAAATATAATAATGTCTAGTTACATAAATTATGTCGCCTTATAGTAAAAAAAAAAAAACTCACATAGAGATAAATTTAATATCAAGGATTCTTTTTACGCACAGAAATAAAACACATTATTGCACTTTTGCGGTTGAAGCAGATTGCGCCAAATTATGAATAATTACAATTAGTAGCTGATAGTGATTCACTTTTCACGATGCGACGAGTTTTACTGAGGTAATCAAGGCAGTTTCGTGTTGTGGGAGAGATAATATAGCCCAACAACATGAGACTACCTAAACCACTCAACAGCCCGCTCTCCTCTTGAGGAATATCTGCTTTAACATGTTTTTTTGGTGATTTAAAAGTGTGAAAATATAAGAAGTCTGCCTGTGATAATTCCAGAAATCCGCAAAAGCACAACATTTATTTAATTCATCATCTAGCTATAAACGAAAGTCACAAATAGTCTTATCATGGACATTTGCGCACGGCGATACTGACAGCTTTTTGCAAAATTTTGGACTTCTTTTAGTCCAGATTACTTCGACATTAAAATTAAGTAATTAAAATACTAATTAGTATTTCCTCTTTTTTTCAAACAAGGGTCCACTTATTCATAATCAAAACGTATTTATAATATGTTAATAATGAAAAATCACTGCTCCTTCAGTCATAGTGTGGTTTACATTTAAGTCTGGTGTCAAGGACAAAAAGCATCGAAGTGTGCACAGCCGCCAGACATCTATTACAGGCCTGTTAAACTCTATATGAAGAGCATCATCTTACTGTAATAATATTTGCTGCGCACAAAGCGGTCCCAGTACAAAATGTAAAGGCAATGGCGCCACGCGCTACCTGTGCCAGCTTTCACCAGAATATTTAAACAGCGCGCAGTTTCTGAATGAAATAAGAAGTCTGCAGTTGCAGTGATGGCTTTATTAATTTGACCAGCAAAATGTGCAAATATTCATCAAATCTCTTGGGCTCTTTAGCCGTCACATAAAGGCCTACGTGTAACTGTAACACAAGTATCCCAAGGGTTGGTCCAGCATGCAAATTCCAATGGTTCACTCAGGTTGAATATACAATATGTACAAGCCTGAAGCTCTGAAACATTGTGGTCACATTCTGAACACTTAAAACACAACGGATTAACGTTACAAATGTAGCCATTTATAAATACATATCCACGACAAAATCAAACAGACGTGAAAATAACATTTTTTCAAATAACAACAATCAATAAGTTAGCAGTAGGGTCCTGTTTTTCCATGGACATTCTCACAGTTGGGTGGGTGGGGGGGCTCTGCACAGGCGCCCTTGCCATGGATGGAGGAGGGCGCCAAAGACCCAGACAGTCTCATGAGAAACTGAAGTTGCTGGAGAGCTCTCGGATCCTATTCTCCCGGCTCATTTTTTTCAGTTTCATCCTCCTGTTTTGGAACCAGATTTTGACTTGCCTGTCAGTGAGGTGCACACTGCGGCTGATCTCCAGACGACGCTCTCTAGTCAAGTACATGTTGAAGAGAAACTCCTTCTCCAGCTCCAGAGTCTGGTGCTTGGTGTAGGGGCAGCGCTTCTTTCGGCCACTCTTCGCTGTGAGCCAGTTAGCTGTACTTTCCATTTTCCCATCTCCTACAATGAAAGTGATACAGGATGTTAGGCAACAGGTGTGGCAAACACCATCATACCTGGAGGGAAGCATCAAATCTTTGTTAGAAATTAAAGACTAATACGATTCAAAAACCAAAATAGTAAAACTGTCAAACAAATAAAATTCTATTTTTACTGCAAGCTACTGAAGATAGTGTTCGGTATATATACGACTAATGAATGCTTTCTGTGCTCTGTGTGATTTTTACTACAGTGTTACGCACAAAGAAATATTTCCGTGAATACCCCATAGACTTGCAATTCAGCATTTTACCAGAAACTGCCATTTGCCCCGTTAAGCAGCTTTAACCACAGGAGCCTGTAGCCCACTGCACCTTTATTAAGACATAAAACATAGCCTGCTGAAATTATGGCAAGGCCTGTGCCTTTGATGAGGGGACAACTGACATCAGAATCCAGCACAGGACAAAATGAACTACATTGGATTGGCCTTGCTTTCCCTTGTCATAACAGAGTAATACAAGCCTCGTAATATTTAAAACACACGTGTGGAATTCCTGTATTTTCAATTATAAAAACTTCATATCGTTGCTTGTAAAAATAAATCCACGAGGCCCGTTTTAAAATAGCTTTGCAGTAGCAATAGCAGCCTAATAGCTATCTTTTTTTTTTAAAAAAAAAAAGCAGCCATGGAGCACAATAGCTCTGATCTTCGGCTCTGATTGGTTAAAGTCAGCTATTTCGCTTCATGCCTGGCAAACCGGTAAATATTCGATAAACGCACACCTGTGAGTGGCTGGCTGTTAACCTAAATATTAATCCTGCAATAGCGAATCAGCGCGCATACACTCAAGCATCCGTCTGTTGTTAGAAATCATTGGTTGGACAAAAAAAAAAGAATGGAAACCTAAAAGCTATTATGTCCTTTTTCTGAAGCCTATTTTTACAATGCATGACTCTTCACCTTTTACGGGCTTTTCTGGACACTCAGCACTGCATGTCTCAGCGGGCTCAGGGGAGGATGAGCCCTCCGAGGAGAGGCGGCTGTCCTCCTCTCCGGCCGGGACGCAGGGCTCAGGGACAGGCGCCTCCTCGTGGCTCTCCCTCCGCTCCGGCTCCGCAGAAGCAGCCGGTGGCTGAGAGGTCTGGGTGTCCAAACGGGCAGATCGCTGCAGAGCAAAGTGATTCATGTTTGGCTGGACATCATGGTAAAGCCTGGAGGACGTGTATGTCTGAGACAAGCGGAAGTAGCCGGGGACGGGCACGGTGTTGCCGGTAACCGGGCATGATGCAGCCGAGTAGGAAATGTCATCTACTGTTGCTCCTTTAGGACATTTGTCAGACTCATAAAGGCAATACGCGCTCTCCTCTTTTATACTCGATGAGAACGAACACTGAGGCATATGCTGGCCGCTCGGTTGATCCACCCGGCATGATCTCGACGTTTCCAGCCACGTTTCCATCCCTTGAACATACGGCGTAGAAGACGGGATCACGCTTTGGGTACTTGGCTCGCTGCGCTTACCGATCCCCGGGAAACAGGAGCCACCCGAGAGTCCATATGAATATTCCGCCGCCGGTGGCAAATACACGCCGTTACTTTGGTAATATGAACCACTGTCGGTTCTCACGTTGATTAAAGAGTCCACGAAAAACGAATTTCCAGCTTGGTTGTTGGGGCATGTCATCGTTGTGGTATAATTTGACGGAGGATGAAGATAGCCCTTTCTGGCTGACATTTCTTGTGCAAAACATTGCTGAATAATTACTGATACTCACGCTTCTCACTGTAGCCTGCAGCCAATTAAAACACCAGGAGACTACAGACTCCTCCCAGTCCGACCAGGCTGCTCCACTGTGTCATATATTTTGTTTTAGGCTAAGTAAAGAAAACTGTGGGGGGAACGTCGTGCATCCGAGGGTATAGGTAAAATCTTTAAATCTCCTTTGAATCTCGGATTTTGAGCTTCAGTCACCACCTATAAGCCCAGAGCTGCCTATGTAAATTTAACAACAACCCCTATTTGACAACTCAGTAGTTGAAAGCTGTCCCTAACAATTATGTACAATGCATAGCTTTATGGCCAGTTTTACAGCACTGTAAAAATGAAGGGTTCTAGAGGTGCCTCTGAGAAGCTCAGGGTGCATCAAAGATCCAAAAAGGTCCTGTGTGACTCTTTGGTCGAGGGACTCTTAACCTTGTTTTTGCTGCTCTGGTTATTTCTATTGCAGTATCTTTTTTTTAAAAAATGTACCTCCTCATGGACTGTCCAGCAGCAGCAGTAGGTTTCATCTTACCATATTATGCTGCTCAGACTTTTACAAAGCCACTTCTTTGAGCCCTCGAGCTTATCTGATTGTGGTGTGAATATTGAGGGTGAAAATGTCACGATTGCATCCAGACACCTTTTTTTGTTTTTTACTGCACAGGCACTGTTGAGCATTTATAAAGGTGACACGCAGGCTCACTTAACTAAGTGGCACAGTTGTAGAGCTGCATGTTTCTTAATGGTCACCTACCTAATACTGACAGGATGGCGTTCTGTTGGTTTGTTTTCTTGCTTCTTTTTTTTTTACTGAATAGATTAAAATTCCCATATAAATGTTGTTATTATCTCCTTAATACACACACACACACACACACACACACACACACACACACACACACACACACACACACACACACACACACACACACACACACACACATTCACACACACTATTATCTTAAGAACAGGCCTATATTAAAGCCCATTCTACTAAATTCACTTTACCCCTCCTACCAGCCATTTTACGAGTAAAATACGCAAAATTTCATTGTTGTTGTTTTTTTACGTTTCAAGACTTTCACTATTTCGTTCTTCATAGAAAGTAGTTGGATACAATATATGTCCTTAGAGATGAAATGGGAAAAAAACATATTAATAAACGACTAGACAGAAAATAAAAATAGAAAATACAATAGAACATCATACAAAACTACAATTTGTTAGCATAGAATTTCGGCTGTAACACGTACGAACGTATCACACACAAACTAAAGGAAGGCTGGTGATATATAATAGCTATTTAGTCCTAATTGAAAATAATCGAGACCAGTAATTCGATCTGGATCCATCATTTCTTGAAAACCTACAATTCCCTCCTTGCCATTAAATGAAATGTGGATATTTTGGCTCAAGTCATTTCAGGCAACAATTAGTAAACACAAATCGTTCGCCTGCGCTGCTACAATATGTGAAATTTCGTCAAATTACGTCAAAGATTGCCTCCTTAAAAGACCGTCAATAGGGTCAGCAGTTTAGCGCACAGGCCTAAAAGCTAGTCTAACAAAAAGTCTCCAGATTACGCTGGAATACAACAGCCGGCCACCTCCATTTTCCTGAAGTCCAGAAATCTGAGCTACAGTTTATGTACAGCTATTTAATATGGCGTCAAACGTGCAGCAGTCTGGCTGCAATGAATGATAATAATCATTAACCCTGTTGGATTATTTCCTGTGATGTGCGCTGTGGGCTGTTCTTATATTATTATTCCCATAAAGTTTGAGTGTTATATATGATTATACGTTTTATTAAGAAAATCTTCTTCTTTTTTTAAAAGTAATTTAATTCTTTTTCAAATAAATGTTAAGTACTTAATGAAAATCCCATTGTGGCTGTTTTGTGTCAAAATGTCTCTCTGTGTCTTTCTGTGCCAGCGCGCAGGCACAAGCACTCACAACGAAACACACACACACACACACACACGGATGCAACAAGCTGCATCAAAATATTTACAGTGAACAAATGATCTAAAGGAGAATCCAAGTTTGTTTGGTTTTTCATTTTTTCCAAGTCCTCCAAATGAAACGACAATGTAAACATAACAATTAAACATCATAAATCCAATACAGTGTTTATAAAATGAAGTCTGTTGTACATTTTAAACCGTATAGAGATTATAAAAGTTAGTGGGCCACAAAATGCTTGTAGTATAGGCCCTACTCCTTTATTGCGCACTCCAAGCCTATAGCGTTTGCAAAATTGCAACCTGAGAACCCGCATTAAATTTGATGTTCAAACATCTTTTCTTGCACTATTTATTTCTCCACATGTTGCCAGGAACGCTTATACATTTCAACATCTGCACCTACGATGAAAAACTGCGTCTTCGTGGTGTTTTTCAGGTGGAGATGAACCAGACATACTTCCTTAAATCACATTAAGAACCCAGTCATAAAAAGCACACCGTAATATTTCTGTGCCTACCTTTACAATGAAATCCTGAGGTGGTGACATATCTTAAAGCAGCTGAGCGATGAGTCAAACTTCTTTTATATCTCAATTCACGGCAATGACATTGATCTGAGGAGCGCCACCTAGTGGGCGAAGGACGGCAAACCTACACACGCTGCAACGCAACACACTAGCAAATGCAGAATATTCCTACCCCGGTAAGATGCTGAAACAAATGACGCCGGAAAGGTCCGTGAACACAAGCTTTCAGTGCTCCCAGCCGTTGTTTTTCAGCCCCTTAGTCACAGTTAATAACCTTGGTCTCAGACGCTTTATTGCACTACACTCCAAATGCTCCAGACGAATCTGCGTTTTATGGCCAAGTTACTGGAGCAACTGGGAGGATGTGCAGCAATCAAAGCGGAATTCCTGGGAGCCTCACAGGATGCACGGTGTAAGGAAGGGCATCAGGGCCCTTATTAGCTTATGGCAGGCCATTCAAGCTGTTTTCAGAGGCCTGGTGGTGGATAAAGCCACCTGAACCCAATTTCTACCCATCTTTTTATGTGCGCGGCCTTCAATTTGCCCTCCTTTTCAAGTGGACATAAATCGTCTTGTCCTAAATTCACTCCCTGATTATTTAGTATCAAACTGATACAGGCTGTTAGGATGAATCAACTCCAGATAAATGATCAAACAGCTAGGGATAATTGGAGCAGTGATCTGGAGTTTGTCCATCTTTTTTTATTCCATCTAAATATGACTGATGGATGACTTTTTTTTAGTGGATAAATCGAACATGGTCTTATACCGCCTTCTTTTGGAAAGAGACGGTGTGTCAGATATGCATTCAAACAAGTGTCAAGATTGTTTCAGTAAGCCCTAACAGGCATGTTAGGTCAGAAATCAGCCTTTCCACATCGCCCCAGAAAGGAATGAACCCTTTGTAATGGATATCAAATTATAACTGCAGCAGATCCTATTTCTTAGCCATGAGGTAATAAAAAAAGCATCAGACATCATGCATCTGATACGATCCACGTGCTGGCATATAAAACAAAATATGGGATTATGTTTCATTTGAGGTTTTTACTCTTTTTATCACCAGTTTGCCCTTTAGATAAACTTAGAGAATAATCCAACTTTACGGGCAAAAGCTCAACAAAGCACTTGTACTGTGAGGTCAAACGCAGATGTTAAATATCACTGAATATCCGACTGAAAATGCATGAGACGAATGAAGTGGGATGATTCAACTCATCCTTTGGCAATATGCAAGATTGACCAAGAATTTTGGAAGAGCTGATCATCGCCAAACAATGTCAGATGAAAGCTGTTAGTAATTCCAAAACACATAAAATGATTTCCAGTCACCGGAGTTGTATTTGTACAATAAAATTAAAAGATTAAGAGGAGAAAAAAAGGAAAAAATACGAACAGTAGTTTGCTGTGAATATTTCTGGTCACAAAAGTTGCGTGTGCGTGCGTAAATTTGGGGAACAAATAACATTTTTCATTTAAAGGAAAATTAAGACTTTTTTGGTAAATGCAGTACAGTAATCTCTGTGTGAGTACAGTAATTATTTTATTATCAATGACACAAATAACATGAAGAGAATTTAGGCTTAACTGGTTTTCCGCGTAAGCACACTATACACGCAACCATGTAACTTTAAAATTTGGAAAATTGTCGCTTGGTTTGGACAAGCAAAAAAATAGGCCAAATAATCTTATCAATAATAATAATAATAATAATAATAATAATAATAATAATAGAGCCAGAGTGTTTAATGACAAAATAGTGTATAAATAGTAGAATTCTCTATGGAGTCTGGCACATTAAAAAAATCGTCATCCTGTCCAGGTGAGATGTGGGTATTGTCTAGATGAGGGGTGCATGGCTGCACGCCATGCAGTCACAGTCTTTGTTCAGTTTTATAGCAGGGGGTTCGTGGTGTAGTACTGTAAACGGTCTCTGTTCAGTTTCTTCTCCTTCATCCTCCTGTTCTGAAACCAGATTTTGACCTGGCGATCTGTCAGGTTGAGCATCCGCGAGAGCTGCAGACGCTTCTCTTTGTTGATGTAAACGCTGAAAAAGAATTCCCTCTCCAGTTCCCTGATCTGATACTTTGAATATGGACATCTCTTCTTGCGCGTCCTTTGGCCACCTGAAACACAACAACAACAACAACAACAAAAAAAAGGCAAAGGTCACCTCATCAGATATGGCAACATGAAATCATGCATCTATTTCTTGCTTTGACACAGCAGTGGTGGTCTACAAGTGCTGAGGAGTTCAAGTGTTTCCCTCCTCGCAGGCCTACAGGACCGAGAATTGTAAACAGAGACTGCACTTGATAGTGGCACATGTTGGGCATGAAAGACTGCATGTCGGAAGTTATGAAAACTCACTGAAATCAGTGAAACCACACTGGCTGGTTTTCAAGAGTGAGGGCATGGGCCTAAACCAAACAGTCAGGAGTATCAAGTATCTGATATGCTTATACTGTCCGCTCTTGATTTCACTGTGCGTAAAGAGCTGTTATTTCAGTGTTAGTGAGGCATGTTCCTTTATGGAAACTGTTGAATTAAATCCTTGCAAAGCCGGCGAATTTGTCAATGTTTATCTTTAAATAGAGAGCAAGTCTTAAACCTAAAGTCTTGTCCAAAGTCAGATTAAAGTGCCCCAGTTGCCCCATTTTGTCAACACAGAGTAAATCAAATGTAAAGTAAATATATATACATCATAAACATAAATATAATGATCTAATGTGTCATAAATACATAGACAAAACAGGGGGTGTGTGTGTATATATACTTTTAAATATTTACATTATTATTTTTCATGGTGTTCATTGTTATCTAGTATATAAATGTAGTTTACGGACTAAATAGTCTATGCCTATTTAAACTCACATCTGAGGGGAAAAGTGGAGATCTTGTGTGAACTACAAATTAAACGCCAAATTCTTCACGGCCAATTTCAATCCCAAGCACGTGATCTTGTCGTTTATAACATAGTTTTGTTATAGGGTAAATCTGCAGGCCCTCCATAAACCTTACGTGCTTATAAAACAGCATATAAAAAGCTTTAAGAGCAACGCGTTAGATTTTGCTCCTTCTTGCATTAAGCGGCGCTACTCACTGCTGTTTTTGCGCTGCTTCTCCTCGCTGTGGCCGGGGGACGACTTGGGGCTGCAGCTCTCTGCCGTGTCCGAGCCCGGGTGAGCCGGAGCGGGGCTTGTTTTGGCGGCGTGTCTGTCCGTGTCTGCTGCCTGTGTGCCTGTCGGTGTTGTGCTGTTTTCTGCGCTCCCGTAGGCAGTGTCGAAAAACTGGTCAAACGCCTGCGGCAGGACGCCGTTCCTGCCAACGCTGCCATAGAAGCCAGGCGTCGGGTGCGAGCTGGAGTGGCTGGCGCCGGAGCCGCTTTTCACCAGGATCTCTCCCCCCCTTGAGGTCGGGCTCGTCCAGCCGTCCCTGTGCACGATGTCCTCAGTATAGCAGTGGGATAGGCTCCCCCTGCTGTGGTGCCATTTACTGGGAGTATCAATGCCATAGTCTCTGAAAGCCACATCTCTCACGGACGGGACCTGTGGCAGAGCTGAGGACTGGTAGGAGTATGCCATGGGGCAAGAGGACTGGCTCTGGGTTAAATAATGAGGGAGACCCGAGAAGTCTGCTCCGGAGACGTAATAAGTGCAGCTCGGTAAATACATATTAGACCCAGAGACCCGCTCATCAAAATCCATATTCTGCTGTTGGAAACGTCCTACAATAATCCTCTCATAGTTCCTCCGCGGCGCTGCGCTCCAGTCACTTTGAGGCAGATTGGTGGAGCAGAAATCCTTAGACGTACAAGCTGACGTGGGGATCCATCTCTATCCATTCCTGAGGGCCAAAGCCATGTGACCACTGGCACAAAATGACAGATAGCCTACGCCTCAACGTAGGCTATATGAGTCAATGAGTTTATAAAGTGGACCTTTGGCTGTATGGGAAAGGAAAAATACTGAGAGGGGAATTTTGCATCGATTCGTTTTGGGCAATTTTGAAAGAGCTTCATATCTTACACACTGGTTCATTCTTTTTGCAGATCAGCAGAGCTACTTCCAACTGCCTGTAGACTGATACTATTTAATAACCAAACTACAAGGAAGGAAAAAGAAAGGAATTATATCCGATTCCAAGCGAAGATGCTTAACCTGCCAAATTTTTACCTTTAAGTTCGTTTTTAAACATAACCCTCACCTTAACCCTAACCTTAACCTCTGAGGAGACGTCTGAAACCTTTCAAAGACAAGGATCACATTTTTCCACCAGAAGGCAACAAGATAGACTTTGCTACGGATGTAAGGCTTATTTCTTGTGGCACAAAATGCGTTTAATGCAAGTTCTGTTGAGAAACTTTGGGCCTGTACCACACATGCGCTTTTTTGGAAGCTATTTTCATATATATAATCTATTTTTAAACGATTTTATCATTGAGTACATGGTAGGAATTAATTCCTCGTCTGTCAGTTGTGTTCAATATAGCTCCTCTGGCTATATATAGACCAATCTGGTCCACAAGTGGCGGAGTAATGTGAGTCATGCTGCACTTTTGTCAGGCATCAGTCCAGTTTGGCACCCAGGGACAAAAAAGACAATAGCCTTTAAAGATAGGCTTAGTTATCAATCTTATGTGGTTGCTATGTGTTTGTCTGGAACATAATTTTCAGGAGCATTACCGCATGCCATCTCGACTCAGGTGAAAACGTCATTATGCCCAAAAAATGTTTAATTGCGCGCCGGTTTGTCTGTTTTACGCGTAAAAGTTGATAAATGTCCATATGGTTCATTGTCACGTGTGCTTGAACTGAACCATCACATTCATGCAAATTTTACTTTTAAGACTAAACGCATGGAGGATTGATCTTGTGCAATTCTAAAATGTTGGGATAAAAGCTAGAAAAATGGCCACATGCATAGCTTGAATGAGAGTAATCGGCTGACATGTACGCAGTCACGACAAAACATGCGTTTAACATTTATTGTAAACATACAGGTGTTGTTTATAGGCTATGAATAATAAAAGTATTTGCCGAAGGGGCTGCAGCCTTTACATCGCCCGCTCTCTCTATGCAGTGCCCAATATAAACCCTTGGACACGGGCTATTTCCCACTCTACAATTCATTTTCATTTGTCATCGCTGCTGAGTAAGTGGGTGCATGTGTCACATATCACTAATCCTGTTATGCAGCCAATTTTTAAATTTAGTCCAAATCTACTTTTCATACTTCAAAGACTGCATTTGTCATCTGCCGGGAAGCATTAAGAGGCTGCGTAATATTTCATTCCGCCCAGGTGGCTTGCTTTTTGACTTCAGCGGGCAGGGTGTTGTTATATAACTGCTGTTTATTTGGCGATCAAATTTGTCTTACATAATATACTTTTCTTTTTGATTCCTATTTTTATTCCTTTGTGATTTTTTTTTTCAGTCATATAAGCTCAGCTCAGCCTTTAGGCCGAGGCTGCAGGAGTGGCCTAGTTTGTCACATTAAGCCTCCTTCGTCCAGGACGCTTCTCAAACAGCTTCATCCACAAACATTTGGATGTGTATTGTACACAAATGTGTATTAATACATTCATCTAAGTGAGGCAGCGTCACTGGGATTATGTTGATAATAAACATGTAGGCTGTAAACAAAAAGCCTTGACCTCCAGCCAGTTATCATAATAAGGAAAACTAATGCGCAAAAATATATTTCCATTAGCCCTTTAATTTCGTTTTCTTCTATGGCTCAATCTTAGCCTTTAAGCTCAAAATTATAATTTAGCCGAATAAAATGTGTCGTGGATTAATGTCACTTTAAAAGGTGGGTTAATACTTTGTATAAAAAGTTAATTGTACTGACTTTACATTACCAAAACATTAAAAGACACGCATGTACATTACACTGACACAAGCACATGGAAGAGCTTCAGTTGAAATAAAGATAGAAATTCAAAAAAAAAGTCCTCTGGCTCTGTGCCACAGTACCACCCTCTGGAGAAATACATGATATTTATTCAGTTTGTGCGGGGAAAAAAAGTCAAAAGCTCAACACATTGAAATATATTTATCCCAGTGGCGGCTGATATGGGTGTCAGGAGGCAGCTAAAGGGGATGTGAAAATAAAAACAGTCTTCTTGCTTTCACAGAATTTTTTTGTCGATACTTGAGGAGGAATGTGCTTCAACTTAACTGCCTGAGAAGCTGTGCGCCTTCTTCCTTTCCTGCTCCCTGAGTTGATTTCACAAGGAGACACTTTCTAATATTTTAGGCAAACGGTGCCACTTAATATGTCCAATTAAAGAGGAATGGGTAATATTTTACTGAATTAATTACACATGTATTCACATAACTAAATCATTTGAGTAATAATTGAAAAAGAAGCTATTTTTGTGTTACTCATCTAGTGTAAAAGGGGGGAGGGGGGGCTGTTTATTTACAAGGATTGCTGGTGTAAACAACGCCTTTACCAGCAGCAGAAAGCATTATCAACTCAAATATAGTTTGCCTGTGAATTTAAACAGCTGTAAATCAATAAAGCATTGTCAGCAGGTTTCAGTCCGGTGTTTTAAATGTGTTAATATTCCTATCATGGACAGTACCTTTGAAGAAAAAAAAAAGTTCCAGAGGAAACCAAACTGTGTGGCAAGAAAACAAGTTTGATATGTCTTCAATTTTCTAGATTTTCTTATGACTTGAGAGAAATAAACAAATTGATTTACTACTTATATTAACGCTTATTTGTCTCGTGATTCTTTCAACACAATTTGTAAATGTTTATGTGAGGTTGGGATGAAGAAAAGCACATTTATTTATAAATGACTGAGAAATAGTGACCTGATTGGCTTCATTAATGGAGGTAATATGTCTTTAATTTTCCCTACACGTGTATGAGCCTCTATGTGGACTCTATGAAAGGTACACAAACAATCTGCTTACCAATGAGGTGAAGTGGATGAGGGGGAGTTGTGTGTGTGTGTGTGTGTGTGTGTGTGTGTGTGTGTGTGTGTGTGTGTGTGTGTGTGTGGAGGAGAAGGAGGAAGAGGAAGGGGGCGAGGGGGGGGGTTGCTTTTCCGGAAGCAGTATGCTGTTGGGGGTGTTTACAGTTGAAGCTGTGGTTGTAAAATACAACCACTTAAAAACCTTAATTAAACTTTGATTCACAAATTCAATCTCGCATATGAATCTCAGGCTGTCGAACATTATGTAACCGAATCGTGAGAGGCAGCAGTTGTAATAGCTTGAAATGAATCACACATTAATCACAATACCTGTCTGTCTTCACTTTGACCTGCTCTGCTGTTATTTTCCATGCTATAATTGGCTAATTCAGTTCTGCGTGATCTTATAAAGCGGTGACAGCTCGGCTATATTAAGAATAACAATCGCCAATCGTGTTTGGCTTCGACAAATGTGAAAAAAGTCATTTAAAGAAAGGGGAAAAATCATTTAAAAAAGCTTTATTTGTATAGATAAAGGGGAAATTATTTTGCTGGCATCATGTGAATGCCTACTCCGACCAATGGGGGGGAGAGGAGGGGGGGCACTTTGCCTTTAAGTTTATTTGATTCATCAATTAAGATTTGCGTCTTTGTCTGAAGTTCAATGAACAACGTTAAACACACACACACACTCACACACACAAAATACACACACACACACACACACACACACACACGCACACACACACACGCACACAAAACACAAAAGATATTTCATGATATAATTTTCAGTTTTGTGAAGCTTTAATTTCCTCAGACTGAGCCATTCTTCGTTAAGTTGTGTCATATATTGGCTCTTTCTTTGCATAATGTCAGTTTAAATTCAGCAAGAGTACAAATTTTCACTTATTATGATTATTAAATAATCATTTTATATGCTGTTAGAACTATTATGGTGATCCACTCAGGCCTGCATGGGACATTTTTATAATGAGATGCATTAACTTGTTCGGCTGTTTGGGGGACCAGTTACACAGAATAACAAAAGGGTGAAAAGTGATCAACAGTTATTTCTAACGGGACTCTTTCTCAGTAAGGTAGAAGAATATTAACACCAACATGATCGCCATCATTCCCCCCAAAAAAGTGGAAGAGTGAAAGCGATCAAAGTGCTTAGGAAACATTAAGAATGTCTTAAATGATGAAATTATATGTCAGAGGCCCAACTTGGCCTCTCCAAGTGCTCTTGAGCAATAAACTTGTCTGCTCGTTTGCGAAACTATCCTGCCAGCAGCTACATGTATGACAGAGTTGAGGGGTTGCTGCTTCTTACTGAGACAATTGTTCCCTTTTGAACGGGACAAACCCATCCTTCCGATCCAGCCAGACAGAGGAATTGAACTCGCAACCTGCCGGTTATTGTTTGGTTCTGGTATTCTGATATTTTTTGTTTGAAACAATTCTGTGAATGAATCCAATACGTTGATATCGCATGTGTCGATATTAATGTGCTCAATTGGATGCTGTTAACACCATAATACAATTATGATACAGTATTTCATAAATTATTAGGCGGAATATCATTACAGAAAACTAATGAGAAGAATTGTGTGTAATAGTCGAGGGATTGTTGGAAGTGCGGCCTCTTAACCCAAAAAGTTATTTTTGTTTTAAAAAAGCTCTTTTTGGGGGCCTGTTTATATCTAACTCTTCTAAGCAGATTTTCTTTGTAAAATTCGAGTTTTTGGTTTCAAAATGTGACACCGTTTATTTTCAAAAATCCATTAAGCACTTTTTGTCTTGAAGGACAAGTCACGTGTGGACTTGACGAATTTATGCAAATAGATGCACCTTTTACATTATACAGACTTCGATTGAATTGGGATGAATTAATATCAGTATGAATAACAAAACAAGCATAAAAAAAAAACAAACAAAATCTTACATTGCACTGTACAAAATACACCCAGTGTGCATTTTCATCAACCTAACTGTACCGCCCACCAGTCTAATGTTATCTTTTTGAGGAAATAAGCATCAATGGAACATTAATTAAAATGAATGATCTGTCAGCTGACTTTCGATTCACGTTATGAACAAATAAAACGTAAATGCTGAATGAGATACATTAAAGTAATAATAACAATAATGCCAATGGTGTTTAGCCTATGACGAAATAAATATAATCATCATCACCGTCATGCTCACAACGTTTCTGTTGTGCCATTATTTCAATAAAGTCTATTCATTTTAAATATCTTATTACTATAATACAAGCTATCCCTTTATTTTTGTTATAGTATCCTAAAGAACAGATAGAACTATAGAGATAAGGCTTTGAGTTCTGACCTTGATTGTATAAGTTGACATAATTGACACAAAAAAAGTAGGCTGGTAGATATAAATTAATAGGTATTTCTCTCTCTCTCTCTCTCACATACACACACACACACACACACACACACACACACACACACACACACACACACACGCACACTCCACCCACACATTTTGAGCTTTTTTGAGAGGAGGGGCGGATACACAGGAAGATGCAGAGACAACAGTCTACGCTGTGCTGGCGGCGTTTCGCCACTAGATGGCGACATAAACTCTTAATGGTGGAAACACAGAGAGGTTTTGAGTTGGTTCCCTCCTACAGGCCTGTTGGCCTAAAAGCCTCCTGTGTCATCAGTTGAGGGAACATTTTGTAACCATTTGTAAATCACATTTACCATTAGAGGGACTGACAAAGACTATCCCCGTTCGATAAAGCATCCATGTCCAAATTGGACTAAAAAAAAAAAAGGTGAAATTAAAAAACTCCACAAGCTTACAACGCGTCTCTCAAACATTTATTGACAAGAAACTTCGGCTATTGCAGTCAAAAAAGGGAGAATATATAGAGTTGCAGTCTGATAGTATTTACACGTTTAAATATGTCTATGATTTCAGTATTTTTCTGCAAAATCCTGAATGACTGACAGATAGAAATTGCATAGGTGAGCCTGCTGACAGGCGAGTTACTCTGAGAAAAAACGCAGTGTTCAAAAAAAAAAAAAAAAAAAAAAAAAAAACAGTAATATGGACAAAGTGTGAGCCAACGAAATTGGCCCACAAAATTCAGACCAGTCTCATGTTTGATAACGTTTCATATGACACTTACAGGGCTGATTAAACAACTCTAAAAAGCTTATTTTAAACGGATTGATTACATTTCTATAGGCAGGGATGTAGTGTAAACTTCCAAATTGTGGGATAGAGTTTATCTAACAATAAAAATCAATTGTGTATCTCTATGCACCAAAGACATGCGACGTAAACACAGATTTTTAGATTTTCTTTGCTGAAAACATAATTCTCGATATACATTTTTTGGTTATTTCGTAATTATGTTTCACTCAGTCTGTTTGCTTTGTAATAATCACTAGCTGAAGGTGACAGTTTGGCCACCTTTCTGTTTCCCACTACATCACTGTCTAAAGATGAAAGCTGTCGTAACTGATTCCAGGAGCCTTGATTTCTGTTCTGGATTAAGTGGAATAAAAAAAAACAAAACGCAGAGCTGCAAACAGTGCACAGGCCTCCGAGGCAGTATGTCTTATCTTTCGGTGAATATTATATGGAGATCATGCATCCCACGTAGAATCACCTTGGTCAACATGTTGCAAACCATTTCCGATCCTCTGTCAACAGGCCGCATCGACTGTTTCCAATTAAAATGTGAGGAAGGAGGAAATGTGTAGGTCAAATCAGAGCCACTCTGGCGACACAGAAACCGTTCATAATGTAATAAATTATAGCACAGTTTATATATGGATTTGAGGCGCATCCATGTCCGCCTTTTCTAAAACAGGAGTTTGTTTTAGCATCGCCAGTGCAGAGCTAACTGGAGCTCTTGAATTTATTGACGACTTTCTTCTCCTTAACGCGCCTGTTCTGAAACCAGATTGTCACTTGTCTCTCTGTCAGATTTGTCTGAGCGGATATTCTCCTCCTTTTGTCCTTGGTGATGAATTTATTGGTGGCGTACTCCCTTTCCAGTTCTTTGAGCTGCACCTTGGTGTATGGCACACGCTTCTTTCTCCCACGGCGGATAGAGTTGTCTCCACCAGATATAGTGTCTGTGGGGTGGGGAAAAAAAAATAAAGCAACATCTTATCTTAATCAGCCTGTTTGCAATAGATTGAAAAAGAAATTTATTTAATTCTGTATTTTTTTCCTTTTCATCTTTCACACGCTTTATTTCAAATACAGCTGGAAAAGCAAAAATGATGACTTAGATTACGCAACACATGCACATATTATTGCAAGTTATTGCACCTCTCAATAAGCATCGCGTTTATATATGTTAATAAAACATATAAAATACCTTGTAACGAGGATTTCCACAGAGGATTCGACTGTGACTGCTCCTTGGTGCAGTAAACTTGGCCACTCCAACCATTGGTGATGGCCCATGGCTGGTAAGGCTCCATGGGCAACAGAGAGTCGTGTCTTGGCTCAGATGGAGCACTCAGGGCAGGGACGACAGGGACGTCTAAGTAGCTGGGCTGATAAGGTCCCGAGGAATAGCCTTGATAAAACGCAAATTCTTTCGCTCGAGTCGAGAACTCCTCACCAGAGACCGATGAGTCCATGTATTTATCGCCATAACCAGAGGGCTGCGCGCAAGCCTTGACGCTGCCGTGTGACATCCTGCATGGGTAATAACTGCTGCCAAAATATCCATAGGGCAAAGATGCATTGGGCGAGCTCTGAGTGGCAGAACAGGGGCTGCATTGTTTGCCAGGCTCCCCCATGCCAGAGACTGGCACCTCACTAGCAGTGTAGGTGGTGCTCGGAGCCAGCGAGGTTGGATGCGCTAACAAATTCCTGCACTGGTTTGCAGCAAAATTGCCTCCAGTAAATCCCTCCATGTTCTTGCTTCTTTCATCCAAGTGGTTGTCGTAGAGAAACATCACCGGGTCAATCCAGTGCGAATGGAGGAGTAATGAAGCGGTCATAGCATGCCCTATACATCGAGACGACCAACTCTTTTTCAAAATCCCCTCGACTGAACAGAGACAGGGACTCCGGCAGAGTAACGATACCAACACGCCTGAGTACATAAAGATCGCAAGGTTATTGGCCGGGGCCAAACACGTGATATGCAAAGGAGATGATAAACGTCTGGACATCAGATAATGCAGATCAGGGCTGTATATTTGTACAGATGCAATATACATCAGCATATCTATGTTTTTATACAAAGAACTCTTATGGGTATTTTTCCCTAAACTCAGTGATATTGGAATCTCTAGCTGGGTGAAACTGTGATGTGGAGACATATTTGACTATCATGTTTTGCTATCAGAACAGACTTGTTTGATGAAGTCTTTGATACATGTCGTGACAAAAACTAAAAGTGAATTATATGCATATTTTTTACAGCGGAATGAATGCGTAATTACGCGTGCCATTTCAGTTGCATATGCTCTCACTTTAAGGGTAAGGCAAAAAGGATTTCGGATATCTGGATTCAAAATAATTTGGGTTATATATTTTAAGAATGGACTTCTTTACGCGCTTTCAGTCAAAGGTGCAGACTTTAACTAAATGAATTATCGTGTGCTTAAATGATCTGGACTTATTGATTGGTTTTAGAATGAGGGTTTAAGCATTGTGGTTATGCGGGCAGGTTTAACAGAAAAAATAAATACAGATACATCTATAATGGATGTTTTAAAAACAGATATTAGAACAACATTAATAAATTACATCATCTTAATTTGGCACTGCAACGTGTCAATGTAAATACAGGTTCACTGTCCGCAAAATACCAAAAAACATGACATATTTGGCTGCACTCTTCAACATACTGGTTAGACGCGGCTGGAGGCCAAGGTCAAGTTGAAAGTTGCAGTCTGGCCAAATAGGCACTTCACGCCAGGAAGCCCGAAGAGAAAACACCGCTAAATGGCAAGGAGGAAATTTCATCGCCAGACTGGTTGTTTTTTCAAGACAAACTAACCCTCAATTTGTTTTCTACATTTCTTTAATTCTTCCTCTCAGACTTCTGAGAATAAAACATGTTCAATCGACATTCAATGGACAAAATCAAAGACGAAGATGAATTATTGTATCTTGCTAATCGACTTAAAAAGTTAATTATAGGAAAATAAATCATTACACATCCTTTTATGTTTCTTCATTCTGCGTAAAATATCTCCATAGGTGGGCTCTTTGCAAGAGCGCAGATTAAACACAGTCCAAAACTGGGACACATTAAATGTATAAAAATAATCATTTATGTGCGTGAGTCTGCGGTGCAAGAATGGAAATACAAACTGTTTACGGTTTAGCCTAAAAACTCTCTGTTGGCTGTGTTGCGATAGACTTGGTGGAATGAGGGTCCAATTTTGTATCAGACAAAATAGAGTTTTAACTTTCAGGATTTATTTTTGTTTTATATTTTAAGATGAGACCACAGACGCAGAGGAATGCATACCCACCAAAATCTGAGCACCTTTTTATTTTTAATAGAGTTTTCCCACCTTTTGAGGCTGTAAATCTTTATGGCCTTAGTTCATAGCTCGTAGGCAAGAGTGAGTAGTTGTCTACATTTCAGGAAAATAATGTTTTATGTTACTGAGGAGGTTTAGTGTCGGATTTTTGTTTTTAATGCATTGTCAGAATAACTGCCTTTTAGATAGACACATTTATTTTATCCAGAATATACTAAAGTGCATTTTCGATTAAATAAAAGTCTATACTTTCTTAAATGTTGCATGAACAGGAGCCACCTTGTTGCCACATTAGAAGGCGACTGCCTTTCTAAACTCTACATTAGCAGCTGAAAAGTCTTATAAGCAAGTTTAAAAGAAAATGCAAATAGAGAAAGTAATGAGGTGCTGATAAAGAAGAATTTCAATTAGGGCTGTAGAATATCTAGTCAAAACACACACACACACACACACGCAGTTGTCAGGCTCTTATCTGCATACACACAAATGACAATATTAAACTTTATGTCCTTGTTAACTTCGTGTCGATTTGTTTAAGAGTTACAGAGATTTTGTTGTGTGCAGTTACGGTGAATAACAACAATGTGGTGCATTTAACAATTGTGATTCAATTAATTATGATACTCAAGTTGCCTGATTTTCAAGACAGACGAAACGCACCTGACGTGAAATACAACCAAAAACACGATTACTTGTGCGTAAAAATATCCCACATTACCATATAAATAAAACTGTATTGTTGTTGTAATTAACTTCATCCTTTGAAGTTAAAGCGCTAAACAGACCAGGGTGAAATAAATATAAATAAACACAATTACTGAGTCAGTTTTCATTATTGTATTTTGACGATGTATTGATTATTATATACTGCGAGACTTACAGATTACAAGAGTGTCTGCTATGAGTAAAATTGCAACTATTTCACAGTTTTTTTGTTTTGTTGGGAAAACTGGATTTCCACACACAAACTTGGCTTTAAAACGGTGAATATCGAAGCACCATCAAAACCACAAGCACAGGATAAATTACGACAGAGCATCAGCAGCCAACAAAAAGTTGATGTGACCCAATACGTTACATAAAAGTGCACATAAAACATGAAATAGATTTCATTACCATTAACGATGAATGTCGTTGAATGCAGTTTTATCTGAAGTGTTGAAGAGTGACGTGCGCGCTGCAGCAGATGATGTCAGGATGTGTGTATGTGTGTGTGTGTGTGTGTCATAGTCTGCTGGAGGCCTGAGACCAAAGTGCTGCTCTGTTTGCAGTACCTATCAACTAGATGACAACACAGCTCTTAGCCTATAGTGCTTAATGGACTTTTTATGTGTTTGTCTTGTGATCGCATGACCTATGGCACCTTGGCCCCTCAGTGGCTCTTGGTAAACCAGATCAGAAACATGCCGCCCTCTTGGTCTAGCCTAAGTGGGGATAGAAAATAAGTCCAGATCCCAAAAGTTACTAAATAGGGCGGGGGCAGAAAAATGCGACTTCGTTTCATAGTTGTGAAATAGGCATAAATTGAAAACTTTGTGGAGAAATTTCAAGCATCCGTTCCCGTCAAGAGGAGAAAAAGCTGATGCAGTTTTAAGATTAGCGACTCATTTAGAACAACGTGTGCAGTTTTTGGCCCTCATTTTTCTGCCCCGGCGCTTCGCATCCCGCCACTGCATCTGCTCTACAGTCAAGCTCCTCAGGGCAGATGTTTTTTTCAACGTTTTACCGAGACTACTGCATCAGTGGGGCACACCGTGCAAACTAGAACATTTGGGAGCTATTTAACTAACAGTATTAGTGCTCAGAGTCGTGGAAGAAAACTTGTGCAGTGTGCGTCCAGGCACAAGGCGTTTAGAATTTAAATTGCCATTTTCATCATGAAAGTCTGCATCTTTCTGCCTCTGTGTCTGAGGTTTGACTACAATTTAATGCAAATTTGTGGACTGCATAAATTGATTTGAATCCACACAAAACTAATAACAAATGCAGAATGTTCTGCTACGAATGAGCTGTAATCATTGAATAAATATGCTGCTATTGTTTTCTTTTAAATTTCTGTTAATATTTCAGCCGAGCCAAATCCAGGGTGTGAATAGATGGTACATTCATTGTTAACCAAGTTTAAGACATCACAATTTGTCTTTATTTCCTAACAGGATATGATATGACACTCTTATCCCAAAGTAACATTTCTGATGTCAAGAGAAAAAACCCCAATGAACAGAAAAAAAAAACAGAAACATACAAAAAATGATCACAAACAATAGATAAATATGTGGAGACTAAACTGTTATTTGCAGCTGTTTAGCTTTGACAAACAGAGCTAATGAGTTGTCTGCTTAAAACCAACAATTCCCACCACATTCTTTGCATTTTATGTAGTAAGATCTGCAGAGCTGTCATTTCTCGACAGCCTGCTGATCTGTTGAACCCTCTTCGTAACTGACAAATCATTTTGCTTCTAAAACTGACCGGAGTGTTGTATTTTTAAAAGGCTACGTCACACAGGAAACATGATTTTCAAACAGGAGAGAAGTGCTCACATGATCTGTCACGCTGTGTTGGAGCTCTTGTGGCTTCATGTCTTTCACAACCTTGAAAAAAAAGACTGTCCTTGGGGCGAAAATGCACCCTAACTACACTATGTTAGTCCTGTGCAGGGCCAGGCCTGGCAAGGCTTTGGACGGGGTGGAGGCTGATATTACTGGCCCTCCTCCTCACGCAAGAACTGGAATACAGAGGAGAAATCTTTATTGGCATAACCGCGTGCACACATCATACGGTAGATCTGATGGGCCAAGGAGCCGAGAGGGACAGGAGTCTTTGTGTTGGTGGCTGTGTTCTGTGCGAGGCCTAGATCCTGAAAAAGAAAAGCAAACATACATTAGAGAAACCAACAAAACTGAAAATTTTACTGTAAAACCAAAACCACAAGTCCACACACACCGCAGAGAATTTTTCTTTATGTTGTAAGAACATCAGCTTTATTTCCTTTTAAGAGGGATGTAAACTACTTCTGGCGTGTCACCAAAGAGGTGTGACCTAACAGAGAAATTCATTTTTTTTCTCCCCCCAACAACATAACTGAAGTCTCTGTTAGTGATGCATATATGAGACACAAATTCGTCCCTCGTACATATAGCATATGAACGACTACTCGCTTTAAGCAAAACATGACTGCATTTAAAAGATATATTTTTGGTCTAGAAAATTTGGGTCTAATACCAACATTTTATTTCTCTACATCAATAAAATTAAAATTAACTATTCTGGGAGTGAAATGTCTTTTTTTTTTTTTTTTTTTGTTCCTATCCATGACGACATGGATCACAAGTACAAGCCTAAATGTCCCATTATTGTGGAAACACTAATGCTCAAACTGAAATGTAGGCCCAGGAAATTAAGTCCTTTAAAGTGTAACGGGACATTAAACTGACCTTTGCCATCAGCTGAGTGCCAAAGCCTCCCTGGTAGTTATTTCCAGAGGGGACTCCCTCCATGACTCCAGGCACGGGGTTGTAGGTGTCACTAGACCAGCAACGGCCTGAACTCATGTTCAGGATCTGAGCCAACAGTTTTGGATCAAGACCGAGTCTGGGAGTGAAGACAAAGTTTGTATTACTTACAGAAAGTGTACTGCTGCTGTATCTACTGACATGATTTATAATCAGTTTCTTGTTATTTCTAACTACTGCAATAGAAAGTTTACCTAATTCCCAAGTTCATTGTCTCTGATGTTCCAATCATTCCGATGGCTAGGAGCATGTTGTTACAGATTTTAGCAGCCTGTACCAAGTTAAGAGAAAAATAACATTCAATGGCCTGAGCATCAGATGAAGTATGCATATTTTAGAAATATTAAAATCTTCACTTAGCATACAGTTAACTAACAAGAACACACACTCACACAACAACTACCTTTATACATGTAACTTATGAGTGAAAAAAACAAAACAAAAAGAAATATTTTTATCTGAATCTTCACATTTCATGGCCAATATGAAATATCTGCTCATACCTGTCCAGTTCCAACTTGACCACAGTACACCACATTAGCTCCCATGCAGCTGAGAAGTTCTTTGGCTGCAGTAAATTCTTCCTCTGCTCCTCCTACCATAAAAGTTAGCTTACCCGAACTGGCAGCACCCACACCTGGGAACGGGAAAATCATGGTTACATACAATGTATCCATATGTACGCAGACACTTATGGTGGGTAAACAGTGAAAGAATGTCTCAAAGTTTAATCAAATGAAATTAAGTGAACAAAAGGCAAATTGAGGGCAATCAGATGAATTAGTGTTTTGTACCCAGACAACTGCCGAGTGTGTCCATATTGTCTCTCTCATTGTCCACAGAGACAAAGCTTTCTTTGGGACACTGAAGTGCATTACAACCAGAATACTGTCAGTGAAATACAATGCCGGAGATAATGAAATAAATATCAGTTTTATGTCAAAGAGTAGTCAGTTGGCTATGAAACATCTGTTAGTTAATACTGCCCAAGCAAAATCCAACAAATTTATTTTGAATTATTTTCGGACAAGTCTAATGGATGTTTAATACTTCAGAAATTGAAAAATGGGTCTGGGACCAACTCAGTGAATTTAAGGGACCTTTGAAGCTATTATCGTTACTAAGCACTTTTACAATGTGCTTCACATAAAAAGTAATACAAGTTAGAAAATGGAAATGCACACAAGGTCAAAAATAAATAAAAGCTTTAAAACAAATGATTCTAAAAGCTGTAATAAAACCCTCCAGAAAAACTAAGGTAATATATGATAAATGATCAAATGTATTAAAAGCAGGTCTTTAAGAGTATGTCTTTAAAAACGCATTTGAATCAGCACAATGAGCTAAATCGCCTGTTCTTGTGAGCCAGCGTTTAGTACTAACTGAAATGTAGAAAGACTGTGCTGGTGGAGACAGGTGGGAGTAGCAATTGTCAAGCTGAGAAATAACAGCCTGACTAAGGGCTTCAAAATTCATACAGAATAGCCGTAATTAAAAAAAAAAAAAAAAAAAAAAAATCAATTGAGATGTAAAAAAGCAAAATTTAAGAACTGAGTTAAGGGATAGGTTTACATTTTTTCAAGTCTGTCTTAAAACAATACTCATATGCCCATATAAACATTAAAATAGTTTTTAGTCGCTGAAATAGTTCCTCCTCAACATACTAGCTATGAAGAAACCCCTTTATAAAGTCTAACTGAAATTAAATTGCATTTTTTTTGTCTACTACAGCATATACATCTGCTTTGTGAATAACTTGTCCTGTGTCCTCCTTTGAGAAAGAAAAAATAGAAATAAAATCATGGAACCAAAAGTTCTTTGGTTCCATGATGGTCCCTTGTTTTGCATTAATTCAATGAAATACTGTTCCGTTATGTGTCTAAGACCGTGCACCACGAAGACCATGAAGACCTAATACCCATACAGAAATCAAATCTTGCGTAAAGCAGTAACGTGGCACTCGTGGATGGTCGCACTGAGCCTGATAGCATCTGGCTACAAAACAAAAGAGACACAGACTCTGAACACACTGTCTGCCCATGACTTGTAGCTACAACAGTTTGTTCACTTTGTCTCCTTTCCGGCAGCCTGCCAGCTACTGTCAATCAAACAACACATCCACACACCCCTCCAGCTGGCTGAGACAAAAAATTCTGATATTTCCACAAAGACCATTTTCCTTCAATTTAATAAAACAAAACTATTAGAAATATATTTAAAAAAACATGTTGACATTATTTTTGACTGCAAGGGTCTGGGAGGCAGACATCCTCTCTACATTTAAGGGTAGGTTAAAACTTTCCTTTTTGATAAAGCTTATAATTAGGGCCGGCCCAGGCTTGCCTTGAACCAGCCCCTAGTTATGCTGCTGTAGACCTAGACTGCCGGGGGACTTCCCATGATGCACTGAGCTCCTCTCTCCTCCTTTCCCTCTCCATCTGTATGCATTCATGTACCATTAATGCCTGTTACTAACTTGGCATCTTCCCCAGAGTGTTGTGCTTTCTCATCTCACAGGTGACCTTCAGTTGCGGACCGCTTGCTGTCCCCTTGGTCTAGCTTGACCCCCATTGTACTACTATTATTATTAGTCACATTTTTATTATTATTGTTATTGTCGTTGCTGTGCTTCTCTGTGTCTCTCTCCCCTTTCCCCCTTCCTGTTTCTCTCTCAACCCACCCGGTCAAGGCAGATGGCCGCCCACCTGGAGCCTGGTTCTGCTCGAGGTTTCTTCCTGTTAAAAGGGGAGTTTTTCCTTGCTGCTGTCGCCAAGTGCTTGCTCATGGGGGAATGTTGGGTCTCTGTAAATTAAAGAGTGCGGTCTAGACGTGCTCTATGTGAAAAGTGCCCTGAGATAACCTCTGCTGTGATTTGGCACTATATAAATAAAGTTGACTTGACTTGAAAGAAGGATGATTAAAGATGATTCCAATGGAAGAGTTGGGAGACAAAATTGATAGTCTCCGTTCTGTGTAAAACTACATTCTTAAGTTTTTCTAATTTATTCTAATATAAGGCTTCAAGTGGATAATCATCCAAAGGTAGGCTTTTAGTTCCAATATCCCCCTTTTTATTCTTGTCCCTGCACTGTAGTTCAACAAGGAAACAAAAGGGATGACACAAAGGGAATTTTGTCCTAAAAAGATTAACTTTGGATGATATCCAACTGATATGTCTAACTCAAAATGATGAAACTCCATATTAGCTTCAGCTGAATCTCAGAATGCATTTCTAGACAAGGACCGTGGATGTGGTCACCCATCAATTACATTGTCATTGCATGATTAAGGGATCTCTTGACAATCAATATAGAGATGAGGAATGATTACAGTAACCTAAAACTCTTTCAATGTACAGTACCAGTCAAAGGTTTAGACACACCTTCGGTATTAAGATAGACCTTTAAAAGGTCCAGTGTGCAGAATTTAGTGGCATCTAGTGGAAGGGACTTGGCAGGAATGGAATATAATATTCATAAGTATGTTTTAATTGGTGCATAATTCCATGAAAATAAAAATCGTTGTCTTTTTGTTACCTTAGAATGAGCCCTTTGTATATACACATAGGGAGCGAGTCCCCTTCCATGGAGCCCACCATGTTGCACCACCATGTTTCTAAAGTAGCCCAGAATGGACAAACCAAACACTGGCTCTAGAGGGCCTTCCACATTTTTCACAAGTTTTGCGGCCAGGCGTAGGATCTCCTACCCGCTTTGAAGGGGTGGGGGAGGGGAGGGGTATTCAGTTGGTTGCAATCTGCAACCTGACTGCTAGATGCCACTAAATCTTACACACCGGTCCTATAACATATTAAAGTTGACACTGAGATCTTGAGCCATTAACAATTACAAGAGAGTCAGAGACGCAAGATGTTTCACAATATGATCAGTAGCTGTATCAGGATGGATGAACTGTTAACTTCTGATTTGATTACATTGTAGAAGGTTCACAGACATCCAGTCTGAGAAATATAACTTCTAGTCATCCAAATAACACTGAAAACTCTGTGTTTGTGGATGATGTGTCTAAGAGTTCACATATATCATAGATGGAAATTAAAGAAGTTAAGATTACGTTCATTGTGAGTGGTTAATTGCACATGTGGTTCAGTCTTTACTAAATACATTTTAACAACTCATTGTCATAGTATTGGAAAAAATATTATTTGATTATTTAATTTACTTAAATATGGACTAAGAATTGAGTCTCAATCTCATCCATTTTTAAAGCCAGTGAAAAGCAAGATACAGCATACCCTCACAGCAAAAACAGGAGCTGTAACAAATATCCAGTCCATAATTCCAAAAGCCAAAATGAGTATTTCTTTCTTGAGTGGTACAATTGTGCTGAGTCTGCTGAGGTCTGAAACCTGCCCTTTTTTTTTAAAATACTGAAGCTGTTGGAAAGCAGGTTTGTGGATTTTCTCCAGTGAAAGCATTTCAAACACGCAACTGATAGTACTTTTGTTTGCAATCTAAGGAAGCACAGACAACTACCTGGAGAAGAAAAATTAATAATTTGTGTGAAAAGTTAGCCATTTGTTGTTCAGGAATGTCTTCTAGAAAAAAATATGCAATCCTTTTCTGTCAGAGATGTCCCAAATACAACCCTCACCCAGAGAATTACTACACACACAAAACGACTTTTCTTAACACATATTTTTCTTCTCTACAATAAGAGTGTTATTTCTGTTATTTCAGAGCATTACTCAAGCCTTTAGTAAGGTAAGTCTTCCTGTCTGGGGAAAAATGAAAGATGGCAGTTATCTCATCTGGTCCTTACATTTTTTCACATGAAGGACACATGCTGACTCAATTATCCCCACCACCATGTGTGCTTTAATGTTTAAGCTTTAACCACACTGGATTAAACAGTCACTGCCATGCCACTCCACTTCATTTGATTTCTGTCTGAAAAAAAGAAAAGTTTCATTTAGGGGCTACAGCCTGGTGATTGACATCACGTATTAAAGTATGACATACACTTAAGTTTGCACTAGTTAAACTGCTGCCACCACACACACACACCCAGATTCAAGGCGGAAAGCTGAACGACTTTAATCCATGTGCACTACCACAGGACGGAAGCATATAAATCATTACTAATCTGGCCGTAAAATGGACCAACTTCAATTCAAAGAAAGTGGCTGTCTTGACGTTGACGAGGCCAAGTTCAAACAAACTGCGTTTCTGTGTGGACCCCCAAGAAAGTCAGAGAGGACACACTTTACAGCGACCAACATTTATGCAGTCAGAAGCTGCTTCCTGGTTGCTGTTGGTGCTCTAAGCGGCATAACTGGCAACACTGGATTTGCCAACATAAGAAAAAGTGCTGAATTCTATGTAAAGTTCAACTTAATAATAACAACAGTATTTCTTATAAGTTTTTCTTATATATTTTTTTGTTGGAATATGCTTCAAAGCATATCTGGGCTTCTATAACTCAGACCCATTGAACAGCCTGGCAGCAGTACAGAGAATTCCCTTCTCAAGTTTTAAGCCAGCCTCGACCTTCTAACCAGAGAAGGCCAAAGCCGGGGGAGGGAGCTCACAACTGTCTACTACTACTCTCATTCTGACGCTCCAAGCTAGCAATAGCAGCTGCTAGTAGATTTCGCTACAGCTTATTCACAGGCTAGCTAGTTCCCAATACCTGCATTAGTTGAATCAAAGAGCTCCATTATTTCCAGAAGAAAATCAATACATCAGGTGCATATGATCACAAGGATGCAAGTGTTAGATGGAGTGCAAAGAGCAGGGAGAGGGAGGAGTGGCTCTAGAGTCTCATGCTAGTGCTAACTAGCTAACTGCAATTTCTTAGCTTTAAAGTAGCTGGTGAGTACAGTGAATATGTCATAAGAGTTCATTCCCTGCATTGTATACATAAAATACACATCAGTACTTTAGGTGACACAAGGTTAATTGTTCAATCCAGCGTCTCAATACTGTAAAATTGGAGGGATGCTAGATTTGCTAGAACAACAATTTGCTGACCAGTAAATTAATGTTTTAATAGATATATACTTTTCAGGAAGGTTCAAAGTATAAATACAGTTGCTATTTAATTGAATCTCAGTTCTGGTCACCCAATTTATATCAATGTCCATAAAGTTGAATCAACACCCTTCTACACAGTTTAAACAAAAATTGAACATTATATACTTCATTAAGGGGGATTTATTGCACGGGTGTTGCATTAGACTGCATTAGTTTTAGCTAGGCATACCTGAAAAAGGTAACTGAGAGTATGTACCTCTGCATTAGACAGTAAATTGTATATATAAACTATATTATAATCAAAAATATAAAATTCACCTCCTGACACAGGTGCATCCATAAAAACTGCTCCCATCTTCTCAGCAGCCGCAGCCATCTCTTTTGAAACAGCAGGGTCAATTGTGCTGGAGTCAATAAGTAGGGAGCCTTTCTTCACTTTTCTGTTAGGAAACATATTTAATGGTTAGTAGATTCTGTGATAACCATGTGAGTTTATTGTGCATATATTGAGAGAAACCAAAGTATACTTGAGAATGCCATTGGATCCAGTGTATGCTTCTATGACATTGGGACTAGAGGGAAGCATGGTGATAATGCGGTCTGCCTTGTCTGCTACCTCAGCAGGATTATCCACGATCTGAGAAAACACACAAAATCACAGGGTTAGAGGAGAACAAACAGGTAGAAACTGTTTAAAATTTTTAAAAAGTTTGTGTACATTTTACTGTCCCACCTGGGCACCCAGCTCTTGCACTTCCTTGCAGGACTCCGGGAATACATCAGTAGCAATGACTGGGTATCCATGCTTCAACAAGTTCTTTGCCATTGGGTTTCCCATATTGCCCAGACCAATAAACCCCACCTGGGTCTTCGAGGCCATGGACCTTGTGGAGACTACAACATAATGGCCAAATGGACATTCATACACAGTTTTTTAATTTAGTATATAAGCAAAATCAAACATTATCATCTAGTCCTATTAATGAAAAGCCTTGTTAAGATGTAATATCTTATCATGGCGAAGAGTGCTGTTCAAATTTCACGTAAATTAAGTGTGATCGCCCTTCAGTGACAAAGTCACCTGAGGTTATGGTACCAAGTCTTTTCTATGTTTACTTAAGTATGCCTTGATAACAGACCATTCTTTCATAACACAAGCAACCTTATTTTAATATAGATTCAAATAAATAAGTCATAGAAATACTTTCATTCCTGGAGTTTATCTTCAAAGTAATAATAAAAAGACAAGATAATATATTTCATTCCTGTCAGAAGCTCCTCCAACTTCTGTTTAAGTGGCTACAAAGAGCCACCTCCCATCTTTCTACAAAGTGCATGGTGACTATTACATAATGTGCCTTGATAGAGTGGCACACAAGAGTATATGCTATCAGTTTTCACCCTTCAGCGTGTAGTACGAAGCTCTGACGAAAGACCCCCGGCACGCATACAAGACAGACTTTTAAAAGAAAAAACTATTTAACTATTTGTTAACCGAACAGAAGCCCCTGCTGTAGCGGCTAAACCCAGTCTGGCGAAAAATTAACTCAAACTTCTCTTCCAACATTTCCAGCAAAACTTGATGTTCGTGTAATAAAGAGCCTTCCAGCAACAAGTTGAATTTTTGAAGTAAAGTGCAGCGGAGTGCACAATGCGTACACGGTCTCAGTTTGTTCTCCTTACCAAATGCAAAGTCAACATTCTTGTAAAAGCTTCCAACTAGGTACCGAGACCCTCTTAACACAGCGGCCATGCTTCTTTCCTCTTGACCTTACGTATGACGTAGGAGTACGTAAATTAATGACAGCCCTTTCCTCCAATCAAATAATATTCCTGCGCAGTACGGCCTCCCAAATTCAGCCAATGAGCTATGGGGGAGGGCCTAACATATTTCGTATCAGAAAATTTGTGAAATTTCCAGTGTGGATATTCAGGACTTTACTTTCTTAACAGTGATATGAATGTCTAAAGCTTACTGAACAATGATTTCTTTGTTTCTAGCAGGTTTTCTAAAAGCTTATCTTATCTTATCTGTCTTATTAACAGTGGTGGAAGAACTATTCAGATTACTTACCAAAGCATAAGAAGCAATACTACGGTGTAAAAATATTTCGTTGCAAAGTCCTGAATTCAAAATGTAAAAGAACATAAGTATGATCACCAAAATGTAGCCTACTTTAAGAATAGAAAGCAAAAGTACTCGTTATGCATCGGTGTCATATTATTATATAGCCAGTTTTATCATTAAGTACTGACGTTTATGTTTAAATGACATTTTACTGTTGTAGTTTGTCGTGATTGAGCCGATTTGAACTAATTTATGTAGCTGAATCTACAGTATAAATTGAAATTAAGTTAAGCTTTGTATATAAAGTAACTAACTGAAGCTGTGATAAAAAATATATATAAAATAGAGTCAATTATATAATAAAAGAGTAAAAGTAAAATATTTCTCTCTAAAGTATATACTCAAATAAAGGATAATTACCTAAAAATTACAGTTTTTAATAAATTACACCATTAGTTTTCCAATAGAAGTTAATAATAAGATCTTTTTAATGTAAGTTGCATTGAAATTCTAATTGTAGTTCTATTCTAACACGTTTCATCGTCGAGTCTGTATTTGTTTTATATGTATAATTGTTTTATTCTTTGTTAAATTGTCTCGCCGTCAGACTTCAGATTGTTACATTGTTGCGTTTTTCGGACTGGTGGGATTCCCAGGCAGCAAGTCCCCTTTCCGGAAATGACGCAATGTTGTGATTATTCCAGGAAGACGGGAAAGCACTGAACTGCGTCAACAATTGTTTTCATGACACATTTGGATTCCAGCCGCTGTTGAACATGGCAATCGGGTATGTTTAAAGCTTATTATACAACTATGGCGAATAAAACAACTGTTGATGAAATTTCTATGTTTGACGTGTGTTTTAAAGGGTATCTCGAGAGACAGCGTTGCTAACTGTTTACGTTAGCTAACCTTGTCCTGCTCTGTTTTTCGTCGAGGACGTTGTATCAGTACTAATATAGCGTTCTATATTCAAGTATTTACACCTAAATATGTTTTGTTCAGTAGTTTTATACATTTCTTAGAAACTAACATCTCTTAATGTTATGGTTAAAGTGTAATTGTATATTTTAAAGTATGTAGCTAACGTTAGCCGGCTAGCTGCATAGCTAGATATGATCTCTGTTATCACACAAGGCCTCGCCTCGTAGTTTGTACTTGCCTGCTGACAATTTCAGCCACTAGCGTTAAGTTTAGCCTAATGTATATGCAGCGTTAAATATCAGTTTGACGACTTTTGATATTGCTCAGAATGGCAACCATATTCAGTGAGTTACGGATCATCACCGAAGGAAATATTTTGACTGTCACAGGCCCAGTGATGTCGGGGAATTTTTTTTATCAGCTCAGTCCCTAATGGAAAAGGAAAGTCCAACCTGAAGCAGAGCTCATATCAATCATGTGGTCCTCTTTTTAAGCAAAAGTCTGTCATGTCGAAACGAGTCTGTCTCTGATGTCAAATAAATTTGTGAATAAGGTGGAGCTGTGACAGTATTCAGCATTAATAGACAGGGATATAAAGTGGTCTAAAAATAAATTCAGATGTATTCTAATGCTATTTAAGTTAAAGCAAAGATATCATGCGGAACGATGTTTAAAATAATAGTGATTTTCATTCATTACAAGTTAAATTCCTAAAGTATCAGGTGTAAAGTGTGCTCACTGATGATGTTAGCTTCATCCTTGTTTACAAATTCATTTTTTATTACCTTGAAAGGTAATAAGGTGTGTAAGTAATGGAAAAAGTTTTATCTTTGTTCACAAATGTGTTTTCTTATTTCCTTAAAGGTAGCCTATATGGTAAAACTGGAAGAAGCCAGCATCAGAGATAAAAATAAATACAAATAAAAAATTGGCATGGGAACACCAAACCAAAATTAACAGTTATTGTTGAAATTAAACCACGTATTTGCCTTTTCATAGAGAAAAACAAATTGTCCATGTTTGGGGAAATTTAATGAGTCAGAAAAGATTCCTACTTTCACCCAAATTTGAAGGATCCATCCAGTAGCCCCCAGTAGCACACTATCCAGTTCATGCAATGCATATGTATCAGTGTTTAACTCGGTTTTCAGGGGTCCCCGTCAACCTGTAAACTAGGAAAATATTGCATAACCATGTATGACTTCTGCAAACTCATCAGGTGGTCATTACTTCTTTGTTAATTCACCTGGAACATTGAAAATGCCACTGCAATGTGAAGAAAAATGATATGGGGTGTTACAGATAATTGGATGTAATTACCTTCAATTTGTTGCGTAGTTTGTCTTGTGTTTGCAGTGACAAACTCTGACTTATACTGTAAACTTGGGTATTATAGTACCTTGCCTAGGTTTATCACTGACAAAGAACCATTTTGTTCATCATCTGAAAGCAGCTTCCTGGTTGCAAACTTGGACATTTTTTGACTGTACGTCATGACAAGGACTGACAGACACCATGAGTCAGTTTTCCCTTTGTAGACAAGTTCTTTCAAAGCAGGCGTTCCATGGGTTCGGACGCAGATTGCCTGTATTTTAGATATGTCATCTGCTCTTGTTGATTGATCAAAGAACCTTGGACCACAAAAAAACTGCCCGTTAAATATAAAATTGCTACTCATTTCCTGAACAAATTTATCTACACTAATCAAATTAACGGTGGTGTTACAGCATTTTGTCAATGAAGTTGTCCTGTCATTGCAAGTTATGCAAGTTTAAACATAGGGAAACATATCTCATATGCAAACACCATATGGCACTGTTGATGTTTTCTTTCAATTTAACATAGAAATATCCATTCACTGGTTCAGGCTGAAATGATTGACTCATAGGCCTGAGTTTCGATTTAGTGAGAAACCATGACAGATGGTAAAGGAACGGACTTCGTAATATGGGTGTGAATTGAACATTAGTCAACCTTTGTCCTTTAATAACAACCATATGTGCCATCTGAAAATCTAAACTTGGATATATATTTGAATATCAAATATTGTTAGCCTAAAACTGAGGACACACTTTTCATATTAAAATGTATTTTATCAGCAAAGTATAGAAGTATGGTTTAAATATACAGTTAATTAATAGGATAACTAATAACTATGTAATTGAAGTCTCACTTGTCTATTGAAATAGCAAGTTTTGCTGAAGCATTAAACATTGGGTTGCTGCTTCAGTCACTCTAATTTATTGTAAAGAGTGGTATTTTAGATTTTTCTGTGGTTAAAGTTGTCTCTAATAGTATATCCTGTTGCTTTTCTTTTCCTGTATAGCCAGTGCTGAGTGATTTATGGCACTGTTCCTGGACGGGACTTTATTAGGCAACAACATGGACACATCAAACTTTGCCCACGTCATCTTCCAGAATGTAGGGAAGAGTTACCTGCCCCATGCTGCACTGGAGTGTCATTATACCCTGACGCAGTTCATTAAACCACATCCAAAGGACTGGGTTGGCATATTCAAGGTAAATAACCCTATTCAATGTATTATAAAATCCTTTGAGCTAGGTATAAATTAATGTCGGTAGTCGTAGTATAAGTAGTAGTAAGTCTGTATTATCTAATGACTAGAGAATATTGTGTATGATGTATTACAAAATAAATCTCTAACATAATATATGATAGCTGCAGCCCCTCCCCCAACCTCCCCTCTGCCAAGCTCTTGGCAGAGGGGAATGGAGCTGCTTTTTGACCCCACCACACCACACACTTGAGTGTCCCACATGGATCTGGTTATAGGAGGACATTAAATCCAATACAGTGGCAGTAATTTATTTTAGCTTCATCTGTAGTGAAAGATAGATGTAGGCAGAGGCATATGGCTCCAGGCTTCTCTAGACCAACATGCTTTTTACTTCCCAGGAATGAATCAGGAGCTGGGATTAAATCAGACCGGATCACGAAAATCAGACTAATGGTTTTCTATTTGTTGTGTTCTGCTTGAATGTGCTTCTAGTATTAAGTGATTCTTTGTTGTTGTCATTACAGAATATGTTAAACATTTGAGAGAAATTAATTGGCTGGCTGTTTTTGTTGCAACAATGTATTTCTACATTTGTTATAGCAAAAGCATACATGAAATTACTGAGGTTACCAGTTAAACCTGTACAGTTGAGAAAGAGGCTTTTCTAATATTCTGACCCCTTCTTTATGTATAGTATATATGACATTATATATATAGATAGATATAATGCAGTCCAGTACATCACCACCTCTAACTAAGGTCTCAAAATTTACGGTATCGTTTAATGCAGGGTTAATAACTGCTCTTGTTTTTAAACGAATATTCAAATAATATTTTATAACTATTGGACAGAGTAAGACACGTATAAATTGCAAGCACACACTTCATGACTGCACATTTTTTCATTGAGTGGAAGTCAGAAATAGACTTGTATCACTTCTTCTACAGGCATAATGTAATGCCACTAAGTTAGCTCAGACAAAATGTAGCAATTTTGCCTAAAATGCCTAAGATTTAAACTGCTGATGTCCTTGTGACATTAATGAAATCCTTACATTTATTTAGTGTCTGGAAAAATTAGTATCCAGGAAACAGTGTTCGTGCTATTTCTAAAATGGATGTACACAGAGTTTTTTGGCTGAGCCTCGCTGAGAAATGAGGTCATGTTAGGCTACTGGAGGTGGATCAGGTAATGTCTGGAGGCTGTTGAAATACTGCATTCAGCACTCTTGTTGTAGCTGGATACCACCCCACATTGTGTTTAGCCTTAAGGAAGGCACCAACTGGCAGTATAGATCTTAAAATGACTAATTTCTCGAGCCTCTAAAACACATAGTTGAGATGGAAAAGGCTGAGTACAGGGTCATAAATTGTGTAAATGTTCCTGGCAGCGCTGACAGATGAGACGATCGGTGCCAAGTTCTCGTGTTTGCATGTGATACCTGGACACCCTGTGTATCAGTGTTAGCTTCTTTACTCACATTTAGTTGCTACTGGCTCCCAGTCAAAGAGAGTGGATTCCTCTACTGCTACTTCTGATCTGAATATAGTGCATGTTTCAGATATGCTTAGTTAAATGACACAGGTCAGACTATAAAATATCATACGGTTCAGTCAGCTGAAATGTGACTTGTCAGCGCAAATGTCAGTAAGTTGGTTCAACGAATTATAAGTTTGAAGAATCCTTACTAGATTGAAAAGGAATTAAATTTAATGAATGCTTTAACATGTCAGCCTAACATAATTTACAAATGTTTAAATTACACACTTTTACTTGGCACGTCAAACCTAAACCAAATATGCCACTGATGATAAATAGATGGGCGACAGATTCTTGCTCTTGTCACGTGGACAAAAGCAGCATTTGGTCCTTTGAAGTTGGAACATTTACCATACTGCGTGATGCGAGCTGTTCTAGGGTTCAAGGAGGAATGTTGTTGGCACAGGTTGTTAGAGTGGCCTAGGAGAAAGCAAACACAGCTTTATAATTAACCTGTCTCCGAGCACAGCCTCACTGTGTGATTCATGAACAACTCGCCCCTGAATTTATTCAGTCTGACTGGCACATGGACAATACATTACCTCCTGCCGCAACATTGCCACCGGCTTCTGTCAGCTTTCTGTAAAGTATGACTTGGTTGGAATGCTGTTGAAATTTCATGTTTAAACTAAATACATGTTGCTCTATGATCATCTTGTAACTGCTTGTATGCTTTCTGAGATTTTAGTCTCGCAGTGTGGCCTGTGTTACGGTTTAAGTCACCGCTCCTGTTTTTATTATGGTGGCTCTACAACGTCTCTCTCCTCCTTTTTATACACATTGTAGGCCAGTCGGCTGTAAGTGAAAGAGTTCCTCAGAGTTTTCACCCACCACCACCTCTGCAGCTCTAATGAGTGGACTGGTGAAGGCTAGCCTTCAGTAATGACACTCACTAACTAGGTGCATGTTTTAATTGCTTCCTGTTCTTTACTGCTGGAGGCTGGAACTGCACTGGTAACAATTGGGGGTTTTGGAGCACCAGGGCCTTCTATCTCTGGCTCTGATGAACACTCGCAGTATTGTAGCTGTTGGCTGTTTGTACACGGGTGAGAAAGTAAACTGCCCAGATAGTGAAAAAACACCTGCCTACATCAAAAGCAACATGTGTTGCAACAGTATATTTAAACATTATCAGTCTGCATGAATATTTAAAAGAGAATTTGCAAGTTTTCTAAGTTGCATCACAGTTTTAACTATGATTTGTGGCAGATTGCTCTTGATTTAGTCGGTTATGACTTGTTGTGGATGCATTCGTGTGCCTGAGCGTGCACACCGAAAGCCAGCCAGCTCGATGTGACTCTGATTTTGTTTGACAGTTTTATGGCAGCAGGCTGAAGTCATGGATGTATTTTCTGTTCTCCCCCCTCATCAGTCATCAGTTAACAACACATAAAATACGTATAATTACATTTTGGTTTTCATTTTCAAGTCGCCTATGTGTAAAATTTTCACCTATTTCCCTCTTCCTGTTAGAAGTGAGTTGTAGCTACATTTCCATGGTTAGGCTTGTTCATGACATGGGCCGGGCGACATGCAGATGGTGACCAGGAGTTGGAGTTGTTCACAGAAATTAATCCTCCTCTTAGAAAAAAAAGAAAATCACATTTGGCATGTTCTTACGCTATCATACCAACATATATTGAAAACTCTGTGATTACTGTAATAAACAAGTTTGAGATATTTTGGAAGTGGCACTGTGTGGATTCTAGGAAGTCTCCCTGTTAATCCTCCATTGTTATTATCTTACACTGATGTGGTGAGAGCGTCTGGTTGAATGGATTCCCCACAATGTCTCATAGGTTGGTTGGAGCACAGCGAGGGACTATTACACATTCTTGTGGTCGCCTCTCCCCGAGAGCTATGTGGAAGGCACCGCAGTCAACAGAACAGTGGTCTTTCAGGGTAAGATCATACCATAGTTTTATATAACTTTGACACCTTTTAATAACCGCATGCCACAGGGCCATTCAGAGGATTGCTAAAATCCATGAATAGAGTTAAATGAGAAACTTTCCGCACACATCTCTGTTCAGGTGTTAATGACATTTCAGTTTATGTATTTTTTTTTAATATTGTTTTTTTAGTACTTTATTATAAAGTAATGGAAAGTGACACAAAGGGGAGAGATACATGTCTTAATTGCTTTTTTTAAATTTAAAACCCACAATATCACAAATTCTTAGTGTTCACCTAGCTCACTTAGACACTACAGCACAACTTTTGTGTACTTAGTTCACGATCTTAGTACAAAGGTCTGTGTTTATCATCATGGATGAATATCTTTACCCTCACTCTTCTGTGCTACTATACTGAGTTCACTGGTTGTCATTCTTCCCCAGGATATTATGTACCCAATGACGACGGTGAGTTCTACCAGTTCTGTTATGTGACCCACAAAGGGGAGATCCGGGGAGCCAGCACTCCATTCCTGTTTCGTGCCAACAGCCCTTCAGAGGACGAGCTGCTGACAGTGGAGGATGAATGCAACTCTGACATCCTGGTGGTCACCACCAAAGCTGGCTTTCTTGAGGTACAGCATTCCTCAGCAGCTAATTTAATCTCTAAGCTCATACACTTTGACATGTACACAATGCACAGCTGTGAAGAATATATATTATTTGAGCTCAATGGTGTACTTTGTTAGTAGATTATTAAGTGATTGGCCTAAACAGCTTGAACTATTTTTCTGCACAGCAAAAGATGGAAGAAGCCCAGAGAGAGAAAGACGAGCTGGTCACAAACATGGCTCTCCTGCAGCAAGAGAAAGAGCAGCTGGAAACAGAGAAGGAGAGCCTGCAGAAGGAGTGTGAGCAGGAAAAGGAGACTTGTGCCCAGCTGAGAAGGGAGAACCAAGTAAGCTGTGAATGAACTGAGTCAGCTTTTGAAGACAGTAGTGCCAGCAGTAAGGAGGGGAAAGTCATGTTTGTTGCTGCTTTACTGAATGAAACAAAAGAGCCTGTTCCTTTTTGTTTAGTTGTACTTAGTTCTTAATTGAACAACACACAGTGGCTAGTAATAAGTCATATTATTGTTTCTCTTTTCTACAGCTTGTAGTTCTTCCAAGGCCAATTTTACATTTGGCCAAATAGTCTCTTAGCACCCCCTAGCGAAGGACTGCGAATATGCAAAGCTATCCAAACTCGTGATCCACTAAGGGAATAAATCAGACTCTGACAGATATGAATGTCTGTATTATCAAAGTTGTAATTCAGTTTTTTATGGCATAACATTAAGTCTTAAAAGCAGTGTCAGTAATAATTCATTTTGCTGTCCTTTGCCATAAATCTGCTGGTTTTAAAACAGCTTTCAGATGAAAACATGATTACAGATTTTGTGGCTGTTAATTTTATGGTTATACTTTTATATGTTTTTTTTATGTGGTGTGAATATAAAGATTCCAAAATTCTGCCTATAAACAAACTGTAAAAAAATCATTTCCCTTTGCTTTTTTGATGTCATCTTTAACTCTCAAACCCTACCAACATATTTAAAATAGAAGGACTACCGACCAGAGTAAACAAGAATAAACTACTATAAGAAACAACAGTCATAGCAAAATGTTAACTTATTTCTTCTCAAAACATTACGTTATGTAATTGTCACCTGAAAAGAAAAAAAAAGATTTCTTATTTAAGGAAAGTTAGTTAATTTCCACATTGTGTAAAATGAAAATATTTACTTTTCTTTAATACAAATTGCAGCTTCTATCCGGAGTACAATCTCTCCACAAAGTCTTCAAAATGACTGACAGAGTGCGCCCACCCGCCCTGATGGTGTGTGATACCTAAAATGGGGACCCATGGCAAACATGAACTCAATAAATAGTTCCGTCTATTAAAACTGCAAAGGGGGAATTGGTCGCTTTTGAATGGCGTCCCCCAGGACCACAATACATTGGTATTTTTAAAAAGCATTAATTAAAACAGAAAAAGAAAATGATATGGAGCCATCAGGAACAAATTGATTGATGGAATAAAGCACCTGTGAGATATGACAAGTATAGCAAGCATGACAGTAAACCTCTGGGGTCTGCGGGTACCCCAGCTGGTAGGATTAAGGTTCAAGTTTTAAAACCTTGCATAATGTTAATTTTTATTCAGACTATAACTTTTCTGCACACATTTTCTGCAAGCTTCAAAACAGACAGAATTTAAGAAGCTAGTATTTTTTGCCATTTCAGACATTAAACTCATCCAGACCTCTGTAGGTCTTGGTGCACTCTGATGTAATAATGCATATCAGATTTGAAAAAGTAAAAATAAAATAGCACCTGCAATACTAATGTGCACCATTCATACTTGAGTTAGATTGATGCACATCACCAAACAGAATCATTCCTCTTCAGTTTTTCACCTCTTTAGCATCTTGATAAGTCTATTTTTTTACTCCTCTGGTTCCCAACAGTATATTTTATTGTCTTCCAGGAGTTGCAGAATTCTGCCCAGGCCTTGCAAGAGGAGAAAGAGGAGGTTAAGATGAGGCTTGAGGAGGCCACAGCCAGGGTGTTACAGCTGGAAGAAGACTTGATTGGGGTCACCCAGAAGGGTCTACAAAAGGAAACTGAGCTGGACAGGTAAGTTCAGGATTTGAAGAGTGGTTGCAGATTCATTGAGTCGCTGGTCATGTTTTCATGCACAGAGATTTATGTTTTAACCTGGTTGCTTGAGACTTTGGGGTTATAACCAGGGTGAACTAATCAATTATTCCAAACATTGAATGTTAACGTAGATATTGTAAAGGCTGATACAGTGATGACTAACAATTTTTATGACCTGTTCCTTAGTCTGAAGGATAGAGTGAAGAAAGTTATGGCGGAGAAGGAGGCACTTGAATCTCATCTCAAGAATGAGAAAGATGAGAAGGAACTATACAAGGTAATGTACTAGTAGTATTAACACATTTCTTGTATTTATTTCCTTAAAAGAGTTACATTCTGATAATGTGACTCCTTTTAATCTTAAAAAGTCTTGTGTCGTCACTCAAAGATTAATAACAGCGTAGGAATGGCTAGGTTCAGGTTTGTAGCAATAAGGAACTCTCATGTGACTCACATTTTCTCAAGGGGGTTGGTTGTCAGCTTGGGGGGTAATGAGGTTAGCAGTGGTTCAGTTACAGCATTTTTATAATATTAAATTCCCCAAAATTGGATGTCCAGTTCCTTGATGTTTCCTGTTTTTTTGTTTTTAACTTTTTACTCCTGTGATTACTTTGCATACTTTTGCCCAAACATGTAGTCTAAACAGGGCATGCCTTTTTCTGTCTTCCTTTGGTCCATCTGGTGTTTCTGTCTCTTTGTTGTGGTGGCACTGCACAGGAACTGGGAGTGCCACATATTTTACTGTCGCCACGGAAATTGCGTCAAACACCAATACCTAATTTAACTTTCACCATAACACTGGGGCTGTTGCGCCAGGAAAACTTTATGGGCCTATCTCAATCTCTGTTTTGTAAAGGGGTCATGCAACATTTATTTTAATAGTCATATGCCCTTTGGTACATGATCGTGACTGGTGTTGTATAAATAATATATTTATTTTTATAACTTCTTCTGCGTGTGTGTGGCCATGTGTTTGCATCTGTGGGTGTGTGTACGCTAGATTCACCTGAAAAACCGGGAGCTGGAGAACACTAAGTTGAGTGCGGAGCTGCAGATGCTTAAGTCTGTGGATGTGAACAAGGAAAACACCATCGCTCAGTTTAAAGAGGAGGTGGGACGCTTGCAGGCGTGCCTCACTGAGAAGGAGAAACAGTACAGAGAGATCCTTGCCAAAGTTTCCCCCTTGGTACAAATATTTCGTTTTAAAGCTTAAGAGTCACAACACCTAGATACTTTTGTCATATACAGTGTTGAATGTGATTAATCCGTAGAATATGAAATTATAACAATAGGGGAAAATCCTTGCCAGGCGGAAATGGAAACTTCATCTAAAACGTGTTTATTTCATGCAGGGAGATATGAAGGCTCTGAAGGAACAGCTGCGGCAGAAGGAGGAGCAGCTCCAGGCCAACCAGCAGCAGTCCTCTTTGTTGGCTGCTGAGTTGAGGGATGCCTCTAGCACCCGCGACCGCACCATGTCTGAACTGTACCACATGAAGCTGGAGGCCGATGCCCTCCGACAGGCCAAAACTGAAGCTCATGCCCAGTGTGTCCGCCTGGAACGCCTGGTAGAGCAGATGAAGGCAGATGCCAAGCAAGAAGCTGTAAGGATGATAACAAATCTGCATACCAAGTTTTATTAATATAATTAATTTTATATGAAACATTACATCACTATTGGACATATTTAATGTCACGGTAGGCAGAAGTAGGTCATGTGTGAGTGTAGAAAAACTCTAGTATCCTATGAACCAGAGAAGTAATGCACAAGTAGATAAAACAGCTGAATTCAAAGTTTTGATACTTGGTTACATGTACAAAATCACTTCTTGAATGATCAAATAGAAATGTTTGGCCATAAGTACAATGAAAGCGTGTATAATGAAATGATATCTCAAATAATAATAATAATTATATCCCAAATAACACATCCAGAAGAGCCTTTTACTGATGGCAGACATATGCCAAGTTAAGCAAGCTTTTACTGAGGAATCATTTGGTGGCACCCCTTTTGAAAACTGACACTTACAATAAAAGACTTAATCGATTAACAATCACAAGGGAACTTACTGGTAATAACGATTATATTTCTATCTTTACAATTTAAAGGGGTCTTTGCATTTGGCCCCTTACTGTGTTTGGTGTCTGAACTTTTCTGATGTGATGTTACCAGGCCAAAGCAGAAGAAGAAGCTGCTGCAGACCCAGCTGTTTTAGCAGAGCTGCAGAGGGAAGTGGAGGACCTGAAGCTGCGTCTGCACATGGCTGCAGAACACTACAAGGAGAAATACAAAGAATGTCAGCGACTGCAAAAACAAGTGCTTAAACTCTCCGAACAGCAAGGGGTAGGTCCCACCAGATACCGGCCGACGTGCTACAGTACATAGACGCCCCCAACAAGTGAAAGACCAGAACTTGCGATAGATTAATACACCAGAGTACGGATGTTTTGATAAGAATTAACTGCGAAGCACACATACTAATTCATCTTTATCAGCTTTCGATGTAACATTTACACATGCACTTTTTAATATCTCTTTGTAAAATGAATACACTTTTAATTTAATTCTCAAAATCTCAGTCGCTTACTTTTGTTATGTCATTTTTTTCTGCACTAATTCACAATTTCTTTCACTGTTTTTCTTATTATTACATTTACAACTAATTATCAATACTCAAATGAATTTTATTTCTTCCTTTCTATAGGATCAGAAGAGAAGCTCAGCACAAGAGGCCACCACAGTACCTGCATCTGTGAGTCCAGACACATCTGTACCAGGTACCCATGTTAAATTATACCAAATTTTAATATTTGACTTTATAATGGACTCTGAACTTTTGATATATTGGAGTGGAGTTGGGTTGTAAAGACATGATACATAAAAATCTGTATCCATATATTTTCAGTATTGTTTTTTCATGCTGTTCATACTGTAAACAAGTCATTTAGATTAATTTCTTAAGTAGTTCTGCTTATCAAAAGATGAACTGAGAACAAAAAAACTTAGGTATACATTTTGTTGCTTTGCCTCAGCAAACTGTCTGACTTGCCTTCATTGTCTTCATAGGGAGTCCAGGTTCTGCTGATCCCATGCTGGAAGCCATCATCCAGGAGAAGCTCAAAGGCATCAGCAGAGAGGCGTCCGACAGGAACGATAAATACAGGAAATGCAAGCAGATGCTGATGGTAAGAACTGTATTTTTTTGCATCCTGTTACTGGTTCATGTGTCCCCAGATGAGATCTTGACAGCCTGTTATGAAGGACTCATGTAGTACAAAGGTATGATATGTGTGCTCTCTGCATTGCAAGATAGAGGAATCTGATGAAAAGTGGTTTGGTTGATTTCCATTTAGGAGGAGAAGGAGCGTAGCTGCATGTTTGCTGATGAGCTGGCCAAGACGGAGGTGAAATTTAAGGAGCAACTGAAGACCAATGAGAACCTGAAGCTGCAGTTGGCGTCAGAGGAAGACCGTTACAAGGTTGGTTCATCCTAAAGACCGTTGAGTGTTCGGACACTTAGCACAGCACTCAGGCTGCCTTTGGACACTTCCATGTTTTTAACCGCTTTGTATGGCTGGTCTAGCTCAAGGATCAAGCCTTTGATGATATCTCTCCCCTTGAACAGAGTCCTCTCTGCCAGTGTTGTTTATGAGCAGGCCTATCTGTGAGACGACATTTTACTGCTGTTTATGTCAGGCTCTGGAGACGAGCTAAGCCCAGCTCGGAGGAGTCTTCTCCAGTTGCCTGGCTAATGCTGTGCTTGGCTCAGGTCAGGCGGATATTTGCTTAGTGTCTCAGAGGAATTCAAACAGGTTGTTTTGCTTTGAGCGGTATTGTACATAAATCAGTCCTCAGCAAAGGGAAGCATTTTATGGCTGAGATCAATTAATGTCATGCACTGAAGTCTGCGAGTATTTCAACAATGCATTTTTCAAGTCAGCAGCACATGTCAGATGATTGAGAATAGAAAACATGTCTTCATTCCTTTCTTGTTTGTTCTTTTTTTTTTTTTTTTTACACCAGAGCCAGGTAGCAGAGAAGGGACGGGAGCTGAAGGAACTGAAGGACACACTAGCACTTGTTGTGAAAGAGAAGGAAAAACTGGAGGGGGTTAGTGACAGCTTTCATTTTCTCTTTTATAGACTTCTTCCACCCAGAAAATTCCCAGAAAAGTGCCATTCCCCTGCCATTTTCCTTCTCCCAATCTGGTCTGTGTTTAATATGCCTCTCTAATTGTAGAAGCAAAGTAAATGAGTTCTTGTTTTCCATTCCATTACTTTGGACCACAGCAAGGTCCTCTCTGACCTAAAATATTGCTTCGAGGTAATGCTGTTACAGCTAAGAGGAGCAGAATGACCCAATTTGAGGTTTAGACTGTAAATTAAATTGGCGTCTGCAACTAACATCAATAAAACACCCGAGTCCCGTTCCCTTTGAAAATGAGAAGAGTTTCTTTTTTAATGAAGGCGCTAATTAAACTGTGTGAGCAAGAGAAAAAGCAAGGAGTCACAGCTCAGGAGCTGCTGTGTGATTATGAGCAGTGATGCATTACTGGGATGCATAGAGATGTGGAGCTCCTTACTAAATACATTGATGCCCATGGTGGCATTTATTTTTTGCCTCTGGTCTTTGTTGTAAAAATAGTTTGAATTCTGCCATTGCTTCCCCAGGAGCTTCAGAAGGGCAGCAGCAGCAAGAAGGGGGATCAGGGGGGCAGTGAGAAAACCAGCATGGAGAATATCCAATCCAGTGTGCCTTTATTCCTGCAGTACCCTGTCCCTTACACCCCTGATGCCCCCACCCCTCTGCTGGTCTCTCAGAGCCCCAGCAAGCTGCATTTTGGGAACCCTTACTCCATCTCAGACTCAAAAGGTTGGTTTCCTTTTTCAGAAAATAACATATTCTGTTCTGTGTTTCAGAAAGTGTTTCAGAATCTGTCTATCCAGTAACAATTGCAGAAATTATTGACTTTTGTTTATAATAACTATGTCTCCCCATGCAGATGAGGCAGATGAGGAGTTCTCAGATGACCAGCTGCTTAGACTCCCCCCTGTGGGCCCGCCTTCTTGGGACAGCAATGTGGTGTGTATCCAACCCACCCGCAATCACAGCCGGCCAGAGGGCCCCGAGGAGTCCGAGGAAAAGCAAAACAACAATGTAAGCCTCACTCCCATGCTCAGTGTGCAGTTAAATACTTATGAACTGACTTCTTTTTTCTGAGTGTTTGTGGATTTTTTAAAAAAAAATGCTGTTCACCTTTCTTTTCAAGGGTAATACCAATGAACAGCCCACAGCAACTGAAACTCACAGCCCATTTGTGAACGATGGACAAACTGCCTTTTGCTTTGATCCCAGGTAACACACCCTCACTTGTTCCAACTCTCATAAATGCAGTCCAAGTTTGCTGCACCCTACAGTTTCTAAACCTGTGCATTGTAACATGTGTAAAGTGTTTGTTCTGCTGCACAGCCCCCTTTTGTCAGTATTAGTTGAGCAGCAGGCCACCCACGTCGCACTAGACAGATGCTCTTTATTAGCTTGTGCTCCTGGTTTGCCCACATCATCACTTGACTGCTTATTAACATTTGCTTTCTCTCCCTCTCTCTACCTTGTTTATCCTCTGTCTTCCCTATCCCGTGGGCAGCATGGACATGAAACGATGTCCACTGTGTGAGGTCATCTTCCCACCCAACTACGACCAGAGCAAGTTCGAGGAGCACGTGGAGAGCCACTGGAAAATCTGCCCCATGTGCAGTGAGCAGTTCCCGCTGGATTGCGACCAGAAGGTGTTCGAGAATCACGTGCTCACCCACTTCGACGGCCACCCGCTCAACTTCGACTAGAGAAACGGCGAAATTAGCACATCCAGTCTGCCTACTTCCTGTCGCCACCGAAATAAATCACTCTGCACTCTTTTCTGCATGTAATGGTGTGAAGATCTTTAGGACTATAATGACTTTCGCTTTGTTACTTCAACTTAGAGAAACACTTTGAAGTGATGTGACATTTTAAAATGGCATTCTAATTCTGTGTATATCGCAGGGCTACGGGATCTGTTTGCAAATCAGAAGTTTTTTTTTTTTTATAGGTGAAAGATTCATTTGGATTTGAACAAGTTATTTAGGGGGATAAGACTGTTGTACGTACATATGCTGACTTAAAATTGACTCGGCTATCACAGATCTGTTAGACTACAGGACGTAACGAATCAGGGAAAGAGATAAGTGTTTACCAAACTCACATTTGACCCCTACAACCAAATGCTTCCCCCTTAAACATCACTGTACAAGTCATTCTTGCTCATTCTTTATAGACAGCAGCGTTGGTGCACTATATGCAGTCAGGGAGAAATCTTGTGTGATTACATCAAGACATGATTATACAGAATATCATCAGATCATCTATTTTAGAATAATTAAAGCCAATGATATTGTGAAAACCTTGATACTTTGTGTATGATATAGATTCGTTTTCTGTTAGGTTTCCATTGTTTTGACTTTGATTATTTAGTTGGGGTATTGTGTCAGAAACCTTAAAATCTTCATATCATGGACTAATCAGTGCATGCTGAGCTTCTGTTCAATTTCCCTCTTTTTGTTCTTTGCTTTTACAGTTCGTAAGTTATTTTATTCATAGATATGTTTCATTTGTTAAGTGAGTTTCATGTATCTAATATTAACTAATAAAGTCTGTTTGAAACTGAATTGTGTCCAAACACAGTTAATAAGACAGGAATCTTTAGGCACACATCAGAGGAACTTTTATTCTAAATGTAACAAAAGTTTACATGAAGCAGCTTTTTTTGAAGAAATACAGTACATCACCATGAGTTTCTCCAAACAACCTCTGGTTTTGCCTCTACCTCATACACATTAAAGTATTGTTTGATTCTTTTTTTATTTCCAGAAACATATGAAAATATAATTTAATGCACTTAACACATAACAATACATTCACTGTACACTATATCAAAGACTTCACCTCCATACTGGCAGTACAATACTGTCACAATTCTCAATTGGTTTGTAGTTCCTTAACACTAACATCCATGCAGTGAAGATGTTATTTAATGGCTCACTGTTGATAAATCAGCTGTCTGGTGGCAACTTGAGATTCTGCGGTTCATTATTAATGATTCAACGTTTGCTCAACTGACATTACATTGTTATGGCACAGCAGGAGCCGAAGTGTGTCTCTTACAGCCTAACAGCACGACTGTGAGAATGCTTACAAGCCCCCTTTTTTCTTTTATCCATGACAAGGACAATCACATAGATTCACATGACCCGGGGAATAATGTCTGTATTCGGCTGACTTTGTCTGCACTTGTCAAAATAAAGCCATAGAAAGATCTGTACTGATTGGAATGGTTTACAATTCAAGGCAACTACATACAGAAATATAACAATACTGGAAACACTGGAGGTTTGGTGTACATCTTCCCTTGGTGCAATGTAGAACTTGCAAACTTTCTGCTCTGAAGGCCTTTTGCCTCGTTTCGGCAGCTACTGTACATACACCGGAAACGAGATATTGACTAAAATGTTTATTTGTTGGCAACTTGTTACAAAAAGTGCTTCAATTCCTCACTTGTAAAGTAGCAAGGAGAACTGCTTAAGTCTTCAGGAAAGTGACCGGGAGCATTAGGAACCCTGAGTTCCCATGATCCTTGGGTCAGAACACTTGGGCAGGATTGTGGTGCTGAAATGCTTGCAAACATCACCTGAGATCATCCTTTGGTGCTCACACACACGTGTTTGCAGTAAAACAAATGAGAAAAAAAAAGGTTTGGAATATTTGTGATATGAAAGGAAAATTCCAAAAAATGATTATTAACATTAAATCTGATTAAGAATGAAACATGTACATATTGTTTCAGGTTGGATTTCTGATGTAACACACTTTTTTTTTGTTTGTTTGTTTGCCTCTGTCGCATTTAAGCACTTAAATGAGACATTGTATTACAGCCATGGTAACGGTGCCTCCTTCCTCAAATAAAACATCCAAATCTTTCCTCAGTTTCGTCTGACTTCTCACTGCCTTTAAAGCAGGACGTCCTACATGCTAGGCTACCTTGGTGTGGACCATTCTCTACTCTACGACATGCTGTCATCACCAACGAGCACCATGTGTCAAAAAATAAATTCAAATAGATATGATAGCTTGAATGTGCAAAATACAAAACTGTGAACTACATAATAAAGATTTAAAATTCTGAATAAAAATTAAGCACGAATAATAAAACATTTATAACATGCAAAATATGAAAAAATAGTGTCATAGCATAGTGGGATAAGAGAAAGAGAAAGAGAAGGACAGGGGTTGGAAGATGAAAGGAACAATGTGGGAGAAGAAACAGCCTTTGCTGGTGACAGTGGAGTTCAGATGATTGGGGAATGTCCTAAAGGAGAGTGCTGGTTGCTCACTCCATCTCTACTGCTGCATCTTGCGGATGATGTCAGTAGAAATGGGTGGGTGGAAGTTGATGGTGTGGTGGCGGAGACCCTGAGATGTTTTGTAGCTCTTCCCACACCGGCACTTGAAGGGTTTGCGCACCCTTATTTGGGTTCGGTGGCCGTTCTTGGCATGATACTTGATCCCGTTCACATTCTGTAATGAAGCAGAAAGTTTGAATAAGTGTGCAGTACTCTGGGCAGGTTTTCAGTTGTTTTTATCGTAGTAGCATTGGCTGAATTTCCCACAACTACACTGCATGGCCAAAAGTATGTGAACACTCAAACATTACAACCGTGTGATTGTTGAATATCTTATTCTACTGATAAGATCTGGCTCACAGCTGGTATTCCAATTCATCCTACAAGTGTTTGATGTGGTTGAGTCATACACTGTATATGGGTCAAGTCAAGTTCTTCCACACCAAACTCAACAGACCTTGCTTTGTGCCCAGGGGCATTGTCTTGTTGTTTCATGAATTCCCTGAGATCTCAACAAAGGATTTGAAAGCACACTATCCAGTGTACTGCTTGCTGTAGCTTTAAAGGATTTTCAAGTCTGTCCTAAAACAACAGTCAGGTGCCTAAATGAACATCAAAACATGTTTTGCTCACTGTAATAATTCCTCCTGTTTATACTGGCCATTAGAAGATCCCCTCCTAATATGTTTATAATGTAAGTAATGGGAGACAAAATCCACAGTTCTTGTTTTGAGCGAAAATGTATTCTGAAGATAATATGAGGCTTCAGCTGTCTGAATTAGTCAAATAAAGTGAATATCTTCCACAGTTACAGTCTTTTTAGTAAAAAAAAAATCCCTGTTTTCCAGTTTAGCTGCAGTGGAAGGATTGTAACAAGAAGAGAGCACTAAAATGACTGTAACTGAAAGAGTTGACTTGATTTGACTCATTTGACTGCATATTAGCTTCAAATAAACTTTTAAATACACTTTTTCATGGAAAGAGGGCTGCGGATTTTGTCCCCCATCACTTACATTCAAAGTTCATTATGAAGGGATCTCTTAATGGTGTGTATGAACAGGAGGATTACAGCAAGAATTACATGTGTCAATGTTCATTTGGGCACCTGACTCATGTTTTAGGACAGACTTGAAAAACTGTGAACTTTCATTTTAAGATAGAGTATGTTGATTGGGGTGTCCATATATTGTACATTTGGCCATGTAGTGTATCTCGTACATAACTTCAGAATAAAAAGAGGACCTCATTCAACATAATTCTGAGGAAAGGAGAAATAAAATGTGCTCTATTTACAATCTAGTTCTGCCACTGAACAGATGCCTAGTGCTGCTGCTGCCTCAGACTAAGTCATCGCCTATAACCCTGTCATTCACGTCAGCAATGCAATTTTCTCAGGCTGCACATAATTTATCCCAAACCACACACACCAGATGTGAATGGAAAATCCAGTAAAACCCCGCATTATTGAAGTGGACTAGATGTATGCATTTATGTTGACATGCTGTAATGCTCAACTAAGAACCAATTTTCCATTGTCAACCACAGGATATCTTCTACTATTTTGATTTTACATCCTTATTTCTGTGAGCAGATAAAATTACATGTCTCACTTTGTTCATTGCAAATGTATCAAGTATTCATTCTGTCTCGGTGGACATGGTGAAAGTATCTCACAGTTACATTATGTTTAAACAAAGTGATTCTCAAACTTGGGGACTCCCTAAAACCCCTTCAAGGACTCCTGGGGGTCCCTGGACCCCATTTTGAGAACCACTGCAGTAATTAATCTAATAGGAAATGTTGAGTTAAACTAACCTTGTATCTCTTTTTACAGCCTGGGACAGGACAGGCAAATGGCTTCTCGTCTCCTCCGTTCATGCACATGGAGCTGAGGATGGACTCAGAGCTGATGGCGCTCTCTGTGGTCCACGACTCATCACTGTCTGACTCCTCAAAGTCTACCTCCTCTTCATCACACTCACTACCTGTGGGAGGTTGAAAGACAGACAAATGGTAAATGACTCAGTCTCAGGGCATGACCACCAGGGATGCAATCCTACCCACCAGTCTCCAAGAAGCTCTGATTTACGCACATTTCATGACTAATCTTTGGCAAGGAGATCCTGTCCTTTGGGTTTTGAGGATGACAAGCGTGAACCTTTCTCAACATGTGTTTCGGGGCAGTGTTCCCATGAACTCCATTTTACGTATGTTATGGTGCCCAAGTTTTGGGAAAAACTGAAATATGCCAATCCTGGGAAAGAATTTATTCATTTTATTGAGGTCTTGGGGTCAATCAGCTGCTGCTGTGTCATCACTTAATTAAAGATGTTATGCCGGAAGAGTAGCTACAAAACCACAAGAGCTAAAACATGACAGAACATTAAAAAACTGCATACTTTACAAAACAAGGGCATGACATTAAAATATTCCAAGGAAGCAACAAAAAAAACTTATTATATAATGTACACAAATTAGCTGGACTATGAGAACAGACCCTGATTCCCCGTAGCTTGGATTTGAGCTGTGTTAGAAATATGTTTCCTCAAGCCCAGCATTCATTTGCAGTTCCTCATAGTAGCAAACATTAAGACATGTATTGACTTTCACATCAACAAAGAAATGCACAATATCTGTGAAATGTTACCTACAATTTAACAATGAAATATCACACAATTCGGTACAAGGATCAGTATCAGGAAGATGAAGAGCTGTTTACAGACAATACACAATAATATCATTTCATTTCAGTCAGTAAAATACATGGATTTTAAGCCCTTAGATCTGAAAATATAATGAGTAAAGGGGTGAAAATTTGCCAAATGCAACATTCATTTCAGCTGTTACAGCTAAGACCAGTGCTTTTTTCACCATCTACAGTGAATGAGCCACCTGTTTCATGCTATATAAGCTTTTTCAGTACATTCAGGACATTTTTATGTGATTCTTACTTGATCCCTGAAGAGGACAATCACTCTTTGCTTCTGCCTTCATACTTTAAGACAGTCAGGACACTAGATGAGCTGTCTGGGATTCATATTTCCTTCAGCAGTGTGGATGTTTGCTCTTATGGTGTCTTGGAAATGAACCCCCAGACTGGAAAGTCAGTCTCCTTACACTCTCAGAGTGACACCACTCTGTTGCTGACCTTTGCTGAGTGTGTATTCCACTGCCACGAAATGCGTGGTGAGTGTGTCGAGAATGGTTACCTGTGGGCGTGCTGCTACGGAAGGAAGAGGAAGGGGTGATGGGTGGGGTAACTGGAGGGGTGAGGTTTCCACTGGTATGGCGAGGCGGAGTGGAAACACTGCTGCGAGACAGATTGCCTGTCAGAGACAAAGACAATTTGGGCTGCACCTTCTTCTTCAGAGTCTCGTGCTCTCGCCGTGCAGCATCTGTCATGAACCTGCAGTGTGGGATATGAAGCTGGTCAGGATTTGAAAACTTTAAATGAAAAGCGGGGTCTGTCATAGATTTGACACATCACACTGTCTTGATGTTGCAAAAATTCTCCTATTGAAAATTTACTATTAAAAAACACATGCTTGGAAAAAAACCCAATCATTCCATTCCCATCAAAAAAACTTACACAAGGGTTTATGATGGATAGCAAAGTCTTTGGTAAATGCATATCATAAAAATTAAATGTTAACATAGACATTGTTAAAGCAGAAGTGGAATTAACAAATTAAGCGATAACCACATCAAGATGTGTTTATGAAGGCAGGGAGACAGCGGCAGACCTTCTTGTATACTGGCTTGTTGCATAAGGCTTTTAAAACTACTAGTCAAATCACCATATCAAAGACGACTGGGATGCACCCAGTGCAATAAAAAAAACCCAACTACCAAATACAGAGGCAATTCATCTAAGCAATCCACCAGATGACATCTGAAATCGCTGGTGGAGCCTCATACAAGCAAACACATTATAGGGCACAGTGGTTATACTCACTGATGTAGAGCACTTTTGTATAAATCTTTACAGGCCCAAAGACTAATAACGTTAATGCCATAATTATTTAAATGAATTTATGACATAGATTTAAATAAGAGCGAAATGTGCTGTTTTCTTGCTTTGATGATATGTTACAGTACATTTCTTTACCTGTTGATGTAGCTGAGGGCAACATATGTAGGCTGCTGCTGCTCCTGCTTCTCCAGCAGACGGGGGTCTGTGTCTGAGCAGATGAGGGAGACAAAGGAGTGGAAGAGTTAGACACATACTATGCGTATAAACAGTTGTACAATGCTCTACCATTAGAACAGAATAAAGACATTACTAAATATCGAGAACATCAGTGTGCTCAGTTTTCTTTTTCTAGCATTCTTTGTCCCAGATCCCATCTTTCTCCGACAAACCAGAAGTTAGTAATGCAGTGACAAAGACATGTCAGACCCTTGAGCTCCTTGAGGCACATTTGTGATTTGTGATATTGGGATATATAAATAAAAATTTGACATGATCCCTCACCAGCTTCCCACCCACAAACTCTACTCTTCTTGTTTTCAAAGAAACACCTGCACTGGTGTTGGCAGCTTTCCCAGGACCCCTCAGGCACAGAGGAAAGGAACGGTGGTGCTTCCTCAGGAGGGTTTATTCATTTTGATGGGAATTTTATTATTTAAATATTAAAACTGGGTTAGAGACAATGAAACACACTGATCAATACAAACTTTTCAGGTAGGTTTTCAGTAAACAGACACCAGTAATACTCCTTACTTTAAACTTGAGAAAAAATAATTAAAACCTCTTGCACTGGATTACGATATGCTTCAGTTGAAGATTGCCACTGTACCTTTAATTTTTGCTGAATTGATACAAATTTGTGCCTTATACTATCAGAGGCTACTTTAGCACCTTTATGTACCTTAATGGTAGATAAAACAGGTCCACATCTGGTTGTCAGTACAAAAATGGTATCGTTTCTTGTACTTCTATTTTTAAGTCTTGATGAAGAAGGCTGGACACATTATAATGACATTTTGCACTCTCCTACTTTAAAAACTTACATCAGTATGTCCCTGAGCAGTACACTTATCCCCCATCTGCTTCAGCTGAGCTGCTTGGTGGCAAACAGTAGCAGACTGTAGTAAAACTGGGTGAGTCCCAGGTATGAATGTTCATGAATGTGATGAGTTGTGCTGTGAAACAGCATGCATGCCAAATAGTTGAATAAAGGCTAATAAAAATTACTTGGTGAAAGTAATCAAAAAGGCAGGATATTGTGCAATATGCACTTCAATTAGTTCAAACATGATGTCATGCACCACTGTCTAGACTGAAGTCACTGTGGAGTAAAGGGCTGCTGGAGAACCTCCGCAATCTTCACACTGACACTGGTTACTGAACTTAAGTAAGGTTAAAGATGCAGTGTGTAGGATTTAGTGGCATCTAACAGTGAGGTTGCAGATTGCAACAAACTGAATCATTCCCCCTTCCAAGCATGCAGGAGAATCTACAGTGGCCGCGAAACTCACGGAAATGTGAAAGGCCCTCTCTAGAGCCAGTGTTTGGTTTGTCCGTTCTGGGCTACTGTAGATACATGGCCGTGTAACATGGTGGGCTCCATGGAAGAGGACCTGCTCCCTATGTAGATATAAAGGGCTCATTCTAAGGTAACGAAAACACAACAATTCTTATTTTCAGGTGATTATACACTAATTAAAACATACTTATGAATATTATATTCCATTTCTGCCAAGTCCGTTCTGCCATTAAATTCTACACACTGCACCTTTAAGTTGAATTCATTGCCTTTGCACTCTTTGCTGTATGATTAGGCTACTTCCCTGTTTGTAACACTGTTGTTTTTAAAATAATATATAAATAACAAGAAAGTAACACATTGCATTTTTGAAAAACTGCTCTGCAAACACCACATTTCTCATACATGACACATACTGTGTTTTTTCATGCTGCGCTCCAGACATTCATCTTGTTCAGTGGTGCTAAATGTACAACAATCGCCAATCCCCACACCCTGAGGTGAGGCGGGCCTGACTTCAAACGCTCTTCCCACTGCCATCCATGTGGGAGAAGAGAGATGCCCCATAAAACAACATTGTCTACCACTTACCAGCTGAGCCTCCCTGTCTGCCTCTGACAGAGCTGTGAAAGACGGCTACCCCCATGTGGTTAAAAATATTGCTAGTTTCCATCCACAAGCTCATTTATAGACAGCCATTACACCTAAGGCTGTTTGTGGCATTAGATTATAAATTATGCAACGACCAATAACTAAAGTGCAGCCAAAACAAAACCTGTATATTCGGTGAGCAGTGAACATGAGTCCACTCCTGGTTGATGCAATATAAAAACTACTAAGGCAATGACAAAACACATGGAAAAAGTGCATGCAACACCTTTGTGAGCTTGTAATAAAACCCTGAGTCATACACAATTATTACTTCCACAAGCGGTGTTGGGCTTTTACTCCTGTTGGTTTGTTTGTCTGGAACAAAAAAACCTAAAAATAGACTTGTTGGACAAAGACAATGTACCAACAACTAATTAGATTATGGTGTTGATCAAGATGAATATAGTGGAAACAGAAACTTGACTTCAAATCACCTAGTTATGTCTGCAGGGACATGACTAGGGTTGGTTATCAAACATCAATACTTTCTGAGCACCAAATGAAATTTGTCTGTACCATCGATTATCAATAACTGTCAAGTATTGAAAGTTGGCATAAAATACCTTGTCATAGTCATGTTTACTTATGTTTTGATGCTTTGATCAGAGATTTCTGAGCTAAATCAAGAAACAGCTCATTTTAAACTTTATTTTTGTTAAGTAAAGTTCTTGACTTGAGAAGTAAAAATGAAAATGAAATGGAAAGAAAAAAGATTTAGTAGAAAAACATGCTAATATTTTTGTAAAATAAGGTGTCCAAAAAAGTAGTAGTTTGCTTAGGTACTGGCACCAATATTGAAGAAATTCATATGGGTGTAATCAAGACATAAGTTACAAATTGGATATTTGAGGATATATTGTGTATTCTTACAATTCAGTCTGTTTCTGATCTGGTTATCACACAAAATGAGTCTCTCTAAGCTGTTTTTCATTCATTTAACTTCTCTTTGGGTGGAGCAAATCACTTTTTAACTGTTTGAAAGATACCAACGTGGTGTAGATTGAAAGTACAAACTCACACGTACACACATAACCATCCATAAAGGAAACACACAGCAGACTGCACTCTGTACACTACTGGCTTAATTCTGTCATGACGGAGGCGAAAGGTGATGTTGACCAGTTAAACTCAAAGCAAGCCACATTGAAGTGTACATGAGAAAGCACACATTTTAAAGGTCTAACAGTAATCTATGACAACAAACCAATGTCAGCCTTCCTTTAAGTAGACATGGGTTTGACAAGACACAGGGCATCATCCACTCAGTGCCTGAAGCCAAGCTGCTTGGTTGACGCTAAAAAAGTGGCAAAGTTTTATGACACTGGCAGGTAAGCTCTAAGAACAGCTCAAATCTCAGCGCCTAGAGACTCAGAAGGTTTCTCTTAAGGCCTCAATCGTAAGCAAGTGTTTCATTAACAGTGGATTTATCCCCTGTGAGAAGGATAGCACACCTCTCTCTATTCTCCAGCCAAAGTCATGGAAACAGAGTAGGAAAGACACGTTCATAGCGGCAATATTCCCCTGCCAAAAGCCGGAGGTAGTGCAGAGACTATTTTGAGTGCTGTGTGTTGGTATGTGTGTGCGTGAGTGCATAAGAAAATCCCTCCTAAGATCCCTAATGAGCCTCCAGGAGTGGAATGGCAGCCTGCTCATGGACCGCTTAAACAGCAGTGGATCAATCTGTTCCAACACACTGTAAATCACACACACCTCAGGTGGGGACTAGGGAGAAGGAGGCCTGCAGGGGCCGGTTCCCCGCAGCCTCCGCTATTCTTTTGGGGCCACCAGCAGTCAAGGATCAGGGTGAAGGCGCCCCAAGTAGAGATGGGAACCCCTCTAATCAAACTTCACAGGTGGTCTACCTTGGTGGCCAAATATCAGAAACCTTCTGGGGGAAAAAAAGGGTCTTTATTTACTGTCCCTTGTTTCAGAGGCAAACAGTCACTTCCTATACGCCTAGGTGATTGTTTACATACATGGTGCAAAGTCAGGTGTGGACAAGCAGAACAGATGTAGTGTAACACATCTAATATGTTCTGTATATAACAATGCTACTAATTTTCTGATTTTCAGTGATGTCTTAAGCACATATGAAGCAATGACTATCATTAGTGTCTATGTGTGAAACGTGTCCACGGGAGCTTATGCTGGCTGAGTGAGTGGCTGTAGTGTGCGAGTGTAACAGAGGACTATATTAGCCTCACAGTTTATAATGGAGGCATATGTTACACAAGCACAGAAAACATACATGATGCAATAACATGTTCTCATTAGGGCCCCTATGACGACCTGCAACAGGAAACCAAGGGACGATCACACAACAAACCTTCCTAAGGCAACGGGGGAAGTGACGCCTCCTGCCCTCTCATAACGCCCTCCACGACCCTCACACACACACACACACACACACACACACACACACACACACACACACACACACGCCCCAGACGCACAGCTCCCTCTCTCATTTCCACCATAGTCTGGCTCTCCCATCCACCCTCACGGCCAAATGCGCTGTGGGGTAGAGCAGAGTGGCGAGCATTATGGTGACATGTTTATGGTGGCTCTGAGCCGCAGGGGACATTACCAGGAGTGGTGGCACAGGTAATTCATTACGATGTGACCTCTAAGGAGGAAATGAAACGGAGTCAAGCTCCATGTGTAAGCTGTCTTTGCAGGTTGATAAAAAACAAAACAAAACATGATCCATCAAAAAATATGTGTAGTACAGGCAGCGATTTAAACATATACACATGCATTAATTCATACACATATCCACAAAGACATGTTTGTACAAACACACAGATAAACACATGGGAACATGTATTAAACACACACATTCATAGCTGCTCATTGTATACATATGGTGCTAAGGTTTCGGTGATTTTTAAACAAGTCTGCCATTCTTTTTAAGCTGACATTGGTGATATCCAATAGCCAATATTAGAATTTGTACAATACCAATACAGTATTTGGTTTATGTTTAAATTACAGGTACTCAGTGTGAATTTCTGGAAGGCTGGAAAAGCCCAGTGACACAAACAATTATTATTAGAAGTAGTTATATGATCAGATCTGTAAGTCAGGGCCACACTTATTCACAAATAGAATTGGACCAATAAAAAGGCAATAAATCAGCTAATTATATTGAAAGACAATAGCTTATTGCAGAAATATTGGTATCTGTGTTTATTTCGGCCGATAAATAACAGTACAGAAATGCCAAAGATATATTTGAGGTAATTTAGGAACAGCATCACTATCCAATAGTTTGTCCAGCAAAGAGCACTGGCAAGTTCATTAACTGTACAATGTAAATATTTTAGTCACAATACTTAAAAAAAATACATTTAAGTTATCTTTATTAAAAATGTTTTTGTAAAAAAAAAAAAAAAGACTATTTTTTAAAATTTCAAAAATCAAGTATCTAAAGGTGGGGGTGTTTAATACATTAGGCTTTTAAACGAAGATATAATATGTGAAACAATTCAAAAAGAAAAAATACTACTTTATATGTGCAGCTGTAGTAAGAGAGGAAACCTCAAACCAGCAGAATTGGAAATGACTGGAAAATATCTGATGATTAGCAACATCATCCTTTAAAGGACAGGTATGTAAGATTTAGTGGCATCTAGTGGTGAAGTTGTAGATTGCAACCAAATGAATACACTTCCCTTCCCTTCCCCCTCCAAACGTGCAGGAGAACCTACAGTAGCTGCGAAACTTGCGAAAAACGCAAAAAGTCCTCTCTAGAGCCAGTATTATTATTTTCATGGGATTATACACTGATTAAAACATACTCATGAATATTATATTCCATTTCTGCCAAGTCCGTTCCGCTAGATGCCACTAAATCTTACATACTGGTCCTATAAAGTAATAACTAAACTCTTAAAAGAACTTTTTTAAAAGAGGACAAAATTGGCACATTTGATCTGCATCAAACTACACCCCAATGATGTGTAATGTCAACATTGGTAGTACATTATTATCTCCTATGAGGAATGTTTTATCGAGTACAGCAGCCCCTCATCTCGCAGTCACTGCACAGGAACAGGAGCAGCGGTGTCGGGGGATGGGGAAATGTAATTAGGCCCACCAGGTGCACAGATCAGGGAACTAGTTACTGCTTTTCAAATTTATTACTTCCGCGCAGTTTTTGGGGGTGCATACCAAAATCTCCTAAATGAGCCTCCAGTGAGGATTGGCAACAAACAGACCCATTGTTACCGAGTCTGGACACTTCAGGCCATCGTTATTCCAGGCCCCGGTAGTACACACATGCACAGGTCTAAATAACACAGTCGCTATTTGCTTCTGGTCTATGGAGGCCTGGTCGCTCAGTGACAAAGTAAACATTTCATTGGCTTAGTGTGTGCAGTTTTTCATACCACACAAGAACACCAGACCATTGAGGAGATCTTTCAGTCTTAACAACACAACTTAGGCTCAGTGTTAAAATTTTCCTCTGGTTCCGCTGTTGTTTTCTGGGGCTCATTAGCATGTGCTCTCTTAAACTTTGCTGAATTTGTTGACAAAGGTCTAAGTGGACCACCCAACACTCATATCATCACCTTAAGTTGTCTGTCACGATGGTGGGATGTAAGAGGATGAAAAATAGCTGATTCATTATAGAATTTTTGAATCATAAATGTTAAGGGCTGGAAATTGATCTGTAACCGGATTTTATTTGATATCAGGTCCAGTCTTAGCTTTCAAAAAAACAAATAACTGTTACTACACATTGCTGTCTGCGTTAATGAGCCTTTTAAATGAAAGATGAAGCTGGTCATCATGAACTGCAACCAATAAAATCTTCTTCCAATACCCTCCTAAAAGTACAGTAATGTTTAATAATACAATATACCGTATTCAAGTATAAGAACTAACTGTGAAACACTACAATACACTGTGCTGTTAAATGTGACTGGGAATGAGCTTTGGTCTTATAGTGCAGGCCGGCTCCCTTTACCAACAGCAGAGCAGCGCCACCTCTTGTTCACAGACCTGACCAGCAGGCTGGCTGGGGAAAACAGGCACAAGAATGTTTGCTTGTTTTCCAGGCGCCTAATTATAAAGGAGAACGTGCTTTAAGCAGCAGGCCACCAGATGAGGAGGAAGACAGGCCAAATCAAGCACTCTGTCTGTAATTATGCTTCACAGGCACTTGGCACAACGCGCAAGATTTCGCACTTCTCAGAGTGGGCACAGGCCAGCGGACAAAGGAGGGGGGCAGCAAAGTTTTTCCACTCTCAGCCAACTAATTGCCTCATTATACCCCAATAAGTCATTTGGAAGCATTTTTTTCTACAGCTAACACCTCGGACACATGCACAGCACACAATCAGAGGGCAGAGGATATTAAAGCCAGTCAAGCAACAAACAAGAACAACAGAGACAGCTGGGCCTTGTCAGCTTCAATAATAAGTGTCTGAAATATTAGATTGGGTAACAGATGCAGGAACTAACTCAGTGTCAAACTGTGAGGAGGGGAATTCACTTTCTAGACTATAAGCTTAGTTAAAAGACATAAAAACTTCAAGCACTTGGAGCTAAACATCTCTGCAAGACTAAAGTTGTAGTTTCTGACTGACTTTTTGTTAAGCTTTATTAAATACAGGGATAAAACAATATAGTATGGAGGATTGAAACAGACAATACAATGATAATAAATATATATGTATCAATATGTATCAATATGTATATTGATTTTCTGTTTTAATTATGTGTCTATTTTATAACAAGTGATTCAAGGGAGCTAAATACATTGGCAATGTGGCACTAGACACACAAACACGAAGTTCTTATATAAACTCAATACTATTTAATTTTCATGTATCACTGAAGTAAATAAAAACATGATACATTATTTTCCAGATATAGCTAGAAATACTTTTCACTTTCACACAGAGGTGAATTATTAGATCAGCATAAACCTTTTACACACACCTGTTCACAGCTTCTCAGAAAGTTTTATGATAAAACAACTCAGACAAATTTTTATGTCCATCCATCATGACTGCCTAGTCATCACCCACTAGTAGTTAATGTTCTCGTTTAGCCTAACAAAAACTAGGGGTGGCACTGTTTGTGGTCAAGAGGACTGTTAGTGTCTTGGTTTAGCATATGAACTGGTGAAGTAAGACCAACTTTCATGTGGGATTTAATACCATATAAATACATTTAGATATAAATATAATACATTTTAATTATTTTAATGACCATGTTGCACCTGCACCATGTTGTCATATGAGAGTCACCAGTTACACCATTGAGCAACACAGTCTACAGTGACCTGCCCCAGAGGTATTTATTCCAACTAGTGACACATGTCTGTCTTTACAGGTTGTACTTTTTTTTCCAGATTTTCAGATGATCAGATATATTTTGGGATGGCCTACCAGTGAACAAGAACTTCTTTTTAAGTGTTGCAACAATTTTAAATTGTGCATTATAGAAGCAATTGTTTCAATGAAGTTATAAAATATTGGCACACGTATATAGTAGATTGGTGATCAACACTGATGACATCATAAGTCTGGCCTATAACACAAGAGTGCATATTTAATTGACACACCAAAAAGCCCACTGCTGCTGAACAACCCATGCTTGCAAACAATTAGGGATGAATCAATGTGTTTTTTAAAGCCAACACCAATATCTGATATTTTTCCATAACAGCTGTGAAACAGACACTGTGGATTTTGTAAGTCTTATGACAACTGCAGCTGTAACAAGTTTGTCAGACACGCCTGTAATAATGCAATTACATGTGTAACTGTTGTGTTGCAATTTCACACTTGTGTTGGGTAACATACTCTTACTTTCAAATGATTATAAAAATGCAAATTCAACAACTGGCTACTAAATCATTGCACGCATATAGTACACTGTTTATGCAGATACCACTATGTAACTATCAACATAATGGACAACACTACACACCCCCTACACAACCTTCTGGTCAGACAACAATGTCTTCAATCGGAGGTTCCTTCAGCTCCACTGCAATAAGAACCAACACAGGAGGTCATTCCTGCCCAACGCAACAGTTATCTACAGTGGTTCCCCTCTGTGCCGGGAGGGAGACTCCTCCACTGAGTGGCAATGCACAATGTACATTTTACATTTAATTTGCACATTAATAAAATTTGTACCTTAAAGTTCTATTCTTAAAAGAGTACTTTTATGCTACTTATTCTCTTGCTTATTCAGTATAGAACTTTTACCGGTGTTTTTGTAAGCTACATGGGTTTTTTGTCATCTATATGATAGCTGCTGTAACACTGACATTTCCCTTTGGGGATAAATAAAGTAGTCTATCTATCTATCTTTCCATCTACTACCAAAACAGGTATAATACAAATAGTCTGTTCTACCATTAAAAAGTTGCAATAGCTGAACAGGATAAACTACATCATGCAAGTAGAGTGTTTGGTTGCATCCAAGCAGTGTCAGATCCCTGGTGGAAACTAACACTTCTTAAGTGATAAATAAAACATAACATAACAGTTATTTGCTTTTAAAAGTGAATACTTGCTTCCAGTAAGTAGTATAATCTAACTAGTCTACAGTATGTTGTCAAGTGGATGGAAGCAAGCACATAATAATCAGTGTATCTTCACTGGCTCATGTTGACCACAAGTTAACTCGCGACGCTTCAGGGCAGCTCAGCGCGCGGGCCTCGCGCTGCAATAATGTTGCACGGGCGACCCGACGGGGCGTAAAGAAACAGTCTTCCTGTCGGGTGTTTCAGGGCTGGTGTTGCAGCGACCTAAACAGAGATACATCGTTTATACAGATCCACGGGTGTTGAACAGGAACTGCAGTGTCTACACAGAAACATGAACAGCCACCACACCTAGCAACAGGGTTGTCAGGACGCAGGAAGTAACTTGCTAGCTCGCTAACTTAGCCACTTCTGCTAGCTGCAAACCTCGGCCATTGCAGCCTGCGGCGCTCACTACTTGTCGGCTCTTACCGATGTGGTTATCCTCGATATGCACGATGAGCTCGGCCAGAGTGTCGAAGTGAAGTCCGCAGCCCCCGAACCTGCAAGCGTTGGAAAAGAAAGAAGCAGCGGCGATGCCTGTCATGGTCGCTGCTGCATTGGAAATGAGGGCAGGCGGCGGCAGCGGCAGCAGCAGCAGCGAGCAGCGGGGAAACAGCAGGCGGACAGCGGTGCGAACAGCTGGAGCGGCAGGGGCGGTGCGCGGTGACTTTTTCCGAGCTGCGTCAAAACAGCAGCTGGAGAGGCACGACGAGATCGGAAGTAAAGAGGCATCGCCTTCATACGAAAAGTGTAAAGTGTTTTTGATAAGATTGTATATAAGTATACACAGATTTGATCTAATAATTGTGAGTTGTATACACATAATCTTACATTTGCAATCAACAATTATTTTCATTATTGATTAATCCCTAAATCACTTTAATAAGCTATTTTTTTTAGCTAAAAATATACAAAATTCTACTTATACTAGGTTTAATAATAATAATGATTTTATTATTAAATAATGATTTTCTAGAGTCCAAAGTGGAGTCTTACAATTGTTTTTAAGGCAATTGTGGCCACGTACCTGCCTAAAAAATCCATTTAAATTACCTCTGAACACTGCAACCACAACATATGACTAATCAATTGCCATCATTTAACTCAATGAAGTTTCACATAATCTAATAACTAATCAATTAAAATGGTAAACCAATCAATCAATTAACTATTTCAGCACAAGTTACCTAAATATCACCACTCCAACTAATTAATTTTATAACTTAGCAACCACTCTGTTAAGCTGCTTTTTGTATCACTCTGATTATAAAATATAGTTAATTAAATAATGTACATTTAAAAAAAAAACATTTTTAAGTGATTGTATTGTCTCTCAATGTATATTCTCAATCAAAATAGTGAATTTATGAGATTGATAAGTGGATAGAAACCATAAAATGTGCTCCATTATGCTCCATGGTATTGAAAAGTAGAGCATTCATTAAAATCTCAGCCATTGCACAGTTTCCCTAAAGGCCACAGAGAAGGAAATCCAGTGCCTGATGCCAAAGTGAAGACAAAAAAAAAACAACAACAACAAATTTCTACATCTAAATCTGTTTCCAGAATAGGATCGTTACTGATTTTAATTTGTAAAATTTTGAGGGGAAGTTGTTTTTTTATGTTGTTGTTTTTTTAGATTTTGTCTCACTTGACACATGTACTGTGCAGTTTAGTACAGTGTTGACAGGATGGAGGAGAGAGAGGGAGGATCAGGAACTGATTGGCATCATCACTGCAAACTACCTGCTGAATCCTCTCATCTTTTTTGTTTCCTCTGTCATTCACACAACAGTCTAACAAACTCTAAAACTGGTGTTATTCTCAGTTCTGTCTAAATCTGGATTTGTGTCCACTTTTAGGCTACATTCACATTGAAATGATCTATTAATTATTTAGCTGATTATATGCAATCATCAGTAATTATTTTTTGCAGTTTTTTAAATGTTACTGATGTAGTTGTGGCATGAACTTGGAGACACGTGTCCATCAACAAGTAGATTAGAAAAATGTTGTGGCCACAGTGTGGCAGTGTTGGTTAGTAGATAAATGTGAGTCATGCTTGTTTCGTGTGTTCAGCTCAGGTTCAGTATCACTAAAATCTGTTAATCCATCATGAGTTGATGAAAGGTTAAATTTATCATTCAAACCGGCTGGAAATATTGATATTATGATATGATTATGATAGTCATCAAAAGTGGCCAATTTCTTTCATTTCTATTATACATGTAATGTATTTTCGATTTTCAAGGGTCACAGAAAATAAACAACCATGTGTTGTGAGCGCAGATTCCTCTCAAACTATGACTCAGAGCAGCAGATGTAAAATATTTAGTGTCACGTTAATTACAAAACTTTAACTTGTTCTGGTTTTTTTCATCTGCTTTCAGTGGAAAGGAGGGAGTGGGAGTGATGCACAACATATATGTATACAAATGCATATCACCGGTATGTAGGAGGTGAGTAATAATCTTTTGTACATCTATAAATATAGAATGCCTTTCTAGAGGTGCAGATCTGCTGCAAATGGGCCAGAACTCCATTATAAAAATACAAAATTACAGTAAGAAGATTTACGAACTTTAACTTTCTCCAGTTACTTTCTTTTTTGCATTTGTTGGCGTGGCTGTAACCTTGAGTCTGTGCCTGGTTATGCTGTAATGGGTCATCACTGGGCCCAGCCCATTTTAAGATCAGGCACCACAGTGAGGATAAAACTATTTTTCCAGTTATGCTTGACAACTCTGTGGGATATTACTTTGAAAGCATTACATCACACACAGCCCCTTGTTTGAGGAAGTTGATGGGTCTGTTTTAAATGCTGGCATCGCTATCAATTATTTATCAATGCTAGTTCTTGACGAGAGTAGCTGCAACTGATCATTACTCTTCAATTTGTTATAGCCCATAAACATAGATGAGGTAATAGATGCATTTGTGATTTCCAGCGCTAGAGATTTACTGAATAGACTGTTCAGTGTGGACACACGCAGGCAAACTCACATTTCACAGCTGCTGGTAAGTGACTAAACCCCGTTGCCCTCTTTGAACTACCCAACAAGTTTGAGCTATCCAACAACTGAAATTCTCACTGTTAAATAGTTATAGGCACTCCCACATGCTACAGTAAAGAGAAGCAGCTGAATCCTTCTTTTATAATTTCTCTGATCCAATGTTTCCCTGGGCTTGTATTCAAATTCAAGCTGTCATTATGTTTATTTATACATTTTTAACACAGACATTAATAGAACAGAAGAATTAGTAGCTATAAAGCTGTTCTTACTATCCATGTATATAGCATGTTTCAAATCACAGTCACAGAACATTTTCTATTTTGCACATCAGTATTATAAATATCCCTCTGCAATAATCTAGACAGATCACATACAGCAGCCTAGTTCAGATGTCAAAAGAGCGATGTATCTACCCACAAATAGTGAGCACACAACACATTATCCTGCACTGTTATAAATCTACAGAACCGTCACACAGGCAGCTCCATTCACCAGCCACCTAATGTAAATGTTACAGGGTTGAGTGTTTGAGTGCGGCAATGTCACTGAGGTTATCTACTGGGAACCTCCCAGCATGTTTTGTTGAATTAGGCTCACAGTCCCACTAGAAGGCTCAACAGCAATGTTTTGGTGTTCCAGGATCCAAATCTCCTGCACTAGTGTTTTTTCAAACTTTGGACAGTTTTTACAAAGCTTTTTTTTCTGGAGACTTAAAGTTATAAAGATATTAGGGGGTAACAAAAATATTAAACTGTTATAATACAAAAGCTAATTTTTATTGTTTAAACAAAGCATATACACAGTTCTCTGAGTTTATGTCAAAGTTAAATTCCAAATGATTTCTACAACCTCAAACAGAATATTTATGACTGTACCACTGTTTTGCAGTATAGCAATCAGAGCATGAAGAATTACTGAAACATCTCCAAGAACTAAAGACAAGTCCTTAGTTCTGACTCATGACGCAGTGTTTCCTGATCTCTAACTCAGTTAACACTTCCTACTCAGTACAGCCTCTTCAGCAATTCAGAAACCAAATTACAGCTACAAGTCTTGGGGATTTCTGTGACTTGATAAATACTAGTCTAAGTCTATGTCAGACATTTTCTCAGCCACCCTACTCCACTGATAAGGGATGTTATAATAACAGTGACACCCCCGCAGGTAAGTGGCTTGAAATTGCAGGATGATCAGTTCTTAAATTTGCAAAGAATCTTAATTAATTACCCAGAAAGTGCAGCACTTTTTTTTTTTTGCTTAATTAACAAAGTCATTGAAGAACTAGATAACTTTATGCAACCAATGGATTTACATGTCTATCTGAAGTCAGACTATCTTTGTGAGACCATATTGTTTCCCTTCTGCCACTAGCAAACACCAAATCACGTTGCAAATCAGTTTTGATAAGATGTGTTGCCTCTGCTGAGTGAAACTTTTAATGAAATATAGAAGAAAGGATCGTGGCATATATCTTTTAGGAAAAACAAACTTGATGCCACTGTGAGTAATATTTGCTCTGAACGAGAATTGGATTCAAATTTATTAAAGTCACTTACCTTAAATTCAGAATTTCAGAATTTAGTTTTTATGTCTGTGTCTTTCTACTCCATCTGGAATGTAACTTTGCACTTTATACACATAAATAAAATTATTTGAAGTGACGATGGCAGAAAACAGAATGTACAGTCATATATGTAAATCTTACTAGCCTTGTCGAGGCACTGTAATGAGAAATGGCACGCAGCATTACTGAAAGTCCAACACTAACATTTCCATCTCTGTAGGTGCAGTCATCTCTGCTCAAGGTATGGAAAAAGGAAACAAGACAGCTACTTTCAATTTCGGATGGTTGTATAAGTATTTTTGTAGATGTTTTTTTAATTTTTATTTTGTTTGTATGTTGTACTGTATGAAACTACAACATTTTTTTTCGGCATTTTGTTTAGCCTCCTGTCCCTTTTGTACCTGCTGCAACAAAGCATTCTCAGAGGTGCAAATCCTCCCAAGGTGATCTTACTCAAAAGCATTGCACAAAGGCATAATAATAAAAGGTTTAGTATAATATAGATCAAATCTGCTTTAGTGTGGGTCACTGACCCAAACTGTATCGGCTCTCTCCAACCTTAATAGTCTGCTCCTCTGGGAGCATAATGTTTGGATTGGTTGGGTAATATATTGGCAATAAAGAGACAAAAGGATGTCATAAACGTTGATTAAAGCTCTGGTTAAAAGACAGAGGCGGAGAAGCTCTGAGTTATGAGGGCTTTTCAGACTGCGTTATTGTTTCAGTGACAGAGCTCTTAGTGCGTCTAGTGGAGTGGTCGCAGGCGAGTGGTAAACATCCCTCAATGTGTGAGGAGTCATTAATCCCTGGAGCCAAAGATGGCTTCACTACCAGTGTCTGTGGCCCAAGAAATCACAGCCAGTTGGCACCAGCAGGTCACACAGAGTGTCAACATAAATGGTTTGTACTCCAAAGCCGTTTAAATCTCTTCTAATGTGCTGTAGCTAAGGCTCACATTTCAGAAAAGACTGTGTGGAGCAACTGTATGTTTCACACGTCTAATTTATTTGCATGTGCAGCTGTTAATGATGCATGGAAGGTGTCTGTTGGGTTATGGCCTTTTATGAAAGATTATTTTTGATAAGAGAGAGAGAACAAATAAGTACAAGTTAACTATCAGAAAAGAGGCAGATAGTAAAATTAACAAAGAAAACAAGCTGTTCAGGCCATGACAATAAAGTCTAATAGTACAGCTTTGATACTTTGAAATATGAAAACTGTCACCAAGGCTGGATTACCAACATGGAAAAGGGGACAGCTGCTCCAAACTATCCAGGCTTAATGTGTACCCAGTGGTTTGTGCTGCTTTAAATTTAACTAAAGCATAATATCGGGTGATATGATGAGGACTATACTGCTGTATTTTCAAATCAATCGTAAAAGAGGGTGCCATGTATCAAAATCTACTTTTAAGACCTCCATTATCTTCAGTTTTGTGCTGACAAATTTCATTTTTTTTCAATTAATGTGTTTGATCAAATTACCACACAGGAAATCTGGGGCCAGCTAATATCCCAGCGTAGAGAAAGTGCACACATTTGACAGAGAAAGGGATGATGGCTGTCCAGCTGTGGAGATACATTCATCATAGCTTACCATTGCTTGAAACTCCCTCATGACATGAGCACCTTGGAGAGCAAGAGAAAAGGCAAATACTTTTTTTCCTTGTATCTAATTAATCCAATAGACTTTTTTTAACAGAAGACATTTGGACATGTCACAATAGGAAAAGCACAGGTATAAATGATAAAACTTAATGATGGTTGAATTCCATTTAACTTAAGTTTCACATACCTGGTGTTGTGCGTGCTGGACACACTGTCATGCTCTTACTAAGACACTTGATTAGAAAGGAGCCATCATTAATTTTATGAGTAACACATGTGCTTTTCCCCAAAGTGTCTGCTGTGAAAATTACTATTTTACAGGGAAGTTAGGTAAGAGTGGCTCATTTGTTTATTATCAAGCGGGGAGTATAAATAAAAAAGGTGCATTTTCTCATTAGCATGACTCAAAATTGGCGACTGACATTTCCAGTACGGTGCTCGAGGATTGTTTAAATGCTGAAAGTGATGACATGTGTGATTGAACTTTTCTCATTTCACACCCACACACAGTCTACTGATGTCGCTTTGCATATATAGGAGACAGTTTTCAGTCAGATTAGTCGGCACAGTGCAGTGCAGTTATTTGCATGGCTAATTGGTCAGATCTGGAGATCCAGTTTTTGCACCACACCCACTCCCGGGTCCGGCAGTGTCCGTCCATGCCTCGTGTGCGTGTATATGTGCTTGTGTGTGCGTGTGTGTGTGTGTGTGTGTGTCTGTGCATTTGCAAACTCCGCCCCGCTCGCGCCGCCTCCAAGCGGACCGCAATGATTTAGAAGTTCAGGAATCCCACGTGACGTCACCCGGGGGTGACGTTATGCTTCTCTAAATAGATCGTATTGTAATCTTTTCTCAGTCCAACGTGGTTTCTTCTGAGAGACTGCTTCACATTTTCTACACTTGTTTGGTAAGTTGAAAACCTTCTACGATCATTGCAGAGGACGGGTGCACGCGCCTTTGCAGGTTTGCTGGGTTTATTAAAAAAGCGATCCTTGTTACTTTTCTCCTCCTTTTTTTCTCCCTCATGCAACAGCTTGTTTTGTTGTTCGCTCCAGTCTCGGGACAAGATGTTTTTTTTTTCTCCTCTCTCTCTCTCTCTCTCATTTTTAACTTATTGATGCATGCAGCTACAAGAGCAAAAAGTGTCATGGTACTTTTGTTAGAGTGGCTGCATTGTCATGTCACTTTGCTGTCGTTTGGCCTAATCTGTTGACTGTTGTTGAAGTTGAACGCGGAGTCAAGTGGCCGCTGCTGCTCGGTCTGTCAGGTAGCAGCGGAGGCAAGTCTGCAGGAATTCATCTATCTCAAGCTCCGACTGAACAACCACAGAAGCGGTTATTGCAAAGGATTTTCATTGCACTCCACAGCACTTGTTTATTTCCTCCAGTTTTTCTAACTTTCCCAAAGCTCCAAAGCTGGCTCTCCGCATCATTGTCATGCCTGTCCCATGTCGGGATACGCAGAGCCGGTGTGTGTGTGTGTTTATGTGTGTGTGTGTGTGTGTGTGTGTGTGTGTGTGTGTGTGTGTGTGTGTGTGTGTGTGTGTGTGTGTGTGTTTGTCCCGGCTGTGTTGCGGTTCACCAGTGATCGTCTGGAAAATGATAGCCCGGTGGTTTTTGCTGTCATGCCAGTTTAAAAGAAGGGACTGATGTCCCTGTTCACAAGAAATTTAAGGTCCCTTTTCTCTTGAACAGCAGTGTGACCAACATTACGTCATTCTGCAGGCCAGTCGATATCTGATTAACCGCTGAGATGTTGAGGGTTACTTTCAGGAGGGTTGTGCTGACGAGGCGCGCTTTGTGGCCGCGGCTTGAAACAAACACAACAAAGATGTTTTAATCATTTGATTAGTCTCCGCTGTCATTATGTTTATGTGGCACACTATCAATAACCACTTGTTTCCCCTGAACGCTGCTTTAGTGCTGATGAATTATTGTGTAGGCTTCCAGTTTTATTCCTTGTGTCCCTTTTAATTTGTCGCAATATTAATAGTCTGAGACATAATAATAATAATAAGAGCTTTCAGTTTGATGATAATATTGTGGTTACTTAAAACAGACTTAAAAGGAGTTTTTTTGGGGAAAAAAGATAAAATTAGCAACTGTACTTCATTAGAATCAGGTGAATCTTTATAAAAGTAACAGTTTGAGGAAAAAGCTGAAAATAGACGGAGCCTTGGCAAAAGTTTTTTTTAAATGATCTTTTCCTATAAGAAGTTAACAAATGCAACTTAAAATTTCCCTTAGAAATAAATAACTAATTATAATAAACCAGTGCTTCATTCGTTGACATCTTAAACAAATAAAGAAAAATAAGTAACAAATAATTAGATAAGATAAATAAATACAAAATAGAGAATTCTATAAAGTTACTGGTGCTACATCAAAGTTACTGGATAACTAGTATTATACGGTAACCTTGATGCAGATCTAATTCTTCCCATATTTCCCACAAGCATTCAGTTTGAATACGATCCAACTGCTCATTGCAGCAATGAAATGTGACCTGCAGAGAGTTTATTTGTTGATGGTTGTTGCATGTGCCCAAGGTGAAACATTCCTCTGGTAATGATTGCACTAATGTAAGGAGGAGGAAGAGGGGGGGATGGGGGTGGGGGGAGTTCAAATGACAGTAATCATAACACCAATCACACAGGTCAATCAACAGTTCGGCTCATTTCATTGTAAACAAACATGTTGCATTCATGTTATGGTTTTGCAGTGAACATTTTGAATGCAAATACAAATTTAGACATCTCTCTTTTCAAGAAATTCTAAGACTAGAGCAACAGTAGCCCTGTGAGGTGACATTCTTGTATTTCTTATGAGTTTACATGTTGTGGAAGAGAGCAGTAATTGATAGCTATCGAGGTTTACGTTTCGACAGTCTCTCTGTCACGCATTCGGTTCAAGAGCAGGAGTTCAGGGCAGACACAGTCTAAGAGAGCCATGTTCCCTGCCTCAGGGATCGCTGTGATCCTACCTTGAACTTGTGCTGTCAAAGGCCCAGGCTATGGGGAGCTGGAGATTTGAATTGCTGCGCATGTTTGCGCTTGCTTTAACCCCATATGCCTTTGCACCCCAACCCCTCTTTTACTTACCATATTGTTTAAATTCTAATATGCGGTCTACCTGGAGAATTACTCCCCAGTTCCTCTTGAAATCGAACTCCGGAGCCCTAATCCTTCCCCTCGCTCACATCAGGATATAGTTAATGTAAAGTGTAACCAAATTTCCTCTGCTAAACTAAAACATCTATATCAAATGAGAACCAAGTGCCCCTTCCAAGGAAAGGGCGTTGAGTACTGATAATTGGAAGTGTGAAAGCTATTGGATATTTCACAGAAGGCGTTCACAGAATTAATGGTTAAAAGTTTTATGCCTCATATGGTTTGAATTTCCTAGTAAATGTGATGAAATGATCAAGTCCGATTTGAGAAACAGGACGGTAAAAGTTTAATTTCTGCATCTGTCCTAATAGTCATGGAAACACTTTGGCTCTTTTTTCAATGCTTTTTAGTGTTATCAGGGCTGGAGATTTATTGTAAAGTTTTAGATGAAGTGACTTATTTTACATGCGTTGAAGGAGAATGCAAGAAAATGACTGTGGCAACAAAAATTGTACAAAAAGCAAACTGCATTTGAGATGTGAATGGAGCTTAAAATGTTGATTCAAGGTGAAAAAGTTTATGGACTTTTGAAGCACGGTTCTAAATACTTTACATCATTGTCGGTCTAGTTTGGGCTCAGAGTTAGGACCAGCAATGTTAGCCATGTTTGTTGTGTCAAAGGAGACCAGGTGAGTTTTTAGGGGCCCTTTAGAGGAGACGGAGTGAACTGGTGACAGAAAGAGAGACCAGGGCTCATTTGCTCTCTGACAGAGAGACCCTGTCCAGACCCTGTTCTGCAGGCTCAGTCATGAAGTACAGCTTGTTAGGAAAACAGCACTGCTTAGCATAACACAATATTTGAGTGTTTTGACTGTGCTTGAGGAAATAGTCTGTACCCATGAAAAAGACACACATGTACATAGTGTATGAAGGTATTCATGTTCAACACGTGACACGCAGCGCTGACTTGAATTTCTGTTGCGTCTCAGTATTCGTGAATCGGTAGGTAAAGCAGTAATAAACGTTGTGTTGTGTGGAATTAATGAGAAATGTTGAACGTAATATAATTTCTGTAAATACTGTAGATGTTTCAGTCATCACCAAGAGCCCACATGATAAATAACCGTTCACTTTTGCATCACATAATGCTGATGAATAAATTATTAGTCTATTATGATTAGTTATAATTAGCAGTATTGTTGTTGCATTCTCTACTAGCTACTTTATCTCCATTATCTTCTTTTCAACTTAACTTTGAGGTGTCAAAATAGAGATTCACAGTGCTTTTACACCAACTTTTCTAATGAATCCAGGCACCTTTTGAATTGACTGTAAAGGCTTAATTTATTTATTGGAGTACAAAATGAGTATTTAGAATAACTAATTTACTTCTCTAATTGGTCCTTGGCCAACTGGGGCCCTCCCGTTTGGTGTTTGAATGTTCTTTACTTTTTTGCACGTCTCACACCAAAAGACATGTTCATATTTAAGAATATGCTTGTTACTATCGCTGGTTTGGAGCTGCTGTTGGTTCATAGCTGCTGTGCTGTAGCTGCTCTTAGAGGGGGATTAATAGAGACTACCCTAACTCTTCTCGTACTTAACATCCGTTAGGACATCTGTCAGAATGCAGTACTGGCATGAGGTGACTGCTTGCTTAGAGGTTGTTTGTCAGTGATAGTACAGTATACAGTACACATCATTATACTAGACAATCAACAAGTCAAAATATACGACACACACTGAGGCACAACAGCCAGCAGTAACCAAATATGATGTTAGAGACAAAACCAAGGGATTCAGTTAAAAGAATACTCAAATATATTTTATTTCCCTGTACTTTACTTTGCTGAGTATAATCAATATTTTCAACAAAACCCATTTTTAAAAAGTAATTTACTAAAATAAGCCAAACTTCTTAAATGCATCAGTGTTTAATGTTGTTTTAAAATGAACATCTTAATAAGAATTTTGCTTAAATTAAATGCAGTATTCAATTATTATAATAATCATTATTCAATTATTCAAAATGTAATGGAATGATTTAATTTAGGAAATCAAGGATTAAGGAATAAGTAATTTAAGAATCTGACCAAGCTTTACCAGCATTCAGTACTGGGCAGCTTTATGTATTCTCAATATTCAAAAAGTACACGGGGTCCCTACCAGGAAACATCTCAATAATACTTTTTCCTCTTTAAAATCATGTAAATATATGTCTACTTTTTGTGTAAAGGTTTGAACACCAGTTGCTTTGGCTATCAGGAACAGAAACAATTATGCTAGCTGTAAAAGTTTATGATTAATATATTTAAATGTGAGTGAAGCATCATGCATGCATACATTAAATGCAGTGACTGATTAAAATGCACATCAAAGCCTTTAAATGGCACATCGTTGGCCTTGGTTTGATCTTGGGAAGCTGTTAAAATGCACCTGTCTGCACATGTTGTTTTTCTCACTGATGTCATGCCATAAATATAATCAGGGTGTTTTTTTGAATATTTTTAAGGTGAATGCAGAATGCATCCTTTGTGTGTATGTTTTGCTTTCTGTAAGAGAACCGACAGACAGGATAGTTTTCACAGAATTTGTAGGTTTGTCTTTTGGTTTCTGGATTTTACATTTTTTCAACAAATCACAGATACGAGACACCCCTCTCCTCTGGGGAAGTTTGTCCTCTCTTTCACTTTGAATCATCAGAGCATTTAAAATAATAAACGAAGCTATTGCATATTTGACATGATGCATGGCTATGGCTGAAGTGTAGTGAGCAATTATTTATAAAGCACACATTTGGCAGCAGTAGCAGGTAAACAAATATATTGTCCTTTTTATTTGTGGGTTTTAAAACTGTCTCTTGTGTTTAAAGCTATTTTTCAGAAAATAAAACTGCACCTCCTACCTATCCCTCATGCAGTGCTGCTCTACCACTGCTTCATTTTCTTGTTCTCACTATGAGATGTTCTCCAAATTCAGAACAGAATAACTGAGTTAAATCTTTAAATGATTGCTTTATGATTGAAACTTGAAAATATCACGTCAACTTTTAAAAACAGTTTTAGATGAGACTTTAATTCAACATTTAATTAATCTCACTATATAGGCAACTTAGAGAAATTGGGTGTTTTCACATGTAGTAGGCAGACCAGTGGTGACAATTAACATTTGATGACAGGTCTTTGATTAAGAATTTCAACCATTCTTATTGTTCCAACCCAAATTTAAGCTAAAATCCATCACAGTTGCCTCGGAGGTATATATGTACTTCTGTTGGCCAGGCAGAAATTAATGTTGAATGAGTTTAACAACATTGCTACAGTATAACAGTACATTGTTGTTGTTGTTGTTAATATATGAATGGCTTTAGAGCAAGTTATAGTCTATTTGTGTAATAAAGTAAATAATAAAGTAAGTAATAAAAAGTGAAACTATTTAAGTATGTTGGAATGTTTAAATGCTTTACTAGTGCATGAAAGAAGTGTTTGTTTGTTTTTTTTGCTGAAGCGTCTGAATCCAGTGTCACTGAAAACACAAAACTTTAGCCGTTTCAGTGAATCCCAGAATACTGTAGTGTGAGAAAACTGAAACTGAAAATAATAACCGTGCAGCTGTTTCAGGTGCAATGGTAATTTTGGTCATGGGGGAAACAAAGAGTGTATTTTTCCTCTTGGATGCTGGTGGGGAAACTCAAGTCATTCACTTCCTCTCTTCACTTTCTGCTTTTTTGTTTGTTTGTTTGGTTTTTTTTGTAGTTTTATGAGAAGTTGACCAGAGTGATGAACTCAGACCAGGAAAGGCCGTTTGTGTGCAACGCTCCTGGCTGTTCTCAGGTGAGTGTGTCAAGAAGACAAAGCAATACCACTCAGTACGTGCATTTCTGTGTGTGTGTGTGTGTGTGTGTGTGTATGTCTGTAATATGAAGAGGAGTACATTGGGGTGGCCTGAGGAGTAGGTTACTGCCTCACGCATCAGCGAGAAACAGAGGCGCATCGAACTGAGTGAAACACAAACTGTAAATAACGCTGCAGGTGTAAAAATAACTATAGAACAAAGTGCTCTTTGAAGTCAACACCAAAGCTGATGCTTTTTTAGAATGCAGTGTTTAAATGGATGCAATGTTTATATTGGAATAAGTGTATAGGTTCATTTTTAAGTTTCATAATGGATTAATAGAACATTTATTTTCCTTTGTACATATAATTGTTACAATGCTACTTTAAAAAAATCTCAACAGCGATTCCCCACCGAGGACCATCTGATGATACATCGACACAAACATGAGATGACCCTTAAGTTCCCCTCCATAAAGAATGACAACATGTTATCAGGTGAGTTGCGGCTACATCAATACAGATTCACCACTCACTACCTCAGCAGGGCTCATGGGGCGCTTGTAGTTCATTTGCAGGTGTGTGCCTCTGTGACTCATACTCAAGAGTACTTGTCTGTCATCAGAAAACCTTATGGCGTGTCTATACTAGTTGTTTACAGTAATGTAAATCATGTGACACACCTTTACCTTGCAGCTCAGCTATAATCAGTGCAAACCACTTAACACACACTTCTGCAGGAAGAAAAGACGCTGACGTATGACTGAGGAAATTAGCATGTTAAGCTAAACATCTTCACATTTCTCCCCCTGTGATTTGCATTTCCCCATCGTCAGAGGTGTCTTTAGTTAGTTTTATCTTATTACAGAATGAGTGGGAGATGGTTTACAACAGTTTTATGGATGATGGCATGTATAAGTCATAGATGACATGCTGATCTGCATGTTAATCTACTGTTCAAAGCAACATCAATTTCTTAGACTGCGAGCTGCATATTCAAGTGTCAACTCAAGGCCAATCCATAAGTCTAGATATCCATCCCTAGAAATGGCCCTGTCACACTAGACAACAGTATGAACCTCTCTAGCCACACGGCTGAGATTGTGTCTTCTTTATTATTTACACTCACTGGACAGCAGGATCGGATTTTCTAGGCCGAGTGTCCTTATTGCCTGTTGTCTGAGTTACAGCTCTGACCATTTCTCTTATTTGAGACCTTGAAGTCAAGATAAAACTGTCAGTAGTTATACTGTAAGTCAGTGGGGTCAGGACCCCCAAAAGGGCTCTTGGGATGTATCAGGGTAGGACAAAATACTATGACATAAAGCTATATTTATTTTTCAGGCTTTCTCTAATCATTACTTTTTTTGTTGTGAATTACTATAAATTATTTTTATGAAAAAATCTGACAAGGGAAAATCATTCTTTGGTTAAGACCTACATCCTTTGATAAGGGGTTTCAAGTAGTCACTGCTTTTATTACATGATTAAAAAAGTTCAGGAAACACTGCTGTAAGTCATATTACTGTCAGCCACAGATGGTAAAATTCCCCTAGCTGTTACCAAAGTCACCAAATTTAAAACATTTAGCACAGTAATTGCCGGCCTCATCTTTATCTGTTGTTGCTAATTTTTTCATTGACTCATAGGTGTTAGCCCCAACCAAAAAGTGACATTACTCGTGTTTTTATTTATAGAGCTTGAGTTACATTCTCAGCAAAATGGAAAAAAAACCCTTAAACTGTATTTTGGGTACATAGGTCATCATGAAAGTTTGAGTCAATCCCCAGTCTAGCCAGAATGGATAAACACACCATGAAGTATGCTTTTAGCCTTTGAAACAAGCCTGATCCCAAAATCACCTTCAACTGTCTGAAACCTGATCTGTGTGCACCCCCCACAAAGTCAAGTTGAATACCACGGCTTGACGGAGCTCAACAAATGAGACCCCCACTCGGTAGGTGGGATCTGTACTTTATCAGCTGAAATGGGGCTGTCAAGAATAGTATCTTTCTCTCCCTAACCGTGTGGAAGTAATGCTTTCTTAAAATCATTGCAAATACATTTTATTTATGTATATTCTGTATTCTTAAGTCTTTATTTGGATCTCCATTAGCTTCCATAAAGTATTAGTTTTCATATAAACAAATAAAAATAAACAGCAAATTAAAATCACACAAAATCAATGTAACAAGAAATGCGAAACAAACTAAACATAAATATCTTAAAAGAAGTGAAGAGATTTAGAAAATTCAAGGATAAACAAAACAATTTGAAAAATAAAAAGAAGCTCAAAAAGAAAATAGAAAAGAATGAAAAAAGTCCCAGTCATCATGCAGTGTCATTTGTCCTTTATTTTATACGCTGCTCTATTCTTTTCTGCACAATCGTGGTGTACGTACAGCCTAACAAACAAGCAATAGTCTATATTCAAACTGGACTTGTTTGTTTTCCCTGATTTCCAGACCAGACGCCAACACCAACACGCTTCTTGAAGAACTGTGAGGAGGTGGGCTTGTTCAGTGAGCTGGACTGCTCCATTGAGCAAGAGTTTTGCAAGGCCCAGGAGGAAGAGGACAGTAAACAGGTACTGCAGGAATAGATATAACAAAGCCTCAGGCTGAAAAAACAAAAAAACAAAAACTGGAGGCAAACCTAAGCCACAGCCAGCCACAGGGGTTAGGTCAGGCGGTTAGGAGCTGCTCTCTGCTGCGATCATCAGTCATGTCACCAACAACATCCCACATGCAATGAGCTGATACACACTCTTTAAATAGATTCAAAACACCTAGACCTCATGTAACCACACAATTCTCACTTGATAAAAAGCGGATAACCACAGGTATGTATACACCTCTAATTATTTTGTCATAATTTCACCTTTTCACCATGTGTTGTATGTCCCACCCTTCTTTTGCCACAAAGCACACTGCACGCTCCCCAGTTCTCATTAGTCTTGTTGACAGTGACAGTCAGAGCTAGCAGGTGGAGCTTTGTCACCCACCACAGGTGAGGAGAAGAGAGATCAAGTTCTCCACCTGAAACTTCAAACAGCTCTCCAGCCATACACTCCATGAGGGAGTCCTATTTCTTCCCAGACGTAAAAACAGACCCCTGAGACAACTTTTGTGGCAACAATAAAAGACCTGGCCAGACATTCACGCATGCAAAGAGAGTTGCAAAGCTTTGACATTTGACAAAAGACATGATCATTTATGCATTATAGATCTGCCCTGAGGCACCTTCACCTGAAACATGGGTACTAGTCAAATCACCACAAGACAGACTGCTTATCTAATGTCTGGAAAGATGTGCATGCATGCTGCAGCTAAGCTTGTCATCTGGGTGGTTTGGCTCTGGAGCTCGTCTGTGCTCAGGTCAGCCACGTCTAGCCTCCCCAGTCTGTGTGGTTTACGATGGGAGGCTCTGCTAAGTCAGCAGGAGGCGAGTCAGAGCAAGACTCTCGGGGAGTGAAGAGCACAACAGTAAGAGATAAGGAGGGAAATCATCGAAACTTCAGGAAAACAGCAATTGTCCCATTTTAACAAAACACATACACTATATCCACATGCAGACACTAATACAAATATGGAGGATTGATTGCTTTAGTTGTATAGATGATCGATGAATTTCCTCAAATATGTGTATTTTGCGGTCAGTACCTGATCTTGAATCCAGCGTCTGTCTGTATTCTTTTCTTTATATTTGCTCATTTCCTGTGGCTGTTTCACATTTGACTCATGCAAATCACTTCAAGTTGCTGTTTGTTTTATGCCAAGACATGTGAGTGAGGTTTGGAAATATGTTGTTCCTTGCGGCACTGGGTTATTTTTAAATGTACTGTATATGCCATTACATGTAACAGGAGGTAAAACAAACAAACTGTCCTGCTGGGTAAATAACAATAAGAAACCTGGTCTTCATTACCCTCCACTCAGGAGAAAATAGTTCCTCATTACTCATTCAAGATGGGTGTATGGAGCCCAAGGGCAAACAGTTATCTTGCTAGAGTTGTGCTGAAAATACAACTTCTTTGCAAGAACGTAACACTCTTGACAGATACCTTACTTTGTATACTCTGCTTTCTTTTCTCTTCCCCTTCCACTCTGCAGAACATCTCACTGCACGGCCAGGCAGGCCAAGGCCAGCACCAGCAGTCCCACTCACGAATGGGCAACCATGATACCAGCATAGTGATCCAGCAGGCCCTGCCTTCTCCTCAGTCCAGCTCCGTCATCACTCAGGCTCCATCCACTAACAGGCAGATAGGGTGAGTGGGCCACACAGCTGGAGATTTAAGTAGAGCACTGGCAAGATTTAGTTAATTAACAGTTGCAGAGAATGTAGGTTTTATGAGAAAGGCAACACAAAGAGGGAAGAATACATTTTATATTTGCACCTCTTGCATTAAGTGAGTTTTTATTCTGTTACGAAGGCGTACAAACACTGTTAAAAACTGCTGACAGACTGAAAATTATCTACGAAGTGCAATGATTAGAGTGTATCCTCTCACCTCAAGTGCGACCCTGTTGTAGCGACAGCCTCAGGCTTGGCCTGGTCCCTTTGTGTCTGTGCCGATTGTCATCCCTCTGTAGTCTCTGAGGTAATGTCAGAGTTTTGTTACATTTGGACCAGTGTGTGTTGGGCTTGAGATTCATGTTTTGCTGTTCATTCAGTATTGTCCCACAGTAGAGCATGTAAAAGATGGTCCCAGAGGACAAGATGAGATCATTGTCAGCCGTGACTGCTTTTACAACGGTTTAGCATTTCATGCTCTAAAATAGTTCCTTTCAATGTATGGGAATGGCAGCCACAACCTTAGAGCTCTGTTTCTCTGATACATTTGCACTGCCATGCCACAGGTGTATAATAACAGCAGTCTGTATGGTGTGCTGCTTCATCATTTACCTGCAGTATTTAGTGGTCAAGGAATAGTTCATCATCAAGTTTAAAGCATTTCAAGTCATAATCAGTCTGCTGTCCTCAAGGTTTGTATGTTCATACTATATGTAGTGAGGCTATGTGGGGCATTGATTGTATAAACTCTACCAACCTATCAGCATTTTGAAGGTATTGCCTCTCTTGAGATTGCCTCCCTCTACTGACATTTTGTCTTTATATATCAGTAACACAATCATTATCACATACAAACATATGTACAGACTTTTCTGCTCTTATCCTCATGAGGACCCTCCACTGACCTCTTTCACTCCTTGTCCCTTAACCCCAACCACCTTCAACCTCGTGCCAGGTCTTTGTCACTGTAAACCAGGCCTGTGGCGAGCAAGTGAGACACTGAGATGGCTCAGTGTTAGGCCTGCGTTGTGTCGAGGTTGTCTTGTGTAGATTTACAGCTAGAGGAGCTAGTGAATATTGGATGGGAGGCCCATCACTAAGCCTGACTGACACCCCGTCAGGCTCTTTGTCGAGGACAGGGATGAAATTTCATCCCCTTGGAGGAGCAGCAATCACTGCCAGTAACAGAGACTTTGCTGGGCCTGCTTCACCTCAGTTTACCTGTCATTAAAAACTCCTCACCTCGCTCAAGCACAGACTCACTACTTCACTTCCATTCACAGTCGTTTATGATCACAAATCCTTCACTGATTTGTTGAGAGACTGGTGGTTTTACAGCTTTCACAAACAGAAAAACACATCACTTGAAAATCAGACTTGGTATGCTATGTAGTGGTGGTTGACAGCCACAAAATGGCACTTAAACATAAAAAATGGTAATTATGACACATCATTTGAGGCATTCCCCCAGCAGAGGCCTGTATGTACTGAAACTGTAGAGGCGTCATTTGTTTATTAGGGTGGTGAGGTCCTAACACATGAATAGGAAGAGTAGATTCACACAAGAGAAAACTAATCTGGAAATGTTCACATCAGCAGGAAAATGGGTTGAGGAAACCCCTCCACAGAGGAGCAGGGCTTCCACAGGAAACCATTAGGGCTTACCAAAGGCTCCATGCACAGGGTCTCTCCACAGGAACTTCCTACACACAGAACAAGCCGGACACTTTACAGGCTAACTGTGCTCTGTCCAGCCTACCGAAGGTCAGATCAGTGGCTGTGATAACTCGCCTCTTGTACTATTAAGGTCCTATAATTGTAGCTGATATATTTTGGATTTTCCATGTCTTTGTGAAGACAAGCCAATCATGTAAAAGTAGTTGTTTTGAATCCATAGTGACATATTTATTGTGCAAATGTTTATACCTAATTTTATCCAAAATAACTTGACATGTTAGTGAGACAATAAAGAAACTGTTATACTCACCAACAATGGAAAGGTTTGTGTATGTAATCATTGCAAGCCTATGCTGTACAGCTTTTAATCTTTACACACTTTATGGAGCTCTGTGGAGAATATATCTCTGAATGAGAAGAAATCACCAAACAAAATCAGCTTAATCTCAGTTCCATCTGCTTCCTTGGTCTGTTCCTCAGCTCTGCTGAACGCACAGCGTGAGCATCCAATGAATTAGGATAACAAGTCATTTTCATTGCTCCACAATGTTTACTAAAGAGCTTTGAGGCTTGGAATCAATTAGGATTGGCTTTCCTCAAGTCCATTTACTTTAGGGTTGAGCTGGGCCTGCAGCTGTGAAACCTGAGGACCTCTCTCTCTCTCTCTTTTTCTCTCTTTCCTTCTGCTCTGAGTCCCTAAACAAGGTCTTTGGGGAACTACACTGACACAAACCAGTGTTAAAACCAGGCATATGAAACCAGCCAGCAGATCTTAATGTCACGGCTATCATTATCATACAAAGGGAAGCGGCGTCCAACAGATTTGAATGCTCTCTGCTTTTCAATTATAAACATCTGGCACTGAGTTATGTCAGAGTTAAATGTGTTGGACGTTACTAGTCAACCATGTGAGATACAACATTCTGTGGAAACCTCAACCTTTTGACTCGTAAGAGGAGATGTACGGGAATATGGGTGTGGGCACAAGGAACTAAAAATGACATTCCTCTATTCTGGCTCTTTAGAGAATTCCAGTCCAGTCGTTTCCATTACATAGCACAATCAACCTGAATGCAGCTGGGTTAAGTGAGGAGTGATTACAGTACAGATGTGGTATCTGATCATCAATTTATAATCATGCGGTATTTAAATACTTCTCTAAAATTTGGCTGTGTATAAAAACAGGTGCTTTTATTAAATTGAGGCACGTTCTTTAACAACTTCAATGCGTAACTCCTAAGAATGTTGAGGACTGTGTTAACCTAAAGGGTGTGATCCCCAAAACCACTTATGTGAGACGGTTTCAGTTTGTCACCATCTATCCTTGATCGTTTTGCTCAGTTATTCCCGGAGAGCGATTTCAAAATAGAACTACGTATAATTTTATTCTTGTACAAATGTGTCACAAACAGTTGTCTTTTTTCTTTCTAAATGGAGGATTTATCTCTAAACTTACTCTTAATTCGGCTTCCACCCAAACTTGTGGGCAAGCGTGCAGCTTGATGCGTGGCTGTCACATCACCCTGCACAGCTCTGAAGGAAGTCAATTTGTGGTTTTGTTTCCCATGCTGCTTAAAATGCACATTATTTTTCACACCTTAGAGCCACCAGCAACTTGTGGTCCTTGTTTTTGCCTTAAAAGGAAGTAGCACAAATAGATGTTGATGCCTTCTTAACAGCAAGGTTTCGTGCAAAACCCAAATGTAGAGCGACACGTTATCTGTGAAATTACTGTTTTCTCAAAAGGATTGGAGAAGACATGCTGATTGATCTGTGGACCACTAGGTACAAGATTTCACGTGTCATATTGATACCTACCACTCTTTGTCTTTCAAAGAATCGGTTTGACCAAGCACATTTACATGTCTTGTATCCTAATATAGACAGTGATCAACATAGAAGTTCATGATCTTTGCTTTCTCTCTCTCAGTTTACATATAGTACTTCAGATGTTACAGTGGTACAGATAGATTTGATGATTTAATTCCAGGATGCAATTAATATTACATTTTCATAGATTGCATAACACATTTTCCCATGCTTGTAATGAAACAAGTGTGCTCATAGTATTTCTCCACCCGTTGCGCCAGTGCCAGAACAAAGAAATTCTCTTCAACGGAGAGAGTTATGCACTTTTCATGTTTCCACGGACAAACTTTGACCTCATGAACTTCACAATTTAAACAAAACTTCCTTTATTATTGTTTATGATTAGATTGCATTCAGACAGCGGTGATAAGGAGAGAGGTCCGCCCTGAGTGCAGGAGCGCAGGACCTCTGCAAAATGCCTGAGGTGCCCTCATGCTCCAACTTGACAAATGCCCTTTTCCATAGACAAATATGGGCAACAGTCAACCATGTATAAATTGTAGGGGTAGTGCAGATAGAGCAGTACCAGGCAGAGAGAGCAGAAGAATAAATAAACAAAGCTACAGAAAAACAAAGGTATACAGTGCAATCAATTACAAAAAAGGAAAGAGAGAAAAAGAAAGACAAAATGCAGGATGTACATCTGACCTGAATTAAGATGAGCTCATTGTGTACTGCAGTGGGTTTAATAGTGCGTTTGTAGAGGAACGCCCAGACTCTGTTCCCTCTCATTCCAGCGGGGCTGTGTCATCCCTGCCCCGGGGCCACCACACATGCAGGCTCCTGCACAAGCAACTCACATACAGGGACATGCCTCACAGCTCTGGGGAGCGCAGGGATCACAGCGCAGGGAAGTGTGGAAAAGGGGGATCAGAGGTGGACAGAGGAGAGGAAGAAAGGGATCAGAGGTGGATGGAGGAGAGGAAGAGGGGGATAGAAGGTAGATGGAGGAGAGGAAATGAAGGATTGCGGAGGGTGGAGAAGAGAGGCATCAGATGTGGAGGACATGGCTTGATGGCTAGTCGGGTGCAGGAGAGGATAAGAGACTTGTCTGCACAAGAAAAGGAAAAGATAGATCATGTTTGGATGGGAGTATGGACAAATGGGATCAGAAGAATGAAGGTGTGGGGAAAAATGCGCTGAGATTATGAAAGGAAAGTGAAAACGGAAAACTGAATGAAAGACAGAGAGATGAGACTGACAGTTGAAGACAGGAATGAGGTGGCAGGATAAGAGGAAGAGAAGTTGGTTACGGAGGAGATGGACAAAAATGCTAATAAACAGTCAGGTTTTAGTGGGTGAAAGATGAAGTATCATTGAATGTGAAAGGGGCAGTACATGCCAAATGTTACAACGCTAGTCAGGTGCTGCAGATAGATGGCAGGTTAAGTTGTAGTAAGATGACACAGTTGTTGCTTATGAGTTTTTCTGATCCAGCAGTGATAGGAATGTACTGACATACTTTTTGCTTTCGTTGAAAATAAAAGACAACCCATCCTCATTGTCCTTAGCCAATGGCATATCATATTTAGTGAACAAATCCTGCAACACTAATTGGCATCAGACAAACATTCACCACCATTCCTCAACTGTGCCTTGGCATGGCTTTACTCAGCTTGAGGCTCCCTAATGAGAGGACACCCCATCCCAGATCCATCCCACCAACCCTTGGAGTGTAGCACCCTCCCAGCATCCATCCCTCCCCTGGCCCGCTAATAAAAGTCAGCCTGTGTCGTAACCCATTAGGGCTGATTTATTTGATCAGATTCGTATTATTTCCTCAGTCCAAACCCCATGGCACTCTCCTCCCACCAGTGATTAAAGGCAGTAAATCAGGGGCAGGTCCTGTGTAGTGTTTACTCAGAGAGCCAGGCAGCTGCAAGCTGTTTGAGGCCCTTGTTTCTCCCTCTGTTTACCTCCGTTCCCATGGCGACTGCACCACCGTCTCCCGAACGTCTGGAACTTGGCCCTGGGCTGTTTTGGTTACGTTCGAAAGTTTTTAGCTGCTGTGTCTACCCAGGGCTCGCAGTGACTTCACCCAGCAAGGAGTGAGCGCAGCGATGTTGGACGAGTCAAGGAGGGAAAGAGAGGGAAAAAGCAAGAGGAGGAGAGGAGGGAGGGACGAAATCTGAGGGTAGGCAGGCACAGGGTGGGGGGAGGGCGAAAAGCCAAGAGCATTACATCATTGCTGGAGCAGAGTCAGAAAGGGAAGGATATGAGTCAGTGGACTGACTGCACCCTGCACCTCTCTCTCTCGCTCTCGCTCTCTCCCTCTCTCCCTCTCTCTCTCTCTCTCTCTCTCTGTCTCCTCTTGGATGGCAGCCAAGCCCCTTGTGTTAAAGTCCCCCAGTACTCGAGCTGGAGTTGGGACTGTGGGGATTGGGACAGCAAAGCTTTGTGTATGTGCAGACTGCAGGATTTGTAGGTTAGAGCAAGCAAGTGTAGAGGGGCTTGAGTTGATGTGTGGGCACCCTGCGGGGTACAGAAGAGAGTTATAGAGGATTAGCAGGACAATGAACAGTTGTCAAATCTGCTCCATTGGGGAGAAAAATAGCAGTGTGAGGGGGGGATAACTCTGAGAAATATACTATGGAGCAAGAGATAAAAAGCAGAAGGAGGACTCAGGGATGGAAGAAGGTCTAGCAGTGATGTCATGGTGGAGTGAAGGTGGGCGGGGGTTGGAGGGATGGTGGTTCTGGGGCGGGGATTGTGGAGGAGAGCTGGGCTGAGAGCAAGGCACTCAGTAATGTGAGAGTGCAGGGTCAGGACTGCAGAGTGTCTACCTGCTCTCCCCCGGGGCCCACAGCCCAGGCTATTATCAATCCCCTCAGTGGAGCCACAGCCTGTCATTATTCACTCACATGCATACACACACACATGTTCACACACAACTCCAGCACATTCACACACTGGCACAGAAAGTGGAAGAGTAAAGAAAAAAAAAAAAAAAGAAGAAACATGTTTTGTGAGACGTCAACGAAGAATGCTTTTATCGTATATATGGAAATTAGAAATCCTGCATCACAAGCTAAAGCTGAAATGATGCATTACAATGTATAAAGTATGTTGATACTTAGGACTGCAGCTAACAATTATTTTGATTATTTGGTCTTAACTTAACTTAACTTAAAGGTTGGTTTATTCTTTTATGCATATGCATATACAAATTATAAAATATCTTTTCATGTACACAATGAAAATGTACATATTCAGAATGCGTAAGAAAAACCTCCACCCTGGAAGTGGCATTACGCCAGTTATTTCTTGTCTTTATCAGTACAGTCTGAGTTAATCCCCAGAGGAAGTGCTGTCAGATCTTACTTTGTTTTTTTACCTCCTGCTGGACAAGCAGGTTGTGTTTTTGGTGTGTGGGGTGGTGACGGATAGTGTTTGTCCTCCCCCTGCCTTGCTGCAAGTGAGCTTTGCTAACAGACAGACACAGCAGCACAACCTGTAGAGGCTTCAAAGGAGCCTTTCTTCTCTAGAAAGCAAGAGCCTGACCTGCCACAACCAGCGACCTGCTGTGTACTCACTTCTGCCGGGTTGACTTCCACAAGTGGCTCTGTGTTAGTGAATTTCATCGTCTTATCGTGAATGAGGACAGGCATAATGAAAAAGAGAGAGTTTATCTTTGTCCAGAGTTGCTAGTCATTCGGCTGCAGACTGATTTGACTTTTCAAGTGAGAATATCAGCATCTTTGGAGCTTTTAATTTGTCTGTTACCGTTAATCTTCAGGAAAGCTTCATGCACATGTTCTCGCTGTTTTCTGCAACACGTGACTTTATATGGTTACTTACAGTCACTTCCACTAACCATCTTTTTAGTTGGTCTGGCAATCTGCACCTAAAACCAAGTACATTCCCATAACTCTTCTTCTACGGCTCAAGTGTGAATTAAATCAGCATCATTAATCTACTACAGTTTATAGCGTGCACAAGGTTAGGATTGTCTTGGACATATAAATGTATGAATATATGCATGTATAACATACTGTATGTATAAATACACACAACAGCATTGTGATGCATTTAGTTGTATGCAAAATTAAGTGAAATATGCTAAATAAGCCACTTTTGAAACACTGTGAATGAGCCAATTTCAAGAGTTGTAGGCATAGATTTTACAGCATAGTGTTACGTTCAGTGAAAATGTATTACCCTGTGGTTTGAGGTAAAAAAAAAGCATCAGAAAATCTCATTCTACATCTACACTGCGAAAAAAAAAGAGCAGCTATGCAGGCAGTCATCATACTGAACTGATCCAGCAAAACAGTTTTTATCTACAAAATCAACAGCATGTCACAGCCACTGCCTTGTGACTGTTATTTCATCATCTTGAACGCTGGCAGAGGGAAACGGTGTTGATGTAGAGCACAGCTACACTGCATACCTCATTGTACTTTCATGACTTTTCCCATGTGGAAATGTTTGGATTCGCCGTGTTGCTCAGATGTCATATGTGCAGTTAAATGAGTGTGATTGTGATAAATTGGGATGTTAGACAGAAATGACACACAGTCAGGATGGTAATGGTTCTGTGTGTGCGGAGCAATCTAAAATGTCTGGAGCGTAAATGCACATATTTAAGGTCTGGACAAATACAGGTATTTATTCAGGTGGGGGAACATTTGCTCTGGTACACCCCCATTTGGCCATCACTCCTTCACCACTCACCATTACCGTAATCCAGGCTATGATGTGGTCAATTGATTACATTAACCCGTTGAACACAGCTAACCTTAATGCTTCTAGTTTGCACTAATTTCTAAATGCTCAAGGAAATGGAGCTTTATTGACTGATGAGAGGCAGCATTCATCCTGATGATACTGATAACTGGAGAATTATTGATTCTCCTGATACAAGGTTATTGAAGAATCATGTAGTGAACGCTGGTGATTTTTTTAGGCTGCGGGAACTGTATAGTTAATGTATGCTGTATGTTTGGGTGTTGCAGCACCCGCACAGCTGGGAGTCTGTGTTCTTACAAGCAGGGATTTGGTGGCAGTTGTATAAATGATGTCACCGTGCGCAGATGGAGCAGTCTGGGTGTTTGGATGGCTGTAGTCCTGAGCCAGTGATGGAGGCAGGACTGCTGTCAATAGTTTAAGCACAGCCTGGGCCTCATCTGTACATGTGATTTATTGATGTGGCCGTGAGTGTGGATAGGTCTGTCGGTCCGCACACACTTTTGTGGTCACCGAGGGAGATTTTCCCTACAGGGCTTCCACCGCTGTAGCGATTTCTAAATGCAATTCTCATCATGCACATCTCATGTGGTTGTTATGACAAATATTATTCATTCATCACCACAATCATCATTACTCATCCATTGTACTACATGAAGTGTACGCGTTTAAAGTGCATCCAAAAACTCCCAAGATGCCTCAACTTTCAACTGCGGCATGGATGCAGCAACCACATACTCTGTTTTCCATTGTGACTCTGTTGCAGCAGCAACATGTATAAACAAAAAAACAAAGTTGGGGAAAACATAAACTAAGCTAAATAGCACAAATGTGAAATTAATTGATGCATGAAATTACTTAAGATGCTAGAGTGATTTTCTTTTGCAACCTCACACAGAAAGAATTGTGATAGTCCACCAGTTCTCCTCCATTAGAGTAGCCTCTCCCACAGTCAGGGTGATAGAGCTTCTCCAGAGGTTTGTGAAGAATCACATTTTTCATTAGAAATGTTAAAAATGCTTTGGGTGCATTGTGTTCATAAATATAATGACTTTGGGGTATGTTCATTATATTTATGAACAAAACAATAATTATAATTGTTATATTTATTGATCAAGTTTATTTATGCACTACTTATTCTTCACTCTCATGACAACTGAGCAGACTATCTGCTGATGAATGCCATAAGATGAAAGCACCAGAAGAAATTGGTAGAAATTGGACTTTGAGTTTAAGACTTTTCTGTCAAGAAACAAATTTCAAGCATCAGTTTTGAACACATCTTATAAACAGTTTTAAATGTGCCTGTCAAATAGATTTTTGACATGTGTAACCACATACCATTAAATATGATTACAGCTATGTTATCCTGCATTATCAAGCAGTCATTATCTGTTATACACCAGTTATGGATGCATCATAGGAGAAATTATATGTAATTAGCGCCATAGAGGTGATAGTGGTAGTTTGGTTTGATGTTATATGACAAAACAAAGAAAATGACTCTTATATTATCTATAACACAGTGTGTGTTTGTGTGTGTGTGTGTGTCTCAGGCCTGTCCCCGGCTCGCTGTCCTCGCTGCTGCACCTACGAAACAGACAGAGACAGCCTCTGCCAGCCTCCATGCCTGGAACTCTGCCAGACCCAACCATGCCTGGCTCCTCCGCTGTGCTGATGCCCGTGAGTACACAACGAAGCACAGAGTACACTCAATCACTGGTGCACTCGCACATGCATGAGCAAAGCCACTCGCTCACACTCTCACATACAGTAAGTGACAACAGTGTAACATGTAGTCTGCACATAAACTATGTAGGGTTGCAGTTTGGGATGTGTTCTTTCACCATTAAAATGACTTACTACATTTTATGAAGGAAGTCGTCTCTTGTAGAAGTGAAAGATTTTACCTCTGGGTTGAGAATACAGACTTTATTGTAATTAAGCTAAAAAGATTTAGAGGACCCACATGAAACAGGGAATGATAACAACTCAGAGAAAGCTGCTCATATCAAGATTCTAATGATACAACATATGTTCTCATTGTAACACAAGACAGCCCGTGTTTATGGTATAAAAAAAGCCCTCCCATGTTTATTAAATTAAGAGCTAAGCCATTTTGGGGAAGATTGACGGCTCAGGAAAGGGGTGCAGGTTTGGGTGATATTTTTACACAAAACACACTTAGTGCAATTAAGGCTGTGTGTCAGGTTCTAGGCCTGATTCTCTGTGGACGGGGGAGGGGGGTGGAAAGGGGCCATTCCCCATGGAGATCCCCACACCACCCAGAGTTCAGCAGCTGGGAGGCCACAGCAGCTCACATACACACGTGTATGCATGCAGACGCTCACACAAAGGTTTCTTCTTTCCTGCATATACTGCTCAGCAAACACCGCTCACATCATCACCCCACGCAAGTGACCTCTCACCCCTGTCGGCTTACCCAGCTGATTTCCTCACCTTCAGCCACGGGCACTTGAGGGACAAATGAGGACAGATTCTAATGAATTCATACAACTTACACCTCCTCACAACTCATATAACTTATTAAGACATCCTGCGTCAAGAGCGGCCGGGGTTTGGTGTTTTAGTCTGACTGACACTCATCACACTATCATCAAAAACTCACATACCCCTGTTGCACTGGCTTCCTGTGTTAAGTCCCCCCCGTGCTGGCTTCCTGTTTTGGGTCAGCTCCAGTTATCATCACACAGAGCTGTGCACAGGGCAGCCTGTCATGTGAAATCAGGCTCTCATGCTCTCTCATCTCATCTCCCATAGCTCACTGTGCAGGAGGATGAGTGTCATGCTTTTGTGCTAAATCTGTTTTTTTGTAAAAGCAGTGATAGTTTCACATCAAGACATGAAAATCCCCGTAAATAACATATGTCTAAAGAGTCAGTGTGTATTGACTCATCTTGTATGAAAAAGCTCTGTGGTATAGGAATAGTATGTCTATACATATGAATATCACTGTTCCCATTGTGTTGTAATCTTCAGATGGAGAGACAGATGTCCATGGGCTCCAATATGATGGGTATGCAAGGTCCCGCCCACAGCAGCTCCTGTTCTTCCACTCACATTCCCTCCATGCACTCAGAGGCCAAACTGGTGAGTATATATATGCATGTATTCACATGGATGCATACACATTTATGCACATGCATACACAAGTGTGCACACACACACCAGCTCAAAGTGTTGCAACTCTCTTTTCCACTGGACTGTGCCAGCAAAGCTATACTCTTAGGTCTGTGTGGATTTCATCATTTGGTGTGTAATCAAAGCTGTGTCTGAACCTGCCAGTGCAGCACTGGAGACTCTGGCTAGAATAAAGGGCCCTTTATGTGGTTGTGGCTCGGCTGCCCACCGACTGCCTGATGTATATCTTAATGTACAGAACATGTTCTGTAGGTCCTACAACTTGTTAGCACTAGTTTAACACAGCAGGGAAAAAATCAAATGACCTCATCCTTCACAAAGCAGGCAGTTAGAGCAGTGGGAATGAGCCGAAGCTGAAAGTGGAGAGAGACAGAATGGAGACGGATTTTGAGAGTTAAGGAAGTGTAGAGGATTATTGAAAAAACAAAAAAACTGAAGAGAAAGAGACCTTCCACTCACTCCGACTTTGCATACTTGTACTGCTGTAATACTAATGCCAACGACCGACAGCATTCCTCTGATTAATGACAAATGCACAAACAGTTACACGCTTGGTGATATGAATTGATTAATACTGTAGCAACATGACCATCATCCAACCATTGTTTTCAAAATAAATAACTCTGAAAATGGAAAAAAATGCTCCGCAGAAATAAGAGCAAACTGTGTCATGACTTGGAAATCAAAAAAATCACAAACCATAATGAAAAGCATTTGCTGCTCTTCGTGTTTGGAAAGGTTCACTGATAGCTGAGTTTGCTGGAGAGAAACATCTTGTGGAGGGAGCGAGAGAGAGAAAGAGAGAGAGAGAGAGAGAGAGAGAGAGAGAGGAGGCAGCAGAGGTCATTAGAAGAGTTATTGCTCTGATAGAGGAGAGCGGGAGCATTCCCAGGGCATTTAATTCTCTCTCTTCCTCCTGCTCTCTCAAGATTGATCGTCTTTGTAGTCTTTTGAATCTCTTCAACTGTTCCTATGGTAACACGCTGGGGTAACACAATATTAGTGTATTAGGCTTATCTCTCCTCTGGCTGTTGTCCAGACACATCTTACCCTTTTTTTTTCTTCTCCTATCTATGTAATTGAATTGTAAATGCTCTGTTAGGCCTCCCATAAACATATGCAGTCATTAAATGGCTACAGGCCCCTCGACCATGCAACTTTCTGGTTAGTTGGCCATTCAGACACGAGGCACGGCAACCAAATGTGGATCAATTGAGATTCTGCTCCCTGATGTCTGAACGCGACTGATGGAATTTCACGATTGTGGACAGAAAGTGAGAGACTAATTGTGTTATCAGGGTGCGATCTCCAGCGTGGGTTTCATAAGCATAGACGTGGTCTCTAATGTCTGTAATATCCGCGCCCGGGCCGGGTCGATAAATACGGCCTCGCTATCGGATAACTGAGCCATGATCAGGCCCATGTGTCCCCTGCGACGTTCTCAATCCGGCTCTAATCTCATTACCCCAACCATGTTGACTTTCCGCCAATGGGAAATCTCCGCACTGTAACCCCACACCCCCGAGGCACGGACCTGGATGCACTCTTTCTGCTCAACGTTTACATTGTGAGAGCAGAGAAGGGAATTGAGTGGGACTTTGATAGACATAAAGGAAATAGATAGACAGACAGAGTGAGCGGGGAGTTGAAAAGTGAGATACGGTATTGATATTCTCAGACACCAAACAGCGGACGAGAGCATTGTTTGTGAGTGACTTGAAAGGGCTTTAGCTCATCCTAGTTTCCTGTGTCTCTCTACATGTGTGCATGTCTACATGTTTGCGCTTGCGATTGTTTGACATTTTGTAGTAACTAGAGGCCATAGTAGCAGGATTAACCCTCCCCTGCCAGAGAGAGTATACTGTGGGTCCAGAGCCTGGGCTAATGAAGGCTAATTGATTTTGTGGTGGGCCAGAGCAGCATGGAGGCCTGTCTCTGGTGTAAATAGTTAATGAGCCAAAGGACTGCTGTGGCCCCTTGGGGACTCATATCTCGCTCTAAGCTCTCTGTTTGTGCTCTGTGGGCCGAAGACTGTATCTCTGCATCAGTGCCCATCTTTGTTCTCTTTTATCTCCTGATTTCTACTTAAGTGCCATCGTTTAAGTGGTACAGCAAAGCCCAGTGGTGTAATAACTGACTTGTATTTTTTCCCTTACTGCTTTTAGTTGGTTGTCTGGGAGTGTTGCTGAGATTGGAGTGTTTTATTAGTTTTGTTTTGTTTTTTTCTTGTGAAGCACTGGGTGCTCATGGTGCCGGGTGTGGTTGTGTTCTGTTCTGTTGTGGTCTGGGGAATAGAATGGTGCGTGTTGTGCGCTGGAGGTTGTGGGATAGTTGACCCTCGCAGCGTGGAGGAAACGCTGCAGAGAGGAGGCCAAGTTCCACAGCGTGCCGGCCAAAGCATTACGTCACTGCTCAGAGCCAGTTCTCCACAGGGCCTCGCGAACAGTCGCGCGCGCACACACACACACACACACACACCCACACACTCACACACTCACACACACACTCACACACACACCCCGTCTGCTCCAACTCTGTGTCATTCTCTTTGCACGGTGTCACATAATTAAACAGACACACATACTCATAGAGAGAGTCAGGTACTTCCAAACATGTGACAAGTAAGTATGCAAATTTGGAGATGCACATATTGTATAAACACACTCACGTGTGTGTACATACGCCGTATTCTTCTCCATAAACTCTCCTGCTGAGATGGTTTGATATATTTGTTTGTATGATGAAAGATATGCACTATCATTTCTCTTCTGTTACAAGCTCTTATCAAGCTGGCTCTAAATAACATCTGTGAGTGCCAACTATGGGACATGACTCAGCTCATGTCACTGGGACCCTTTTCAAAGCGGTGGACTTCGGCATTGTTTTTGTGTTCCTTTTAAATGAGCTCCATGCTTTCCACATCCCGCTTGCCTGCTAATTTCAGACAGCGGGGTCTTGAAATGGTTTTGTGCTGGTGCATGAAAATGTGTTATTTATTATCTCCCCATTATCTATTGTTTACATTGTAACTAAGGACAATAAATTTGTCACTAAGCATTGGTCTAGGTGCTGAGTTTTTTATGAGGTAAACAATACTATATGTTCCTTCATTGCAGCTCTCTTGGCTGTGGAGCTGGCACTAGATGGGTGGATGACATAATTCCTGGCATGTTCTAAATGTACTCCTTTTTACTTGAGGAGGGAAAAAAAAGCGGTGCGTCTCTTAAAGAAACATTTCATAGTACACAGGAGGGCCAATAATCAAAATGTTTCTAGCACACTAATGTATTTTTTTTACATTTCATTTACACAACCCTTACAGTTCTAATGTTTCAGTATAGTCACAGAGTTGCAGCAGGCATTTGGGTTAATAGGTTTAAAGATTGCTAAGTTTTACCCTAAATAGTTAATAGTGAAAAAATTACATACATATTCTGTTCAGAAATGCCAAGAAAAGAGAACTTGTGAAGCAGCCACAGATGTGTCACTTTTCAACTCTGCTACGAGATGATTGATTGAACAGTTAGCTCAGTATGAAGTCATTTGTAAGCAGTTTAACCATTAGAGTACACGGCAACCCTATTACGTGTTCCATTCATTTTCTACCATCATAGTAGGGGAGCACCTCTGGCTAAACCTCTTGTTGTGAGGAGGAGCAGCAACACACACAATAGGAGTCTAACTCCAGGTTTTGTAAGCAACATCTGTATGAATGGTGGCATTGTCAGGGTATGATGTCATCGGAGAAGGACGGTGAGCTAAGAGCACAGCTGAATCTGTAGGCTGCTTCACTGAGCTCTAGATAATGTGTATGTGTACTCTATATGTTGGTGTGTGTGTGTGTGTGCTTATGGTTGTGTGTGCAAATAGCTCACTTTCATTGGCATCGCATTGGCACCCTTACTGGTAATCATTGTCCTCAGAGTCAAAACACATTTGTGGACTAAGTGGCCTTAAACAAACCATGAAGTTAGAATTTGCACATAGTTTTTGACACAGATCTGTTATGTACATATGTGTGGTTAGTTAAGTAAACATGTGGATGTGGAAGTGTGATAAATAACAGTCAAATAGGGACACAGGACACAAGACACATGGCAAGATATACTGTAATACGGTGTTACTGAGAGAGAGTGGTCAATGTCAGTGACTTGGACTGCAAAGAAAGTTTTTCAGATGGCCAACATATGATTCTCCCCTTTGCCATAGAGGTGAGTGGATTTCAGCAGAGTGGAGCACAGGACTGAGGAGCTGCTGGATCAATGTGTGTCTGCCAGTTTATCAGTGTTGGACACAGACCAGCGAGGGGCCCCTCTCTCACTGCCTCCTCTCTCACTGTGTTTGGTTTGTCTGAGCTAGAGACATATTGTTTAAAATAATAGTCAAATGTAAATAGACATGTTGTGTTGTCTTCAAGATGATGCACCACTCGTTTGACAGGCTTTTTTGTTGCAATAATGAACAATGTGTTCAACCACAATTGCCTGTTACAGCTTAGTTGCTGTTCATACAAAACTGGGGTCTGCACCTGCTCAACCATGGGTTTATATGAGACGTTGTATAGATATTTAAGTATATACAGTTGGTGAGATTGCTGCATTTTTCAGAGTTGAGAGTGAACCTGACAAAAGGTGCAATTTATAAGATTTATTTTCTGTATTATTTAGCTGCTACTTAATACAACAGCTTACACCCTGTGATCATGTTTAAGTAACTCTGAGACTGGGATAAACAGAAGTTATGTTTGAGAAGTTATAACTAACCCGTAAGAATTCTGAAGTAACCGGATAATAATCATGTTGTTAATATAGAAAGCCATGTTCACTATTTTTAGATTAGCCAGTTCTTTGACACACTGTGTATACTGGTACATTTATATTTGAGTAGTTGCATGTGTGTGTGCACGTATGCATAAGCCTGTGTGTGTGACTGTGTGGATGGGGTTATGTACGAGGGTGGCAGTTGTGGCACAGAGTGTCGCATCTGTTTGTCTTTGGATGACTGCTTGTTGTTTTAGCTGTGCTGATGGGAGGTGTATGTGAAGGCCATTTGGTCATGGTTCAGGGCCTGTGAATGGGACGGGGCTCCGGCAGAGCCAAGCTTGGGTAAACCAGCTGCCATCACCACACGGGCCAGACTGGGTTGGTCCAGTGACCATGAGCCCCCCTGGAGCCTGAGCATTGAATGAGATACTCACCAGACTCCAAAATAACCACTCACACACTGGAGGGGTGATTGGATAAAGATCGTTGGGTCAGAGATTTTCAGTCTGATAAAGTTCAGTCAATATTGACCAGTTAGGTCACTATCAGATCTCTCAAACCATTTCATGCTTACAAGTAGGACCCACTTCTGTTTTCTTTTCTTCCTTTTTTCCCCCCAGCATGGTGATCAAAGTTGATAACTTCTTCTTTTTATACTTCTCCTTCTCTTTTAAAGGAGAATGGATTGCTTCTCAGTCATTTTGACATGTTGAAGCACAATGTGCTAGCTTAATCCAAATGTACATAAGCATGGCTTAAATATTTTTGTTACTACAAATGTAAGTATGTATGATATGACATACTCCTAATGAAGACTCCAAACAAAAGAGCTTTTTTATTATAAGTGCACAGGCTACAATTTCCATATTTGCAGTAAGAAGCATGAAAGTTAAGAGTCCAGTGTCAGCCAAGAAATACACGAGCATTAGACACATGTTATTTTAACAATCTTTTAAATTATTTTTGATTCAAGTCGTCGCACTTCAAGTTACTTTTATTAACATCATGATGTATAACTTGCCTGTTGCCTATTGTCGTTTTTTAATGCCTCAAAAAGATATACAGTATGTCAGTGTCTATTATTATGCACTCTGTTTTGGTCTGTCTCTCTCTGCCTTTGTTATTCTTAGGCATTCTCTGTATTCAGGATTGTGGCAGTGGGTGTAGTGATAACCATGTAGGCTGCACTGGAGCAGGGCTTTACAAGAGAGGGAACAGTGGGGATATACAGACTGGAGTCAGAGGCCCATCCATTAACTTGACAGGGTGGAGAAGCTGCCAAGAGTATGAGCGCATGCTTTGGAGCATGCTCTCTCAGTGGGCGTGTGTCTCGCTGCGCCCATACCGCCGGTTCCTCCGAGCACCACCAGAGCGCCTGGCCCTGGCAGAACAGCCAGTCTATGTCCATCTCCCCGTCTGCGTCTGGAACCACAGGGAGTCTCTGTTCGGGCCCAGCTCTGATCAGCTTGGCCCAGAACCCAAATGAGGAGAGAGGGGGCGACATTACAGCCCAGCTCCCATCAGACTGTCTGCCTTGCCGTTCCCTGAGGAAATCAGTTTAACAGTCCCCAGCTCTTGGCAAGCAGAGGGAGAGGGGGTGGAGGAACAGGGAAGAGGTGTGTGTGAGAGAGAGAGGAGGGGGGTGGATGTTACTGCCTCTCTGGGCGAGAGGGAAATCTAATAAAATTGAACTAATGGGGGTTTGGAGTTTTAGGGGACAGAGAGTGGGTTTTGCAGGCAGGCACTGGTGGGTAGTGGTGGAGATGAGGAGGATGGAATTAGATCCTCTGAGTGCTTGGCAAAGCACTCAGCAGAGCCAAACTCCTGCTTTCAACTGCAGATGGTGAACCCATGTCGGGTTTAGAGTGTGAGTTAGAGGGCCGAGGCCCACAAAAAATATTGCCAGGAAAGTTACAGCTATGATATATTATGCAATTAGAAATACTGCTCACATACACATGATCCTGAACTTGCTGCCATGCTGGTATAGTGTTAACAAAAGGCTGACAGAGACAGACGGAAGCTTTAATGCTTCACTTTGGACTTTAATGTGAAGTGTAAGATCTCCATTTGAAACTGTGATCTTTTTGCACTTAAACTATGACTCCACAGACTGGTTAAATCTTTCTAACCTGCTTTAAGGCGCCAGAGGGCCACAGGTCCCCTGATAGTACACTGCTCCACTTTTAAGGGGAATAAAAGTGCTCACCCTGACCTCACAGGGTTTGATTTACCCATCCTGAGGCAGGCGTGGTCTCTTCCCTTTGTACCTGCTCCGTGCTCTTGCTTTCTCCTCCCAGGGTTAATAGATATGAAGTCATCTGGCGAGGAGAAACCTGAGTGTGTTCTCAGGATGTGCCCAGAGCACTCACAGGGACATCACTCAAAGCCCCCCTGTTGCAGAGAGGAACCAGCCATTAATAAATATCATTAATGGGTGATCACCTGGTCTCCCTGAAACCACATAAATGGCCTTAAAAAAGGAGTGGAAGTCGAGAGGTCAGGGGGCAAAGGTCTGTGAGGAGATAGCTCCCCTCTGGGCAAAAGATGGCTGAATCAGGGATGGTGTTTTAACAATGGAAAATCAATAGGCTTACTGCTTTCAGTACACTGTCAGAATGTATGAAATGTAGTGTCAAATGCATGTGATTACAGAAATACAGGCTGCTAGTTTATAGATTTATCCAGGGTGAATCTGACCATGTCTTTATTATGTCATGGACGACTCATCTTCTTGTTTCTTTGCTATTTTTCCCCATTTTTCAACAACAGCAGGGCAGACAGTGGCAGGACAGACTCTGTGCCATCCCATCTGTAAGCGCCCTGTACCGCCACAGGCTAACACCTGCACTGATTTAATGACTGTTTTCTGCGGCAGCCATGTTGCTGCAGGAGAAATGTATATGTATGTGTGTGTAATTAGAGATAAAAATGCACGTGGTGGTTAAGTTCTTGTGCTTAGCACAGTCTGGGGAAATACAACCATGTGTTAAAGAGGCATTAGGGAGCCTGATGAAGGTGTTTGAGAATCACAGCCTGCTCATCATCGCTCTGCTAACGTCCCTTAGTTGCGTCACTGTGGTTCTGGATACAAAGACTTAAGTTTTGGCCGAGGTGGCTTTAACTGAGCTGTGTCTCAACTCCAGACGGAGCAGTAGCAAGCACTTGCTTGCAGAGATAGCTGTGGGAATAAGCTTGTATCACGGTAAGCGCTTTCTCTTTTAAAAAAGTCTTTACTGCAGATAATTCTTAAAACTCTATTTGTGTGTGCTGATTTACCTACCACTTATTTGGGTTGTCTGTTTCTTTTCTCGCTGGATGTTCCTTTATCTTTTTTATCTGTTATGTGGGATAGGTTTTGCTAGAGATATGCTTTCTTGGTTGGAAAGCACATATCTAGCTTAATATTAATATTATACAATATTGTGTCGCATCACATTTTGTTGGGTGAGAATAATGGTGTAACTGTGTGCGTTGTGTTGGTCTTCTTATCTTATTGTGCGTGGTCCTTTTACTTTTCTTTTCAACCCCCTGTCCCGTTCATAACCACCACCAGTGAGCTTCCCTGCAGCTCTTTGACCTGCCTCTGTACTCTGACACTCTTGGGCCTCTTCGGATGCGGGCTAATTCAATTAATAAACAGATAGCACTGCACTGCCAGCTGGACGGCTCTCAGAGACACTGATAAATGAGCACTCGCTGTCTTGGGCTGATGGTGTGTGGGGAGGAGACACTAGAAGCCATCTAATCTCCCCCCACCCCTGGTCCCTCTTTCTCTCACTGCCCCACTTCACCTCCCTTTACCCTCTCTGTCCTTCTCCCTTGGCGCCTGGTTGGCAGGCAGCTCCAGCAACCCCAGATGAGCATCTTAACCGCACACAGACAGCGTCAGTAGGGCCACAGAAACACAGAGGTAGACAGGCAGCCAGCAGATTCCTCTGGCTTTCTGTTCGTTCAGGTGATTGCCTGCTCTGTGACTGAGTGGCAGGAGATTGTCAAACTCTGATTGGTTTTCTCTTTCACAAGAAGGGTGGGCCACACCTCTCTTCTTCAGCTGAAGGGAAGGTGTTTTGTGAGGGTTGTCAGCCTCAGAATTCATGCTGTGAATCATGGAAGATGTCACTGTCAACACCGGTGACTATGATTGATATCTGTAAGCTCATTTAAATCCATTTTCTGTTTTAGTTGCATGTCAATTAGCTGTTTGTTATTTCTGCATTTTAATACTATGTCCAGATAGACATCCAGTACAAAAATGTTGTAAATACTGATAATTTATATTGTACATAGTAACAGTATATTACAGCATAGTACACTTGTTACCCTCAGTAAGTCTCTTATGATTGTGATGCTGTGGACAGCTGCAAGCCTGAGGCCGCCCGCTGTGTGTTAGTGTAGACTGTAGTGGTATTTTAACCCCTGTCTGGCCACAAAGAGGAAGGGCTGTGGCCCCTGGGAGTTGTGCTGCTGAGGCAGTGGTCAAGGCGGTTTCCAGGGGGTTGACTGTGATCAGACAGAGATAAAGATTAAAAGAGTAAATTTAAAATAACATTGTTAATGAGGGACACCAGAAAAAAAACAAAATCATGTAGCTCTAGTAGTGTAGTATTCTGTCACTATGTCAGGCATCCCTTGGAATGACAAACAGAAACTTTACTCAGCCAAAACAGGCTTAGCAAGGTCATAATTTCACTGTGCCGGTTTCATGTGCAGCTCTCTGTATCACAGACACACGCTGTATAGTGAAACCGTAGAAAAGACACCTAGACTCTTGAATATGCAGTAAATGCTTTGACATACATATACATAATTTGTAACGCAAACCAGTAAAGCATGGTCTTTTTTCACAGTCCCATTTCTGAAATGATTTAGTGGTCTGTGTCTCCACCCTCCTGATAAAAAGCTTTCCACTCATGGACAGTGTGAGAGAGGACTGGAGGGCTGATGTTGTGCTCTGGTCATGTCTACGCATTGTGATCCAGACCAGCTGGATGCCATTCCCTATGGGAATCATGAATGTGAAGGTTGTTAAAAGATATGGAGCCCTGGACACAGCGTGGACTTACTGACAGCAGCTGGAAGAAGGGGGAAGGGAGCGCAGCGAGGAAAAAGAACACTGGGAAAGAGAATAGAAAACTTTGTGGAATTCACAACAGTAGCTTTGAGATGAATGCCTTCGCTTTCAGTTTTGTTGCAAATGTTTTGCTCAAAGTAACCTAACCTAAAGAATTATAGACAGGATTTAAGTATTTCCTGAAAGCGTTCATGCACATTAGCAATGCTCTTTTTTACTAAAAAAAAAAGTGCATTAATCAAAGTTTAACAGACTCAACACTCTCTCAACCTGTTATTCCTAAAAGCTGTTAACATGTAAATAAGTCATGAAAGGGTGCAAATATATATTTTTTTAGTATGTCTATGTTTGTTTGTGTACACCAGATGCAGCCTGAATACATATTTTGGCACTTGTATGTTTGGATTATGATTTTTTTTACGATCTTGAGAGAGCCTCTCTCTGGTCTCGGTCCCAGGCCGCTCAGAGACACGGGCTCAGTCAGAGCTAAGTAGACCACACGGTTAAAGCAACAAACCTCATGCTGGGTCAACAGTGAGGGAGCAGTCTGAGGCTCACACCTTGTCAGAGAGCTCATCCTGTGGGCAGACATCCAAACACACACACACACACACACACACATGCACAGAAAAGAGAGAGGCTATTAAGAATATGAAGAGGAAGGACTAGTGGGATGGGCAATCATGGAAGGTAAAGAGGGGGAATGACAGGACTGAAGGAGAGACAGAGGACAGCCTAAGTGGCTTTGATTTGTTCTCCTGACATATGGATTTATGAAGCCATTCATCATCTCATAGTCAGCATATGTAGCCGCTCTGTAACTGTTGATAATCAGCACACTGACAAATGAGAACATGCACAAATTTGTTAATATATATTAACAGAGAATGATGTTAAACGTCATGTTTCGTGACCATTTTGTCCACCCAGAGGCTGAAGGCTGCACTTTCACATCACCCGGGTGCCATCGCCAACGGAAACATGAACTCCATGGGCCACATGATGGAGATGATGTCATCGCGGCAGGAGCAAAGCGCCCACCATCACATGCACTCACACCCGCACCAGCACCTGCAAGCCCCTCCCCACGCGTACCAGCACCACGGCCATCATCACCACAACCAGGGCCACGGCCAGGGTGGACACCACCACCCGCAGGGACACAATCCCCATCACAACTCCCACAATCCCCACCTCCATCCTGGTCACCCACACCAGAGTTCACCGCACCCTCCAATGCACTCTGCTTCACAGGTAAGCAATGCATTTTCCCGTGAGAGTAGAAGCTTTTAGACAGCTTGAAGGCAAAGCCACAAGTTCAATAACACATTAACTACACTGCACATTAAAACCTCTCATATAGGTAGCTAGAAGCCATTGTGTATGTACCATGACTAAAATAAAGTGCTTTAGTAGCACTTTAGTTAGTTTTGACTTCAGCTATTAGCTATTAGTGGTTTGGTGCACAAGTAAAGCTGAAATGATGCTTCAAATTCACAGTAAGTCACTGGACAAACACATTTTCCCTCGTCGCAGCCATAATGCCAAGTAGTTTCCTGGCAACCGTCTCAAAGGTAATTTTTTCCTTTGAGGTTGGTCAGCTGCAGGTCAGTGTCGGAGGCCTGCCATGGAGGGAAAAGGTCGTGAGGAGGCCATAAAGTGGCCATTATAAAAGATGCCCAGGACTGTCTTTTGGAAACTGCTCCACGCCCTCCTTCACTGCCATTATGTGGCCACAACATGCTCCAGGTGCTGATGTTGAGTGGACAACCTTGGCTAATAGTCCTGGAACATCTTAGCTGTGAATATATTTGGTTTAATATTATGTAAAGGGGTGAAAGTATTGCTCACAGCATTGAAAATAACATGATGTGAGACACTTTGTCCTTGCATTATCTAAGGCTGAGCATTTTGGATGAAAAACTGTCCAACATCTTACTTGAAAGAAATGCAAGTCACTGTATGTTCCAAATGTGCCATTAAGGCATTAAGACAACACACACTGTATGCACAGCGGCCATTAAAGCAGCTTGTATTTTCCGTGGTTCTCATAAAAATGGTAATGATCTGAAGACTGAAAACATTTGGCCTTGCCAAGTATATGTCAAGATCTGTCAGTGCACGTACAGTTTTAGAAACGGGCCTTTTGACTGCGTCTGATGGTGTTAGTCTGAGTGGAAGTGGGCGGTGGAAAACTGCCTCCTGACACCTCTTTAACAAGGTGGGCAGGCTGGTGAATCAGCCCAGTCACTCACTCACTCAGTCACTCCTGACGCCCACTGCCCGGCACACAAGGCACGTGGCACGACCAGATGTTGTTTTTGGGGAAGTTGCCAGACATGCAATGGCTGCAGGTGGTAATGTATAGATGCTTGTTTAGAGGCAGAAGGCTTTGAGGGCAGTGAAGTGGTGACGGCAGACAGGTGGCTGGCTGTTTTCCAAGTGTTTCAGAATGGATACATGTCTGATTGGAGGGTGTCAGACAGACAGTGTCTCATCAGAGAGCTCAGTGATGCTGATACCTTTTCCTCCGTGTTTCAGATGTCACCTGCAACCCAGCAGATGCAGCCCACGCAGACAATGCAGTCTCCACCCCCGAGCGGAGGACGACGCAGGCGAGTAGTGGACGAAGATCCGGACGAACGTCGGCGGAAGTTTCTGGAACGGAACAGAGCAGCAGCAACGAGATGCAGGCAGAAGAGAAAAGTATGGGTGATGTCATTAGAGAAGAAAGCTGAAGAGCTCACTCAGACCAACATGCAGCTTCAGGTACAAAATAACTTCAGGTGTGAAAAACAGTGATAAACATCCAAGCTTGAAATCTATGCACAATCCTCATTGCCACCTACAACAGTCAGCATGATTTTTTGTTTCAGTTCTTCATTTAGAGCTTCTTGATATTATATGATTTTGCAAGTCCAACACTGATGAAAAGCGTGTTTCTGTGTTTTCTTTTATTTCAGAATGAAGTGACCATGCTAAAGAACGAGGTGACCCAACTCAAGCAGCTTCTCCTCACACACAAGGACTGTCCCATCACCACTATGCAGAAAGAGTCCCAAGGTTACCTCAGTGAGTAGCTCAAACATAAACACAGACACACACACTTGGAAGTTTGACCAAACACACCCCATCATCCGTGTGCCTTAGTCCTGCAGCGCAGATAGCACTGCTGTGGAAATGCTTGCTAATTGTCTTGCCAGAGGAAAGATATAAACTGTACTGACTGAAGTGTGACGGACACACAGTTCCTGCCAAGACTCTTCGCTCCTACGTGCTGGTATCCAGCTCCCACGCTCGCTACAGGACTCTTCCTTTGACATATGGGTGTTGCACACCCTGGTAGCAGGTCTGGGCTGGGAGTTGGTAGTCTGAATCCCATATGAGACCTATTTTTCCATCCAACAGCACCTCGGCACTCAGAGGCTGCTGAGACTCAACGTGAGAAATATGTCACAGGCACAAACTCTCATGGATGTCCCAGGATCGCGCTGATTATTGGACTGCAGCACGGCTCAGCCACGCATGACATCAGAGCCCCACCCTTTGATACGGATACGAGTGACATTTCCATGTAATTAGGATAAGGCACCTCCCTGTGCGGCTTTAGCACAGGAAAATAAGGCTCACATCCCTGCTGGCTGAATGGTTCTTTTATAAAGAGGAGAGCCAACTCCCAGACTGGGCTAAGAGAGACTTTCATCGATGGGTCTAGCTTGTGTACAGATGTCACCTTCAATGTGTCCAGTGCTCATCAGGCGTGTTTACGGAGTTGAGTGATTCACTTTTCCATTTTTGTGTTATCCATTTATTTTGGGATGACAGGTGAGACGTCAGGTGTAAATTTAGTGTTTGGTTTGTTTGAAATTTATCTCTTTCTGCTAATAAAGCCACCCTTTTACAATAATGACATTTGGTCTGTGTTTATTTTGATATTTTAACTATCACACTGTATTTTGAAGCCAGCTTGAAGGTCGTAGCATTTACACTTACACATACACACACACACACACACAAAGTCAAACATGTTGTCCATCCTCAGTGATGTCTCTTCTGTCTCCGCAGGTCCAGAGAGCAGTCCGGCGGGCAGTCCAGCGCCAGCATGCTCCCAGCAGCAGGTCATTCAGCACAACACCATCACCACCTCCACCACGACTGTAGGGGGCAGCAGTGTGCACGGGCAAGCCAACCACCGCACAGACATTAACCCCATCCACTAGGGACAAGAGAGACTATAACCCCAGTTGTAGCCCCAGCCACCCCTTCACTCCCCTGCTTTTCGAGGGTAACCAGCTGCACATGCTGCCCCCCCCATCCCTCCCCCCACTCCATCAAGAAAAACCTCAAAGGCCTGCGAGGCTGTTCTTTATACAGTAGCTACAGTATGTATTTTTATAGACCAACCCTATTAACGCATAAATGTTTTACGTTTTTTTTTTGTTTTTTTTTTAATCTGCTTTTTTGTGCTTTTAGCAGAGAGGGAGTTTTGCTAATCTCATGCTGCATTTGAGTGACTTTTTCTGTTGTGTAGTGGTACAAAAATGGACCACAGTGGTCATGGAACCAGAGGAAAGAGACATAAACCTCAGACTGTCATCTCTATAAGCAACTCTTACATCTCTGTATGCCCAATGGACTGAATAATGAGTCGAATCATTCTCTGTGTGTCACTGTGGACAGTATGTCGAGTGTCATACAAGGATTTTGTCATAGAAAACTCTGAACAAGTGAGCGGGATGTTGCTGCCTTTAAGTTGTCTTCTGGAACCAAGTCAAACTGTCGCCATGATGTCTTGAAGACAAGAATATGCAAGCAGGTGTAATGATCCCTTTCTTTCCTGTATGACTGTTATCCCTGTCAGTGGTGTTCTTAAATAGTGTTATGAAATACAGCATGATGGTGAAAATCTGATCAAATGAAAGCAATACATCCCAGTATTGATCATCTACTGTATGCCCATGAAATGATCAGCATGGCCAAGCCGATCTGATCCTGAGGACATACGATGCTGTTACAGCTACAGAACTGTACACTGTGATACCAGTGAGGCAGCTGAGGAGTTGAAACAAACTCCTGCGCTCTCCAGGACCAACTGAAGCTTTAATTATTGAGGCCTCTTTTTGTGTGTTTGTGCGTCTGGATCCATGGTTTTTGGATTCAAATTCCAAATGAGTATAACATTTGATTGCGTGCATCTGCACAGTTTTGAGTGCGCATGTGCATATGTATAGTATGTGTTTTGCCTTCTTTCCTCTGCAGAACAAAGTTCGGCGGGTGCGTAAAGAAAGAAGAACAAAAAGAAAAATGTGTGAGACAGTGAGAAAAACCGACTTTTTTGACTGTAATTTCGCGACTGGCATAGTGTTTTAGGATTTCTAAAGAGGAGCGGTTTATGCCTGTGCTTTCCAAAATGTCACAATGTGCCTGAAGTTTTCTTAAAATGTTTTGTTGGCTTACTTTAAGCAACAGAATGCCACTTCTTTTGATCTCCTTAATCATCATCATCGCTATTACTTCAAACAATCAAATCCAGTTGATTCTCAAAGATTCGGGATACTATTGATAGTAGCTGTTATTGGTTTTGTCATTGTTGCATGTTAGGGCAAAACCAGCTGACCAAGGAGAAAAATCCCCTTTTTCCATTTGACCTCTTGACCTCTTGATCAATCTATCTTTCTCTCTTTCTCAGGCCTCCTCTGTATTTCAGATGGGTGATGGATGTACTTCCATCTCCCTTCCAGCCTTTGAAACTTCAGCCTTCATTGTTGACCAGAAATCCTCTTTCTTTCCTCTTTCTGACTAGGAATGTCAAAATTCATTAGCATGATGACCACAATGCACTGTGTTTTACAGTAGGATGGATGAAATACATCGCAGCGATCGCGGAGCTGTCTATGCACTTTTGTCCTCTGCTGTGCCAGAGGGTGGAATAGCCATATTAAGGTCCGAGTAATTCTCAGCGATCCCCCCCCTCCCTTTTCACACACCAGCGAGAGACGTGTCTGTGTTTGGCTATATGGAGAGACTGTGCCTGGCATGCATCACATGTCTTTCGATAGAAGAAGCTCGTATTGTAGGATGAGGACCCAGCATCATTTAGTTTGTGCCCTTTTTATTCTGGGAAAAAAAACAAATCCAGCTCAACTTCTGTCAAAGATGAAGAAAGCTTATACGTGAATTGAAAATGCTCTTTACTCATAATAGGTTATATCAAAGTTTTGTAGAGGCTTTCAGACTGTTTATGTCACATGTTAACCTTTGCGTCTGCGTGTGCAGGATAGTATGTGTGTTGATGATGATGTCTGTCTTGAAAAGGGCTTTGTTATACCAACCCTATGGAATAAAGCTTGCCTTATTTTTGGTTGTTTTTTTTAAAGCCACATCTTGACTATTAGACCATTCCAAATTAACCTCTTGCATGTGAAAATATGGTTATGACCTCAAAATACTTTCAACTGGAATCATTCGGAGGATGTTGCTATTTTAGAGTTAGATATGAGAGTCTCTAGTTTAATGTTTGACAGTGGATCCAGGTTGTGCTTTCAGAAAAAAAGACATTTGTTACTGTAATGGCAGACAAAGATGGAAGGACAGTGTGAGTGTGTCTGTGTGGATTTGTGTGAGAGGAGAACAATTCCTACACATTAATGATGTTATAATTGTATTATTTTAAATCTAAAACTATAAATATTGTACATAATGTCATTAATTTCTATAATCCTGTACATGTAATGCAACCACCTTTCTTTTTGAAGGGAGTCAATGTGTGGTACATGTGTAAATAATGTTTGCATAGCACTTGTTGCCTTTCGTTGTATGTCGAGGCTCATTTCAGCGCTTAAATACATTGTTTATATGTAATGAACTGATGAATCCATTCTTGCCTGCATAACTTTGTACATTTGTGTCTGTAATGACATTGTCTCCATTTTTTTGTTTTGTTTTGCATTTGTACAGATGTTAAAGTTATCACTGCAGTTACATTACGGTATGAAAATAAAGCACTTGTTCTGTAACATACAAACCAATAAGGTGATTTTAAATTTGAAATCTGGTGACGTCACAACAGTTATTTTTATGTGCAGATAATCTGAGTCCAAATAAAAATAAGGCAAGAGACATCAAGTATTTGCATAATTTGATACAAGAAAGAAAACTAATGTTCAAATCAAATGATCCACATTATTTCCCGACGCTCGTCCTTCAGACATTACTGCTCATTAAATAGTTAGATGCTTTAAAGGTTTAGAATACTCATTAATTATTGATCCGTCTAGACATCTTGATAGTTGTCTGATGACACAACTTGGCAGTTAACTTCAGTACACAAACATCTTTCTGGAAATCAGTCAAAATGCCAAATAACTGTACAAGACACTGCAGTGTGTTAAATTAACTTTAGCCACAACATTAAAATAAAGAACAAGCACTGTATTGTTGCAAGTTTTGAACATTTAATGTCGCAACATGCGAAGTTGAATCTATTTTTTCTTTGAAAATAGTGAAGTGGAAGAGTTTAATATTTAATAATATCCTGAGTTGTGATTAAACCTGACGGTATAACACTTTTAAAAGGCGCTAAATGACCGCAGCAGTTTTATGAAATGATGATCTTACAGTATTTTTGAGTTTGACATTGAGAAAGACATTTCTTTGGAGCACAGTGACCCCTGGTGTGCATTTAGTGGATTTACCAAACTTTCACAATGGATATCCCACTAAAAGGACAGAAGCTGCCATATCTGTAAAACACACTGCAACAAAGGTCATGTAGAAAAGGTTGTCAGACTGCAGTCTGCTTCAGACAGTAAGACACTTGTATTTAGAAAAAGGGTTTTTATTTCAACTCAATTCTCTGGTTTCAAGGTATTTTCTTTACAGATCATCATCAAGCATTTACTTATTGAATCAAATATACATTTCCCCCCTCATACAATCCCAACTGAAACATGAAACGAATCAAAACATATCACAAGAACTTAAGGCCTGATAATCAGACTGTTTTCACTCCATTATTACCATATGAATTGCTGAAATGATCAGAGATGTGAGCAGCGATTGAGAGGTCTTGAGACAGGCCGAGACAACTTGTCATTTCATTTGCAGTGCATCAGAGAGAAATCCAAAGTCCTAAACCAAATGCCACTTCTGTTAAAAATGCTAAAAAAATAATCAATCAGCGGCAAAGATGTGTACCAAATGCAACAATGTGCTGATTTATATGTGCTGAGACAATCAACAGTCAATGATTGACAATATGCTCTTCAAAGTGGAGTTGGTATTTCAGTTAAAACAACATTTCATATCCAGCCCTTTGTTGAGAGAAATCTGTCGATCATATCAAAGGACCTCGCTGGTTGGTCGTAAGGCAGAATGTGTCCCCCTCCTCGGATGATGACCTGCGTGATGAGAGGACAGTTTTTAAAGCAGCTGTTTGAGGATTATCCTCACATTGTTTTAGCTGTACTGAATATCTGCTCACCTGGTAAAACTCCTGCACTTGTCTTACATATCCTGCCACCTCTGTGTCGCTGGGCTGAACCTTCCAGTGGAAGCGAGGGGCTTGTTTGTAATCAGCAGCCCCGCTCCAGTTGACAGTAGGCAGGAACCTCTCAGTCAAAGGAGCAGCTACAATTACATCCAGCTGACCACTGTAGATTAAGACCTGGACATACATAGGAGCAGCCCAAGCAAAGATAGATGGTTAGAGGGGGACATGCTACATGAGTCTCTTTATATGTATGCAAGAGAAATTTGCCATTCCTCTCCCATCAGGCATAGTTTTCAACCAGATATCTCAATGTCAATAATGTTCCTAATAGGGATTTCAAAAACATATTTACACACAAACTTTTGAGACAAGATCATTCACAATGGTGGATAGTTCAGCAGCGCTCACCCTATAGTTGTCCATCAGCACACCCAGCCACGGTTTGATGCTCTTCATGACATCCTGCAGGAGGTGCTTCTCCACCTCCGAGCCGTCATGGAACGTCAGGTTGCCCACATGGATGGCGCGTCGCACCGCCGGCAGAGTCACAAACTGGGAGAAGTACTCCTGGTCTTCAGGCTCCTGTGATGCACACACAAACAATAAGTAGCGGGTTGGTCACAGACTGTTTTAAGTAATAACTAGTTTATTTGTATATAATGTTAAGCACAATTGTTTCAGAGATGTCTAAAAAGCATGGATGGACAGGCATTTCTGTGAGTACCTGGCATGTCATGTAGTTGAAGTAGTTGGTACAACCTGTAGCATTTTGGAAGAAGGAGGGATATGGTGCCACATCACCATTCAGCAAGCTATCGAAAACCTGAAGAGACATGAATAAATGTCAAAAAATTCAACTGGTATAAAGTAGCCAGCGAACACTGATTTGGTGCTTTGCAGGTCAAAAGACAACTGGACTAAATGTGGTTACATATAACTGTTGTTTCATCAGAATCTGGTGGATTACTGTATTGTAACATTGCAACACTTGAATCTCCTAACAATTATATTACAGTGTGTTCTAAACCATTTATTAAATGTTTGCATACTGCTTATGAATGCTAAATAGGGGGATTTAAAGTGAAGTGTTACCCTCTCCAACTTTGCTCCCATTCAAAGTTATGAGCTGCAAGAAGTAGTACAACAGTTAAGCTCAGCTACATGTGCTCTTGACCCAATGCCCACCAAGTTGTTTAAAAGTGTTCTCAACTGTTTGGTAAATCATGTACTTGAAATTGTTAATATCTCTAGAGTCCTAGAGAACTATAGACCAATCTCAAATCTACCATTCCTGGGGAAAATTCTTGAAAAGGTTGTATATCAACAATTACACATGTATCTGTCATATAACAATTTCTTTGATGTTTACCAGTCTGGTTTTAGAGTTAACCACAGTACAGAAACTGCCTTGGTTGGAGTTGTGAATGATCTTAAAATTAGCTCTGACAACTACAAAGTTACTGTCTTAGTACTTCTCGACCTCAGTGCAGCCTTTGATACGGTTGACCATGTGATACTTCTTAAGCGCCTTGAACACTGTTTAGGCCTTAGAGGCACTGTTCTTAACTGGCTTTCCTCTTACCTTACTGGTAGGTCTTTTTCTGTTGCTGTTGGTAACTCTGAATCAGATGTAGTCAGGGTTCCATATGGAGTCCCTCAAGGGTCAATTCTTGGCCCTCACTGTTTATTTTGAATATGCTCCCACTTGGGTCCATCATTCAACAATACAACATATCATATCAGTCCGATGCTGACGACACACAGTTATACATATCTGTTTCTGCCAACCACCTTAACCCAGTGAATGATCTCATCCAGTGCATTACTGAAGTTAAACATTGGATGGTCAAAAATTTCTTGCAGTTAGATGAAGACAAAACAGAGATTTTTTTAGCAGGTCCGAAGGCTTTGAGGCACCAGATAAACTCTTTGTTAAATCCCCTATCAGTAAAACCCTGTGATAATGTCATAAACGTGGGTGTGATCTTGGACGCTGATCTTAACTTTCAGAAGCACATTTCCAGTATCTCTAAGACTGCTTTTTATCATCTTAGAAACATATCCAAAGTTAGATCTTTCCTGTCACAGTCTGATTCTGAAAAGTTGGTTCACGCATTCATTTCCAGTCAACTAGACTAGTGTAATGGACTCTTTGCTGGACTGGCAAAGCAAACACTTAATAAACTCCAGCTTATCCAGAATGCTGCAGCCAGAGTATTAACCAAAACCAGAAGGTGTGAACACATCACTCCTGTTTTAATCTCTCTTCACTGGCTCCCAGTAAAGCAAAGAATTGATTTTAAAATACTTCTTATTGTTTTTAAAGTTATGAACGCCCTAGCTCCCACCTACGTTGTTGACATGCTCTCCGAATACACACCAGATAGACCCTTGAGATCATCAAATAAAGGTCTCCTCACCATACCTGGAATAAATACTAAGCTCATTATGGTCCTACTCTTCGGAATTCTCTACCACATGAACTCAGGTCTGTTACAACAGTGTCTTCCTTTAAAAGCAGACTAAAAACAGATCTTTTTTCACAAGCTTTTAGTTAGGTTAATGGGTGAAACCTTCTTTTTTAAAAAAAATTTATACTGTCTTATATGTTTTTATTTATGTAACATCTTCTTATTTGATGTTTTATCTTATTTGTTTTATATATGTAATGTTAATGTAATATATTTGTTATGTATGATCTTTACTTGTTTTTAAGCACATTGAGTTTACGCTTGCCATATGAAATGTGCTATATAAATAAATTTGACTTGACTAATAACAAGAACAACTTCATTCAAAACTTTTGTTTGTTTCAGAAAAATATAACATGGAGATATAAGTGAAAATGGCAGCAATTAGAAACTAGTGTACTTTGATAAATGGTGATAAATAACCCAACTTAGATTTTTTTATAACTCTTGGTGGCATCCAGCATCTCTTACCTGAAAAGCCTCCACCCACTTCTCCTGCTGGATGAGCTTCACCCCATAGTCTGTCTGCTGGACAACATACTCTCTTTGGAGTTCATCTATCATGCCTGTTTGGTACATGAACTCACCGTAACCACCCAGCATCTGAGAAGGAGAAAAGACCATAAAATATTGCATTTATCTCACATCTACACTGACATGATACTGTACACTACTATACCAGTAGTAGTTAAGCGTTCAAACAAATGAACAAAAGAGAGCAAGAGACTTATTAACTGACATGATGGTTAATACAAGACTTAACATAACAGTAACCAGTTTAAATAATTGAAATGTCAGATTGTTTGGATGAGATGCAATGAAATGAAAGATGAGAAATTACATGATTTCTTTAGGGTCACATCCCACAAAACAACAAGTATAATCTGGGGAGCTGGGACATTCCTGTTCTAATAGATACGCACCAATTCTGGATCACAGAGCCCATCGCCTATGGCCATTCCCTTAAAGTTGATTTTCACCTTAGCAGTGGGGTTGTTTTTGTGGATGTAGTAAGAAATGGCAGGAACATATTTCCCTGCATAAGACTACAAACAGACAGAAAGGTTCACATGGATGAGGACTTCATCTTAACAAGGCTATTATAGTATTGTATGTGAATCTTAGCATTTCTGTATAAAACTAGTATATGAGAATAAAACAGTTATTAAATACATCTAAGGGTCTTACGAGACACAAACGTCATCCTACCTGTTGTTACGTGTACAAGTTAAAAAAGCCACATGTGTAATGCTGCTTCTTACATTTTTAAGACAATATCAATTCGCAAAGATTACAAAGAAAACAAAAACTTGCCTCTCCAGTTGCATAGAACTCATTGGACTGATACTCAGGGAAGATTTGGAAGAATTGTGTTAAAGCACTTAAAAGAAAGATAGAAATAATAAAAGAGTTAGTATACAATACACACTTATGTGACTCAATTACGTTTGAGTTGGACAGCAGCGTTTTACCTGTACAGATCTCTGCCAACATCATCCTGGTTCTGAGCAAAACCTTTGTCATCATCAGTGAAGCTGAAACCTGTTCCAACCTGGAAAAATAAATATTCTCCCTCAAAGTCTTGTCTTGTAAATCATCATGTGTGTATGACAAGATGTCAGATAGGCTGAGAAACCTTATATGTGTCTCATGTAATTTGATGTAAACAACACTTACCGGATTGTCAATGTACAAAACGGAATATCTGGTTGTCCAAGCGTAATCCCTCAAACCGACTGCAAAGACAAAAAAGTTGAGCACACAATGCTCCAACACAAACTATATAAAGGCACACTTTTATTAAACAGGGACTACAGTCCATCAGTTTCTACCTGTCATGTTCTTATAAACCACATACGGTCCATGTTCCACAAAGAGGCCGAACATGGAGGTGCCACCAGGCCCGCCTTGCAGCCACAGCAGGACTGGAGCTTTCTGTTGGGCTGGCTGTCGGTCAGAGAACACAAAGTTAAGATCTCAGCACCACCTTGTGGTGGTTTTGCTTTCTCGAAAAAGGTGAAAAAAAGAAAATGATGACACATTATTTGGGTACACCTGTGTTGGATACCATCTTACTATCCAGTGATATTGTACATAAGCCTAGTGAAGTGTTTATAGCTGAATATTAACATAACAATAAGAGAGTTTCCTTGCTTTAATACGATATGAAAACAAACTGGAGACACTCAGCACTGCCAATTGTTTGTATATTGGCTGCTTTAACACAGCAATTTCCCATATGGGATTAATTAAGTACTCTACTGATCAGGGCAAACATATTTGTTTAAAAAAATCCTTTGCTGTTGGCTCTGCACAGAAAATTATTCACATCACATCCTGCATCTCTGCATATTACAGTTTTTTCTGAATGCTTAAACACTAACAGTGATTCTTGAAGCACCATTAACACTTGTAGCCAATACATTTACCAAGTGTGCCAAACTGAATGCACATTCTCTGCTTCACACTCAGTTTGTAATTTATTACAGTAATACACTCTACATTGTTGCACTATTTAGCCAATTGCCTTTCTAACATTGACACATGTGAAAACACTTTTAGATAATGAGTTCACTTACAAATCAGAGCTTGAGCATATAAATAGGCCAAAGGTAAACATCTGGTTTGGACAACAATGGAGGCCAATATTGGACAGAGAGAAAGAGGAGCGAGAACTAGAGGAGGATGAGGAGGTTAAGAAGTAAGAGGAGGAGGAGGAGGAGAAGGTAGAGAGGTGAAGTAGGAAGGAAGAGAAGAGAGGAAGGAAGTCAGTCAAACTGCTATGACATAAAAAGAAAATGTGTTTTTCATTAACACTATCAGTGCATAGTTGGTGCTTCATGTGCTTGTTCAAATGATGGATCGTGTGTACTGTCTTGATGCAAAAACACTTTTTTTTTTTTAAAAAAAAAAAAACAGTTTCAGGAGTTTTGCAAGAATAGTTTGCTTTTGCAAGAGATGTATAATGTTTTGCTGGTTTGGAGTAAGATTTTGTGGTTATTGTGTGGAGTTTTGCAAGAATAGCCTATAGTTTCAAAGATAGTGCCTTAGCAATCAGAAAAAAACTGTATTAAAACATTAACTCCTCTTTTTGTAGCTATCACAGAAAAGCACCTTCACACAAGATGAACTGGAAGAATGAAATAAAGTGACTTGGACTAAATGAAGAATTATCATTGAGGGAGATAAAAGGTACGATTTCTACAAAATGTCCTGCACTATAATGTGAAGCTAGGTGGAATTTAAAAAAAAAAATCTTAAGGCTTCAAGATTGATCTTTCGTTTAATGTCATGGAAGTGTTGTGTGTCTTTACTACACTTCAGAATGAAATCCAGATATGAGACTTAGCTACTGACAGATTTAACAAAAAATGCCAAAAATAGCTTGGAAAATATTTACTTCTTGTTCAGACCTGGGTCAAAAACACCTCCTGTCATAGCTGACATTCCTGTAACTGCAGCTGACTAAATACACACGGTACAATTTCTTATCACATGTTGACTGAGGGACTAAAGAGCTGAGTTCCACATAAAAATGTCCATTTATTTCACAATGACTGTCTGCTGACTGTGACCTTCTCCCAAACTGCAGAACTGACAATTATGTGATTCTGTCTGGCAAACCCCTGATTTAGAGAAGTTAAAGCCTACCATCACTGCAGGGAAGAACCAAAAGAAGAGGTTGCTGTTGTATTTCTTGTTGACAGTGAGATACCCAGAATAACTCTTGACATTGGCACCTGGCAGATCTCCTACCAAACTGAGTTTCCTGGCTGGAACAAAAGACACAAACTGTAAACATACTACAAAATCCCGCAGACTTCTAAACGTGATCATTATGAAACTGAAGTATTATGGCGGTGTTCTGTATTGTGGTGTACTCATGCCTTCATCTACGGCGCCCTTCTCCACGTAAGGAGTGAGAAAGAGAGGAGACCCGGGGTCGACTCCATTGAGGCCGCTGACACGGTGAGATTTTCGGCAGAAAAACGACGAGCAGCTCCTCGAGTGTGCAGAGTTCAGACAGGCCCACAGTAACAGGAGACCCAGTGTTTCCCTCCACAGCCTGCTAGTATTTACACAATACATATTAAACTACAGGTCCCGGTCAGTGGTGTGTGTGAACCTCAAACACCGCATGACACTCAGATTTCATCACAGCCCGATCACAAGCACCACTGATCTGACAGCAGCCGGAAGAAGCGAAAAAAAACCCCAAAACAAACACATTTTAATTCTGTTAAAAACTCACCTCGTGTTCACCGCCGTCTCCATGGTAACATAAGAAATGTCAGCTTTCAGACAGCGAGATGTGTTTGCAAGTTGGTTGGGACTGTGTAGACAGAGTAGATAGTATGAACCATGGGGGGGGGGGGGGGGGGAGGCTAAGTCACATGATCAGCTCAGTGCGGATCATATGATACACAATGGATCACGTGATCATTGTTGTGGCGAATTCGATGAACTTTCCCCTGAGCGCGGTCTTGCAGGAAACGAGTTGCCTGACACAGAAAGAAAGATGCTCTAGGTTATTTGGGCATAAATTACAAACTGCAAGACAACTAAATGGGAGTTTGGAAGCAGTTTTCAGACTAGTGAGCCATTTGGTATTAAACATATGCCTGCTTAGCATTTTGTGCATGGAATTTGATGTCACCTTTGATGTCTTGTAGGGATTTTGTAAGGATATTTGCTTTATTTGCTTTATGCTTCCCTTAGGTCATGCTATTAGCAAATTTGGAGATATATCCTATCACTGTTACGCTGATGATATTCAGCTCTATGTCTCTTTTAAGCCTGATAACCCCGACAGACTGTCTGTGTTGCACAACTGTCTGACTGCCATGATGGACTGGATGTCTACCAACTTTTTACAGCTTAATACAGACAAGACAGAGGTTCTTATCATAGCCTCAGACAGCTATAACTCCCAAGGTTGCTCAGAGTATTGGATCCCTTTCCTCAGCTGTTTGGTCTAATTTAAGAAATCTCAGTGTTATATTAGATCAGGCTATGCTATTCGGTCAGTATATTGAATCATTGACAGGTATTTGTTTTTTCCGACTAAGAAATATCTCACTATTATTATTTTAATTCCCTTTTCACCTGTTCCAGCAAGTTATCTCTGAATGGTCCAGAATGCTGCTTCAAGGCTGTTAGCCAGGTCCAGCAGGACAACTCACATCACACCCAGTTTAAGTTCTTTACATTGGCTTCCCATCTGGTTTAGGATTCATTTTAAGGTTCTTGTTTTCATGTATAGAGCCCTGCATGAACAGGCACCTTAGTGAATCTGTGACCTCTCTTAGGTCACTTAGATCTTCTGACCAGGGCCTACTGGCTGTCCCTTGCTCTGGACTAAAAACAAAAGGTGATCATGCCTTTGAAGTAGTGGCTCCAACACTATGGAACACTTTTTAAAAGCAACTGAAGACCTATCTTTTCAAATTAGCCTTTGTCTCACCTTAAAATGTCTAGTGAAGCCTTTAAGTATGTTGAAAAGTAAGAGAAAATCATAATAGACAGAAGGTAAAAAAGTGTTTAAGATGGTTTTATTGGTAACAGAGAGGGAAATGTCTAAAAATATATGACCAATACTATAGATAATAAAAAATATGAACAAAGGACATGAGAACTCATGCTCCTGTTTTCGCTTTTGGTAAAAGCGCCAACAGAACCAGAGCAGGGCTGCTGCCCCTCCTAAAGCCAGGACAACGGCCAGCCTCTTCCACCAGCTTTGCTTTCCAGCTCATCTCGGACTCTGTCAAATTCTGGGATGCTCAAAAAGTACTTTGATCCATTAGAAGGTGGTTTAAGTTTGAGTGTGCCATCTATGTCCAGAACCAGCCAACCAATACCAGTAAGATTTGTACCACCCTGGAAAAAGAGGGATTGGGATCAGTTTATGTTCATATTTGCCCTAGTGATTTGCAAAAAAATGCTTATGTTTCGTCAACTGAATATGAATTAATTATTATGTTATAAAATTTAGCAGAGTTAGTATTTCATCTAAAAACTGGCTTTGAGCATTTCCTCAGTCTCCAGTCGCCCTATATAGTTCTGCCAACTGAAGAATTGTAAGAACCTTTCATGAGTTGTCTCCAACAACACTCCGGGCACCTGCAGAGGGCATATGATTTGTATGGTCTCATCAGATCCAACTAAAAAAAGGGCACTGTATTCACTCGTTGGTGTATTAGGTACTAAGTGTCCGTCCTGCAATAGGAAGATAGAGGAATAATAGGTCTTTTTAGTTTACACATATGATGAAACAGTAACAAATATCAAATAAACTGGAACTTTGGGGTTACCTCATTGTGACACATGCATGTATAACCTCAGATTAGGCTACTATAAAGTTTGCATTACAAATTGGGGCTGTATATTTAAAAAGGCACAGGCATTTACCGGTCAATAAAGGATTTAATGCTACATTCATGTTGTAAGGGAGTTATTGTAATTAGTAGTTTCTGACTTGTAACTCCAAGTCACATCAAGCCGTAATTACAACTGAGAAACTTCTACATTTCAAAGTTCCAATATGTCCAAGGTTGCCTTCTGAAGCACTTTTATTACAGCCAACGTGCTTCATTCAAGGTAATTCGACCCAAATTTAATGGATTTAGTGTTATATTATCAATATAGTAAAAAATAGTGGCGCACACAGCTCTAAGTCTTGAACAGAGTATCGGGTGCACGGTTGTAGCAAGGATGAGACAAACAAAACACCAGCACTCACAGATCTATCTTCTTATTATTTATTGTGGACAGAAACGGACACATTCCAGCCAGAAGCCATCATCAGCGGCATGTGGAGTGGAAAAATCTGTCTCTTGCGAGTCCCTGAATTTTACAGAAGTATTTATGCACAACAGGCTTTCAGTAATACTAACAGTGTTACTGTGCCATTTTATTGCCATTTAAATGTGAAATTTAGTAAATGACAATATAATCCAGGATATTTGATTTGAATAGTAAAGCTAGAAGGAAAACATTTTTGAATTGCAGCATAACAACTGGTCTTTAAAAATGGATCTCTTCAATGGCATGTCTGAAAAATGGCTCCTCTCCACTGGTACAAAAGGATCACTATGCAAGGACTGTACTGATGAGATCTAAGTTACATCCAAAAAATTTATTTTTGTGTTTTTGATAATAAAAAGATTAAAAATAAATAAATAAAATAAGTCTACCCTTCTGGAAGATAATCTTGTAACAGCTGGTGGATGATGGCAACTATTGCCATTGCCAACCATTGACTGTATATAAAGGTTTATTATAAGTATATAAATATTTATATAGACACAATGCTCCCGACAGATGCTGATTGGAAACCAGGATGACAAAAAGTTGAGACACTTCCTGTTACCGCCGAAGAGAGTGCAGTTTGTGCCAAAGCTTGCCGCTGTATTTATACCCGGCTACTTTCAAGTAAAATTATACATTGGACAGAAATACAATTTGCCCATGACATATAGAAAAAGGACACCCATCAACACTTGCTCATAACAGTTACTTTTTCTTTAGCAGTAGCAGCACATCTGTGTCGTTAGCTGGAGGCTAAAGGCTGCTTGTACTGAAGGCCGCAGCCCAGCAATAAGTTTCATATGCTCACTTCTTCTTGTAAAATACACATAACGTGCACATATATATATGCACATATACGCACATAATCCAACTGCAAACCCCACTTACCATTAACCCCCTCTCAGTGAAATCCCAAATATCTCCCTGAGAGTTCTCCCCTGTTGTAATGGTACTCAAAATAGCCAAGATGGCGCCAGCTGCCTTCTTTCTCTCGCTCTTTAACTTACCTGGTCTGGCTCCTGCTGCTTCTGCTATTGCTCCTGCTCCTGTGCTGGTGTTTTTTGGTGAAAACTTTCTGTCCATTTTGGCAAAAATACTCAAGTAAATATGTGACAGCGTTTGTTCTGTCACACTGTACAGTGATAATTTGAGTATTACATGACAGGTTGTGACAGGCTGTCAGAGGTCAAAAATTACGTCAAAAATTGGTTTATATGTGAGGACAGGGCCACCATCAGTGGCTCAGTTTTTTCAAAGTAACAGTGGAGGTTGTTTTTAGGAAGGTGTTGCTGAGCATAAGTTACAAACTGGAAGACAATCAAATGGGAATTTTGAAGCAGTTTTCAGACAAGTGAGCAATTTGGTATTTTTAATATATGTCCGTTCAGGATTTTGTGCATAAAATTTGATGTTACCTTTGATGTCTTGTAGAGATTTTGAACAAACTTACTTCACAATGTTATTAAAATTACCAGCCATCACATGTGCAACACACTTATTTATCTATTCACCACTTATGTGCAATACCACACCTGTGCATCAATGTGCAATATAATGTATATTTGTATATTTCTTTTGCATTTTATTATATTTCTCTCTTATTTTATTACTCTAATTGAAACTAGAGCTCGAAGAAGTCAATTTTCCCCGCCTTCAATGTTGCCGTCTTCTGTGCTCCTGTGCATGTGACAATAAAACCTCCTCAGTCTCTTGAATGGAAAATAACAATATGAAGTTTTATCCCACATTGCAAAATTGAAATAAGTGAAGTGTAAGTGACAGCTCTCAAAACAAATAAATGATCTTTTTTCAAATTTAATTCACAGTTGTGTTTGTAGTTTAAGTTATATACACACTTTACATTATTTCCTGATAGTACAATGTTTTCTTACTTTAAACTAACTGCATAAAAAGGTCTACATACCACTATTATTAGGTAGTATGAAAACTGGGACACTACACAAGGGATTGCTGCCAGTAAAAAGCCAGTAAATACTGGAATTACATTCATCACAACTTCAGATGACAGTGGTATTTGCTGGATGTGAAAGAAGCTTTGTTAGCTTCAATAACTTCAGAGTTAATCTGCCCCCTGGTGGTCACAAAGAAGCCATCATCAGAACTGTAGCTTTAAAAATGCCAGCATGACCACTAAAATCTCTCCAAGCAGAGTATAATCATTATAGGCTGTTTTTATTATTTAAGACGTTTTTCACTGCAGACATTTTGATTGTAATGGCAGAAAGGAGCACAGGTGTAACTTATTACATTAACGATGGCTCCGTCCCATAAAGCCAATACAGGAACTGCAGACATAAATGGATTCATGTTCATTCATATTCATGTCATTAATCATACTTGTGTGTTTCCTGCTTTGACGTGTCAAGAGGTTGGCAGCAGTGTGAAAGCTCAGGTGAGGAGGAAAAGGACTGCGACACCACTCATCCACTGCTTACAAAACCGGGTGAAAAATTAAAATAAGTGGAAGTTGATTTCACGAAGTGTTTCTTGGTGTGCATTTTAGATATCATATATATATCCTAGTTGTATGTTTTGAGACATTTTTGCCTTGATCTTGATGAGCCTCAGGTTTTCAAACTCTGCCTTGGTGCTGGCTCAACTCTTTTTGTTTTGTTCTATTTCTCAACATTTTATTTGCTTATAGGTTTAGTTGCACACACTCCTGGAAACTGGCCAGTGCAAACACACAGTCTTATTTGTTGGCCACCTGATCGAGCAGCTCCCTTGGAGCAGTTGGGGATTAACAACATTGCACAAGCAAACCGAGGTATTAGTTAGGGAGAAGGGAGTGTAGGTGTTTGACTGCCCTGCCCAGAATTAACCTATGACTCCAGGCATTAAACCTGAGACCATTTTTGGCACAAGCAAACTATTGGCTGAATGGCAGTTTTTCCTTGACTCTTCTACCTTGTTGCATTTCTTCCTTGGAGGGGAGAAATAGTTACAGCTCAGAGAAGTGCTCTGAAACCTGAGCATGTTGATAAACTGTTGTTTCTGCAGGAAAATCTGAAAACATGTTAAGCCTTAGCTGCCGATACAAGGCCTCTTTGTTTGTTATGTATTGTTATTAATATTATTTTTATTATATTATTGTAATATTATTTTGTAATTAATATTATTATATAATTATTTCATAATATTATTTTTTTTATAAAAGAACTGATATGTCAGGTGGACATTCTTACAGCAAGTAGAAGTGCACTTAAAGTCAAGTCAAATCAGAATATTGTTGCATCAAAAAACTAAAAGCATAAGAGACAACAGAAAAGGCCATTTTATTGTTGCATTTATTAATAACTCTGGTATTAAAAACAGAATATTTTATTTTACTTTTAAGATCTCTGTGGGCCTGAATTTTAAGTGTTTTAAGCTGTGTGTTCCTTAAGACTTTGCCTTAACAGAATAATAAAGAAGAGCTGTTGTAGTAAATTCTGTGTAGGACATGGTGTAGTGACCCCGTTGCCTATCAAAAAAGGCCACAACGGTTGCGGATTTTGTTTTGACACATGCAAAAATGATGAAATGTCCACTGTTTCCAACACAAAGGCAATTTATTACTTTTCCAAAACAGAGTACATCCAATTTTCTCTGTAATAAGTTCATTCCCCAAATATAGACAAAAGAAAACATAATATTCATTCACAAACATTACTGCACGGTCAAAAAACTGTTCACTTCTCCTAAGTCAGCAACAACTGTTCAAGTAACCCTTTGATTATATTAACCTCTGCCTAATTGACAGCAGCCCTGCTCTCCCAAGTGACAGGAGGTTTACCAAACAAAACAACAACAATGGCTCTTACACATGGTCATTTATTCAAAATCAACGTGTATTACAATACGTATCATATCGTGGCCTCTGTATCGTGATATGTTATGTATCGTGAGGTTGTAGGCAATATCCAGCCCTATAGTGATGAGTAAGACATACACTGGAGACAGAAAGAGGCAGAAACTGGGAATTGGGTTTAAAACCCCTCTTCAAATTCTGTAGACATCCATCTTCTGTCTGTACTCTGTGAACCCTTTGAAAGGTGAGGTGAGAGAGCAGCCCCACCAGATGGCGCAATACACATCTTCTGATTCATTCTGGATCATATCACTTAACATGACTTAACATGACATCTGATGAAAGATGCCATAGCTGGAACGGTGTGGTTCAGCCGGTTTGGCCTTTGTATGAATCTAATGTGTCCGTGCGTTTCAAGGGGGAAAAAAAAGTAACGCCTGTTTTGGATTTCGCACAGAACCTATAAGTCGTTTGTTTTGGGGCTGCTTTTGCCAGTCGAGATTGCTTTCATCTGGCAACCCTGCTCCAAACTTTCACTTTAAGAAGGCGCGTCTCTGCAGTGTAGTGTGTTTATTACAAGCCTTAAAGTGGCACATGGAAACCATAACTGATTTCTACATGGTAATATAGAATATCGACCTATATAGTCTGTCCGACGTGAGGAAACGCTTTGGAGAAACTGATCCACGGAGCATATGTCCCTGTTGGTTGCCTTGACTATTTTTATCTGTGGCGGCGGCACCTCCAGCTCCTCAAGCCGAGGCGCACGGCAAAGCGAGGATCGACGGATTCAGACAGACTCGGGACGAAGCGAGACATGAAATAGTCACACCGGTGCAGCCGTCAGAGGTGAAGCACATTGGGACGTGAGTGAAATGGAGGCACCGCCGCCAGGGACGAGCTGCTGTGAGCGCACCTTGGCCAAACGGGAATAACCGCGAGCCGTGAAACGGGCTGGGATGGCAGCATCCAGTAACTCAAGCCTCTCAGGTTCATCTGTGTCCTCTGGTAAGAGTTCACATAACCCAGACTCTAACTAGACACCGAGACTAGTACTGAATAATGATAATAATTCAAATAATATCAATAATGAAAAGGCTTTATAATTTCATGTGTCTGTGTATTTGCTTGTATTTGACTTAAATCAAACTTTTTTAAAAGCCCTCCCTAACATACGCTCATCATATATACATCAGGAAATGTGACATCTGTTTATTTCTTTATCCGCACTTGCAAATTGAACATTAAACAAACATATTGTTAAAGTAGCCACCAGTGACTGCTGTGGTTCAGGATTAACGATAAGTGGAAAGCATCCCCATCTGTTAACAGCTGCATGCAGCGGTGGAAAACATCAAGAGGGGGAAGGATGCGTTGTTTCGTGTGCAGAGGGATTGTAAGGTTGTGAGACGCAGCCAGTGTGACGTTGGGTTTTGGATGTTATCATTAGATTGCCAATCATCTCCATAATTTCCTCGTTGACTTTCCACTTGGCCGGCTTCAAGGATTATCTTTGGCATGTGTAGTCTACCATTTTCCAAAAAAACGCAGCACCAGGCTCTTTAGTGAAATTCCTTAATATGTTATAGCCCAGTGACATAATACAGTTGCATATACTGCTATAGTGTGCACAAAACTCCTATAAAAATCCACCTACAGTTCAGCAATTAGCACCAATATATTTCAATTTCAGGGTCCAATTTTCCCCCGAAGAGAACAGAAAAATATGTCAGCAGCTGTTTAAACAAACCCAGAGTGATACAGTATAGCAGCTCCATGCTTGTTTCAATTCTGTGTTGATAAAGCGTGTCATTCATGTTTGCTAGGGTATAAAGTACAAACTCCACTATCACAGCGCTGTTTGATCTGGAAGCCCCATCAACAACCAGACGCTTGTGTATGTGTGTGTAGCCTATGTGTGTGTGAGAAAGAGAGACAGTGTGTGGGACGAGTAGGGAGAGGCTGTTTATAATACCAGGCTCAGCACTTTGGTTTTATGTTTGCTGTTTCCACCAATATTAGTCACATGTAGAAAATGTGCAGAGCTAGAGTACGTTTTCCCACCTTCCAGCATATTCAAACTTAGCACTTCATGGTTAAACTATAGGTTGATTACAGAGTAAGAACATAGTATATACAGTGTTTGTTGTACTTTCTTTCTCTCTCTGCTTCCCAACCACACCACACCACACCACACAGTGGAGTCACATTTCCCAAGGTACTGCCCAACGGGACGGACAGACAAGTTGTTCCAAGCTGATATAGCCTGCGGTAACCACATGTTTCACGAAGCATTATCTCATGTGTGCGTCTCAGAAAGCAGCAGATTGTACTGTTTGACCACTGCTGCTTTAAGAGGAAAGTCTTTTCTCTCTGTGGCAGTGGAGGGTTGTCATTACTGTTGGGCTCTCAATATAATTATCAGAGGTTACAAGCTGTGCTGCTGCCAGGGATGAAGTGGTTGTCACAAGGGTATTATTATTTTCATGCAGAGCTCTTTGGCAGTCAGACACAACATTTGAATAATCTTGTCTATGAGGCGCGCTGTATGACTCGAAAATGAATCTCGCTGCAAAATTTCTGCTCCATATTTGGTCGTCTATTCTGGCTGCAAAGAAAGTGCTGTTTCTG